>NC_091828.1:27098333-27422916 GCF_038994185.2 Dermacentor albipictus | reverse complement strand
AAAAGGAGATCGCCACTTGACATTCTCGACACCTTATATCCTGTACCGAAAACTTCGGTCAAAGACTTGGAAACAAGGAACGGTGAAATGGATCGCACTAGTTTGTCTGGCTTTTCTGAGTGAATGACGTGGAATCGAGGAAAGTTGTGGACTTGTCGTCCGAAAAATTGAAAGAGCTCTTCGGTGCGCCCTCGTTTCTGAGGGCGATCAGGAAGTTTGGGGAAAGAAGTTTCCATGAAAATGTATAAAAATTCGGCAACAGCGCCGACCACCCACCACGGAGCCCAACGAGTGGACGCCGCAGAGCTTGCATACAAGTCTGCACGACGCCAGCCGTACGCCGCCACTATAACCAAATATGGTGTACCCAAGGTTGGATAACCACACAGGGTTAACCCTTGCCGCCGAGGAGAATGAAGTAAATGGAAGAGAGGAGAAGACAGGAAAGGTAAAAAAGTAAGAGATAAAGACAAAGATTCGAGAGGAAGAGATAGGAAGAGGCGACTGCCGATTTCCCCCGGGTGGGTCAGTCCGGGGGTGCCGTCTATGTGAAGCAGCGGCCATAGGGGTGTGTTGCCTCCGCCGGGGGGCCTTAAAGGTCCAAACACCCAGCATCGGCTCAACCCCCAGGATCCCCTTTTCCCCAGACACGGCTAAGCCGCGCACGGCTACACGCGGGAGGGTCCAACCCTCGTGTGCTCGGGTCCGTGGTGTCGCCACACACCAAACGCCTGCTGACGCAGACGCCCCTGCGGGGACAAAAACAGCACTGCCTGGCAGTGTTCTTCGACCTTGAAAAAGCGTACGACACCACGTGGAGATTTGGTATGTTACGTGACCTCGCCGCGTTAGGAATCCGTGGCAAAATGCTAAACTGTCTGGCTGATTTTATGTCCAATAGAACATTTCAAATCCGTCTAGGCACTGTGCTCTCGCGCACATTTATCCAAGAAAACGGCGTGCCACAAGGTTGCGTACTTAGCACAACACTCTTTATAGTAAAAATGAACTCTGTCAACAAAGTTATTCCCACCTCCGTTATGCACTCCATATATGTCGATGATCTACAAATAGCATGCCGCGCCTCAAACTTACGAACATGTGAAAGACAGCTCCAGATAACAATAAATAAACTAATGGAGTGGGCTGAGAAAAATGGCTTCCGCTTCTCTACTCAGAAAACTGTTACAGTGCTTTTTTCGCAAAAACGAGGGTTGTACTTAGACCCGGATGTAAAATTGAATGATGTCGCGCTGCCGGTTAAACAAAAATATAAATTCTTGGGAGTAATTTTTGACAAAAAACAAAACTTCCTATCCCACATTAAAACACTAAAGATTAAGGCAAATGAAGCATTGAATATCCTGAAAGTTTTATCTCATAAGCACTGGGGTTCCGACCGAACGTGTCTTTTACGTATTTACCGCTCTCTTGTTCGCAGCCTTTTAGACTACGGCTCTATTGTTTACGGCTCAGCCAGACAGTCCTACATCCAACGACTTGATCCAGTACATAACCTTGGATTGCGACTGGCAAGTGGTGCCTAGAAAACCTCACCTATTCAAAGTTTATATGTTGAGTGTAATGAACCCTCCTTACACCAGCGCAGAGCATTACTCACTTTTTCCTACGTACTAAGAATTCAGTCATCACCACAACACATATGCTACAACATCCTCACACAATGCAACTCACGCCTACACTATACAAATAAACCGAACATGATCAAACCGCTTGTCCTGCGATATGAGGAATATGTCCGGGATTATGACATTCCTTGCGAAGTCCTCGAGGTTGCCAGAAAGCCACAACGTTTGCCCCCATGGTACGATTTTGAACAGTTATGTGACTGGACATTGACACATTTAAAGAAGAAAGACACCCCACGCGAACACATTACACAAGAATTCCGTGAACTTCAGGAGAAATATAAAAATAACGTGCAATATTACACTGATGGCTCCAAAACGAAAGAACACGTGGGTGTGGGGGTCATAACGGAAAATTGGGAAAAAAGCATTCGATTGCCACAACACGCCTCTGTTTTCACGGCCGAAGTTTTCGCCATATGGGTTGTTGTGAAAAAGATTATCGCTGATAAACACACAAATGCAGTCATATACACAGATTCTTTAAGCACACTGAAGGCACTACATGTGAAATCTGAGTGTGAACCCCTGATTGGAGATATTTTAAACATGGTGGCTTTTAATGAATACGGGAGGTCAATTCGTTTCTGCTGGGTCCCAAGCCATGTTGGGATACCGGGTAACGAAGCAGCTGATACATATGCATTGATGGCAGCACACGAAGACATTACAAACACAACACTCCCATACAAAGATAGCATCCGCGCAATTAGAAAAGCCTTAACGGTAAAATGGCAACGCGAATGGGACCGTTGTTCCGACAACAAGCTACATCTCACGAAACCCATAGTTGGAGAGTGGAAGTCATGCTATCATCAGGAGCGGTTCATCGAAGTAGTTTTGTGCCGACTACGCATCGGGCACACACACATCACACACAATTACCTACTTAGGAAAGAAGACACACCAACATGCGAGAAATGTCAACAGCCACTAACAGTTATGCACATATTACTTACATGTGCACAGATTGAAACACACAGACGAACACTCTTGCACAAATTATATGAACAACACCTACCGTTACACCCTGGTCTAATTTTATGCGATGATCCACTAGTCCCATTTTGTGACGTCCGTAAATTTTTAGACGACACTGGATTTTTACATAAAATATAGATTATTAACACAGTCTTTCACTTTATAAACTGTATTTTAGAACACCTCGTGTTTGGCGCAGCATAGTCTTAGCTGCTTTTGCGCCATTAAACCCCATTAAACTAACTAACAATTAAAATTAGAGAAGACATGATTAGGTCGACGGTGATCAGACCTCCGGTCTGATATAGATTTCTTGAATGGATGGGCCTCAAGGCTACATTCACTACAGGCATCAAAAAAGGCTTAAACACTGCAACTGCAACTAGCCTTAACTGTGCAACAGCAAAGGCTCTCAATAAGGAAATACAGTGTGCAAGCTTACAGATACAACTGAAAGTATCACTGCAACTCCTTCAGTGACAGAATGGACATGTAAAAGCCATGGCACACATTCAGAATCTTTTTGATGCAGTCTTTCATGTTGCAGTTATAAAGCAACAATAGGCAGATTAATTGGTGGTAATAATGCATTGCTGTTCACTTGCAAGTTCCTGGAGGCCAGGCAATTTCAGAGGAAGATTCAGTCTAAAGCCAGCTTTCACCATCAGGTAGCTCGACAGTGTAAAAACACTCTAGGAACTTCCTTAAAGGGCCGACAAGTGCAAAGAATGTGTCATAAAATGGTGGAAAGGAAAAGACCATGATTTATATTGATAGAAACAATGATGCTGTACATGTTTTAGGTAGCAGTTATAATTTTAAATTGGCATAGAAATCGAAAAACACTTTGTCACTCTCACTGGAGGTGAAACCAGGATACTAACATACTGTAGGTAATTGAGCTGTTAATAAGTGCAGCATAATTTACAAATCAGCCTTTATATTACACAGGCCTTGGGTCTGTATCCAAGCTAGTCGGTACGGTGGAAGATTGAGACAGTAACATGTTTTGGTAAGGCATGTATGGCAATCACGATGTATTTTCTCATTCTTTCCGCTGTTTTTTATTTGTGCTTTACCTGCCTTAATATCACAGGTGCTTTAATCTGTTAGTATTACAAGGTAAAGAAGCATGCCTAATGGTACACACGGATGCTTTTGTACACAGGTGAATTAGCATGCAAGTAACCTAGGTTCTGTGGTCCCCCCTATGAGATACAATATGACATCAACTATGCGACAAGTGGGCCAACTCATCGAAAATGAAGGCAGCGCTACTTTTCTGCACAGTATAAACTAAGGCTTATCTGCACTCTGTAAGTCAGGAAAAACGTATAATAGAAAGTATACTGCATTTCAGTACTAATAAAAAGACCAGTAACCGCGTACACTAGTAGAAGGTCACGTGGCAGAGTTCTTATGCAGCTTCGTGTGTGTGCCCCGTGGTGCGCGAAAGGTCATTTCTCGCGACTTTTAGTAATGGATTCAAAACTAAATTTCCAAATTTAATGAGAAAAACATGGCTTGTTTTAGCCACTACGATAGGGAATCATTCCATAAACAGGGTTATCTGAATTCATGTGCTGAGCGGCTATATGTGCCTTCAAGAGCAAATTTACTTCCTGCAAGCAGGAATCTGGTCTAAGGCATGAGCTGCTTAATGTAATATGAATAATAAAACGCCTCAAACCGAGGAATGTTTCGAGCAAGGAAGTCTTCATCTCTGTTAACAACTATAGTAATATCTTGCTTGTATAAACAAAAAAGAAACTTTCTGTAGTGTTAGTGACATACATGGCAACCTGAACCTGTGAATAATATGGGTGGCTGCGAGGCAACTGAAGCATTCAATCATGATATGTCCCATAGCTAACGTAGCTTTCGCACAGAGCATGATCTATGATTATGTCATCTTTACGACTGTAGGGGCACTTGATTTCAAGCAAAATGACACCACTGGTTGTTTGGAAAAGCCCATCGGGACTTGCACAAAGCCATGACTGACAGGGGTGAATCACAACGCCAACCTGCAAAGCATACTTTGTAAAGTTAGCAAATAATATGTACAACATGCACGAACACCATATTTATTATGTCTTGCCCAACAGTCATGCTTTCAAGTATCAGTAGCAATCACCGTGTGTGCAGCGGTGGCTGTGACAGTTTCAATATGTGTGAGCCAGTCTCAGTGTACTAGCACTTCGATGAAAATGCGTTACGCTGATCTATAAATGTGTTCAGGGGAAAAATAATTGGTTTTACTTTTATTTCAATGATGCATAGTGGAGAGGGGATAGAGAGACAAGGGCAACGCTGCCAAGCTCTACTAATGACCCACTCTTGCAGTCTATATTCTTTTAGCTGTGCTGAGTAACGTGAACTTGTGCATGAAATTTAAGCTTGCCCTTATCCGTTGTGAACTCGCTTAACAGTTCCTATAAAAGCACTACAAAAAACAACTTGAAGTCTGTATTATTAAACTGATAGATTAGTTAGTTGCACAATATTCAAATGCATTGTTATGTGACAACGTAGTTACCACCAGAACAGCAATTGGCCTCCCTGGTGCAGTATTCAGTCACAACCTCCCTATTCATATCTACAATTAATAGCCTCAGTCCCCAGCAGCTGCGGAGCACCTGACCAAGGCGGCGGTCAGACCTGTAACGCAGCAGGGGGTGCTAAGAATTTCTGGGTCCGAACAGGCCACCAATGGAAACTGACCCTGTCAACCTTTAACAGCCGAACTCTGTCGAGTGAGGCTAGCTTAGCAAAACTCTTTGAGGAACTATGAGACGTTGTTTGGGATAATATTAGAAGAACTGGTGAGGCTTATACATTGCTAAATACCGGCCATGTTCTCTTGCTATAGTGGTATCCCTGATAAGAAGCAATACCGGGTAGGATTCCTAATCCATAAGGACATAGCGAACAACACTGACGAATTCTACAGCATTAACGAGAGGGTAGCACACTTGACATAAAAATTGTAACAGCGGCAACACATGCATCCAGAAAGGACGAGACACAAGCGCTTGTTACTTTGTGGATGCAAACGTTGGCGCTGTCACAATTTTTATGTCAAGTATACACCAACTCGCCCAGAAAGAAGTTTTAATGAAGAGGGTAGCAGTAGTCGTAGCAGTAGAGGTATAGATTAAAGGCAGCACAAGCCTACACTCCAGCATCCAGCGACGACGATGAGGAAGTAGATCAGTTTTATGAAGATGTTGAATTAGCGATGAGAAAAGTGCAGATTCGGTATACAGTAGTAATTGGTGACTTCAATGCAAAACTGGGGGAAAAGCAGGCAGGTGAGCAGGCAATTGGCGACTACGGCGTCGATTCTAGAAACGCTAGAGGAGAGATGCTGGTAGACTTCGCCGAAAGCAATAAGCTGAGAATAATGAACACCTTTTTCAGAAAACGTAGCAACATAAAGTGGACCTGGAAAGCCCTAATGGTGAAACAAGAAATGAAATTGATTTCATACTTTCTGCCGATCCCAGCATACTGCAGAATGTAGATGTGATAGGTAGGGTAAAGTGCAATAATCATAGGTTAGTGAGGGCTAGGATTCACCTCAGTTTGAACAGAAAAAGAGTACAATCGCTCAAGAAAAAAACAGGTCAACTTAGAGGCAGGAAGGGTAAAAGCAGACAAATTTAGGCTGGTACTTGCAAACAAATATGCTGCCTTAGAACAGAGATGATGATGATGACATAGAGGCAATGAATGAAACCGTAACGAAGCTGGCGTCAGAGGCAGGAATTGTAGTGGGAGGCAAGGCACCAAGGTAACCAATAGGCAAGTTCTCCCAAGTAACAAAGGACCGAATAAAGAAACGACAAAGAATGAAAGTGTCCAACTCAAAAGATCAGATAGAATTCGTGGAACTGTCAAAACTGATCAACAAAACGAAAATAAGTGATATTTGAAATTATAACGTGAGAAAGAGTGAAGAAGCCGTAAAAAATGGACGCAGCCTGAAATCAGTGACAAAGAAACTTGGCATAGCACACACCAAGATGTATGCACTGAAAGATAAGCAGGGTAATATCAGCAATCTACGGATAAATTATAAGCATACGGATAAATTTATGCTACCTCATAAAACATTACTTGTGCTATGTTACGGCACGGACGGGCAGTGAATGTGCCAGGAAAAAGTAATGGCTACTAAAAGCATTATAGGTCAATTACAATACTTAATGCAGAAAACAAAGTGCCCTGTAGGTGAGCAAAATAACTAAATTGTGCTTCCTCTATTTAAACTATGACATATAGCGCTTACTTGAAACAAATGCTAGCACATGTCCTCACTGAACAACCAGGTTGGGATGCAATTTGTTGGCTTCATTCACATGTAGTTTAGCACGCTCCATTCCCAGCCCATTATTTATCCATTCCTTTTAAGCCTTCTTGCTCATAACACTTTAACAGCTTTGCACATAAATAAATTAATTAAAATCCACTTACGGGTTTTACCGTGATGTTTAGGAACACACAGGGTACGAGAAACACTTTAATGAGAAACTCGAGAATAATTTCAACCCCTTTAGTTTCCTTCACACGCAGCCACAAAAGCAAAATGCTAGATGGCGTTTGCAGACCGTGTTATCACACTTGACACCTATGTGAAGCAAAGGTTAAAACTAGGAGCGTGCGAATATTTGAAACTTCAAACATGAGTTTCATAGTATTGTGCTACTCGATTCAAGAATAGAATAAAACATTCAAGATTTTTATATAAGAAACAAAACCACTCATTGCAGTCTCGCAGATGAAGGAATGATGGATGTGAGAGCCCTTCAGAATTATTCTGCTGCACAAGATTCACGGTTGTGCGCAGAGGCAGGCATTTGCAAGTGAACTTAAGGGCCAGTTAACTTCCTCGTAAATAATTTACAGTCATTCAATAAGAGTTTCAGGGTATTTAGGCAGCCCCCATATGAATGTTTTCTTTTGGCAGCCAATAAGGCTAAATGCTTTTGGCCAGTCGCACCGTGTTTCCATCCCTTTAAAACAATCTGTGAGACTGTAGCACGACACTTGGCTCCTTCAGCAAGCACAACACTGCGCACATGTTGTGACATCTTGTTCTCTTGCTTTATTCCTGTCACCAGCGTGGTGCACCAGATAAATCGAAAACAGTTGTTCATAGTTTACAATATGTGACGTAGCATCGGATGTTCAGTTATCGATGGCATTACACCCAACATATACATAAGTTAGCCCGGCCCTTTTTTTACTAAAGGGACATTATTCATATGGGATAAAGTTATATTAACATTACATTTCAGTTTGTTTATAAATGTGAAGATATTCAATATTCAAGGCTGTTCCCCTCGAATATTCGCATTCGACTAGATTAGGAAATTTCGCTGTTCAAACATCCCCAGTTAAAATATGTGAACGTTGACAAAGGGGCACACTTTTACACAAACAAATGGGTATATAATTAGATGGGTAAATGTAGAAAGCCTGAACACGTACTGCAGGTATATACAAACTAATGTGCGTTTACAAATTGTGTTTCTGCTTTGCACTACCATACCTTTGCAATTTCAAACAATTAGTTGAAAACAGCCTATTTCACTAAGAAGAACAAATTAAAAATATCGCTGGTTTCAAAATAACAGTTACTTGGCAATGTGCATCGTCCCAAACATCATCGTAAGAATGTGAATGATCTTCTCTTTTACGCAGGAACAGCAAAATCAAGAATTGATACAAGTTGTACGAGTGAGAAGCTTCATCACTGTCTAGCAGCTTTTTGCACTGTTGCAAATTATGTGCGGCAAAACGTACCGCCTACAAAAAAAAGCAATGTAGCCCTTTATGCAATATTTAAGTACTCCTGTGACAACGGAACTGTGATTATTGCCACTTCGTGGAACAAATCACAGTACAGTCCACAATGATCCTTCAGTCAGTTGACATTATCAAAGTAAAATGACCACATCCGCAATGAAAGGCGGTTTATATCATCCTGGAGTGCGCAAGTTACTCGAACGTAGAGTTGGGAGAATCACAAACGGAAGCAAAGGTACGCCTCCACACCTGCCTCACGCCGAGAGCATGGTCTTGTGCTGAATCTCGTAGGCGACGCGTTTCCTAAAGTACGGCATGTTACGCTGCCCGAACGAGATGGGCGCGTCCCGCGAGACGCACTCGGCGTACTGGCAGGCGAACATGCCGCAGTCGTTGCTGTTCTGCTGCAGAGGCACGTCCACCACTATCAGGGTCCAGTCGTCCCCGGCGAGCCCGTGGTTGCGCCGCTGCCGACTCTCGCACTCCAGGTACTGCCGCAGCACGGACAAGCAGCGCGGACTCCCGGTCGGCGGGCCGAGGCTGTCGTAGTAGGCAATGTGGCGCCTGCGGAAGTCCACGGCAGCGATGCACCAGTGCGTGTTCCAAGGTACAGCGGCACCAGCGCGATGTCGAAGGAGAACAAATCGACGGTGCGCGTCCATCGCTTGACGCCGGCGTAGCCACTGGCGACCAGCTTGGGATAAAAGAACGTGTTGAACGCGTACACGCGGGGATAGCCTTCCTTCTTGGAGCGCTTCGCGAGGAGATTCATGTAGAAGTTGATCACTTCGTCGTTCAACCACTGGCCGTCGGCGAGCGTGCGCATGTCGGCCCTGCGGATGTGGATTCGGAAGGCCGACACGAGCACGACCTACTGGAACTCCAGACCTGCACAGATATCCGGCTTCTATGGGAGCAGCTTGCGCCCACTTTCGTTCGACCGACGGCCGTAGGTGGCGCTTTTATAACCTGTTCGTCTGCTACGCGGTGGGCGGCTGTGCGGCGTTGTAATTAGTACAGCAGCTGTTGTGTTGTGACGAACTGCTTGTCTAGTTGATGATTTTTGCTAACACAGTGACAGTGATGTCACACGGCTTTGATCGGTCACTCGGCTTCAAAAGTTGACTGCCCGAACCTAAAAAATGTCGGAGCGTGTAGTCCGCTGCTCTCTAAAATAGCGATAGCCGCTCCTATTGCCTTTTTCAAGCATATTATTATAAATCACATTGCTTATAGAGTTCGCAAAGTACAAAACAGTTTTATTGTATACGTTGTAAAATTCGTTTCTGCGCTCTTTAGAAACTTAAAGCTACCGAAATGTTCGACGACAGAACGATTACCACTCATTTTAACTCTTAAAAGTTGTCCGTGAATGCATCGTGAATTCAAAAAGTGAATTACGCACACAGCTTCATTGCGTACGTATCTTAAGCACCACCGTTATGCTGCCGCCTTACCACGCAGGAAACCTAGCTTTACAGTTTGAAAAGAGTTCCGTGACACGATTTAAGACCTGCAGTGCAGCACGCTTTAAAGCACTGGGATCATTTTTGCAAGCTTTCTACTGAGCTAGACATCCAACGATATTAAAAACAAGATATGCTCACCTTCCCTTGAAACAGAATCGATCAGACTATTGCACATACCGGGTGGAGGACTTACTAGTGAATACTTTTACTATACTTTTACCAGATCATCTTCCTTTCACTACGGCACACAGTAGTAAATCCTAATGTCATCTACGACATTAGGCTGTCTGTAATCAACTAAAGAAAGCTAGATTATCCTATGAATCTTTTTAAACAAGTTTTCCAGTCCCTTAAGGAGGCTAGGAAAGGGAAATTTATGCCGTTGATCTAGGATTGCAGCGGCCACCTATGCTCGTTGTTTACATTTCTTGCACCACTCATCATCTTCTAGTTTCACTATTCAAACGCAAAGCATTCGCAAATATGTCTTCTTTTGTATATTTGTGAATTTATTCATTTACCGCCAAAACAAGCGCTTTGTGCCTGCCGAAATGGCAAGACAAGCGCTGAACAGATCGCGGAAGCAGACGACAGCGAACAGGTTATGACTAGCGCCACTGTGCTCGTACGTTCTTTCCCTAGCGGCAAAAGGGGCGAACTAGACCAGGCGTGCTGGAGGAGGGAGATCTGTGCAGGTCTGTAGTTCAGTAGGTCGTGGACACGAGCACCTCATCGGCCGGCGTCGGCACCAAGGCCGCCTCCACCTCGCGCTGCATTGCCCGCGTGATGCCGGGCGACTCGACGACATCGTGAATGAGGTTCGATTTTGTTTGGCGTTTCGGAACGCAAGACTTCTCGGTTAGCAGCTTTTTCAGGGCAACGAACCAGTCCGCAGATCCAACCGGGTGGCGACGCGACGCTGCAGACTCTGAGAGCTCGGAAGCGTGGATCGACTTCAGGGTTTTCTCCCGGGTTGATCGCCGGAGCACACGTCCGCTGAGTGACCGGGTGATGCGACGGCAGCCGCCGACCTTTGTTTCGAAGTCTAGATACTCGTAGCACTCGTTTTGCCTCGTCCGCATCTTTGGGGCGCGCGAAATTTCATCCACAAACTCCGTCACGAAACCCGCGCACTCTTTCCTCCACGGAAAGCAAGGCCTACCGCGACAGCTCTCATTGTGCCGAGTGGACCGGCTACGTCTGTACAAAGCTTGTGTACGGTATCGCACCGTCACGCTCGCGATCCATTCTTGCCAGTCAACGTGCTTGTCTTCTTGAACGTCTTTGCGACCCGCGCCGACAAATCCAAGATCGTGCCGTAGTTTCACTGCACTTTCGTAGTACGCGCCGCGCGTTCCCGCCAGCGCATCCCGAGCTGACGTACCGGCAGGCAGCGTTTCCACTCGCGGCACCATCAAGCAAGCGGTCCTTCCTCTCAGATCTCGCACAACGGTCGAGGCCAGCGAACAACTGTTTGCAGCACGTGTGATTGGCTAAACACGCCAACAGAACATCGAAAGAAAACAGAGAACGAACCATGCAGGAAAGAAAAAAAAAAAGAGAGAGCGCCTTGCGTCCACAAGCCAACCTCCTCTGCAGCCGCTCACTCCTATTTTCTCCTTTCCCGCTGGCCGTTCAGCGCGTTGCATGCTGGGAGCTGAACCTTCTTTGGTTCTAGGTAGCTTTTAGTAGCGCCGGCCGTCGGTCGTGGCGCGCTACGGCAGATGCAACGCTGTGGAAGCTACGCAAGAAGTTCGGTGAGACTATGCATCACTCCGCGCGTTCCGTCCATGCTTTGCTGTGCGCCAACGGCGTTATTTTGCGTCAGCATGCACGCGAGGCTGCCGCCACGGGCTGCGAATAAACCAAACCAAACCAAAAAAAGAAATACTGAAAAGCAAATCGATATAAAAGAAAGCATTAGTAGCCGTGTACCGCAGTTTTGTTTGTCGAAGGGCTGCAGCGTTTTTCGTTCAATACTGAACCCATATACAGAACAATTTCAGGCTATTGTGGTACGACTCGAACTATTTCCAAGTGCGAACGCAGCCACCGCAAAAAGCACCTCTAGCCTCCATAGCGTTGCACTCGATGTCTGATTCACGGTCTGAATCGAGGCTTGCACGAAGCATTGTAGCGGGTTCAAGTACAAACCCCATGCCAGGGATCTTGCGCGCGACAGCAACGCGATCGAGATGGCTCGTCGCCTCCGAGTCGTACCCCATGCAGGCACGTACCCAGGGGGGGGGGGGCCCGGGGGGGCCCGGGCCCCCCCCCTCCGAAATCAAGTGGCATACCCCCCCCCCCCCCCCTCCCCACCCACGCCACCACTCCTCACACATTCCTAAAGCGCCGCCAGATTAATGTTGAGACTTGGCAGCTGTTCATCGGTCAGCCTTATGCTGCCTTTTTCACTCCTTTTAGATGGCGGTAGTTATCGGCATCTCTTGTAATGTGAAGGACAGTTTTCTCATAGATTCCGCACCCGCGCGATTAACTCGAGATGCGTTCAGTTGTCACCATCTATTCCACCGTCACGCGCATAGCTCTTGCTTTTGTTAGTTCAACCTTCTTTGTTTAGGCTGATCCTGGGACCAGGAGAGGGATGCGGCTGTTACTTAGCTGGTCTGTATACTCTCATGGAACGAGTTGCGGCCGGACAAAACGCCAATTGCGTTTAAGTTTTCCCTGTGCTTCATTATTTCCTTGAGTTACTTACGGCTCGCCGCGACGCTGGCAGATGCCCGGAACCATATACACGTGATATGGGTTAGATAAGGAGGGAAATAAAATAATGTGAAAGAGCGTCCATCATGAAACCCTGCAATAATCCTTAAACCCATTAGCAAGATGACTGTCGCCCGTTAGCTCGTCTGTTTTTCCCTAATTGTATAGCACTTTTCGTGCAAATTTGGCAACTGGAAACAAAAATCGCAAGGAGTTGAGAAATTAAGCGATCTACTAAGGGAGAGAGCCAACGCAATAACCAAAAATGTTGACTGTTGTTTATGAGAATATTTATGGATCAACATCTTTTTATTTAAAAAGGAAGTAGAGGAAACGCCGCCGGAAGTGGAGAATAATTACTTGCTTTGAATGACGCTTCTACAGTTATCGGTCGAACCGCCTCACGTAGCCACTTCTCTGCTGTGCTTATGTGAGTGTGTTTCTAACCTTTCTCGGTGAGCGCAGAACGTCTAGAATCGCAGAGTCCTGCGCTCTACGCGGTTGTATGGGAGTGGCGGCCGCACAGCGTTACGCAATTCGTGGAACTGTCAAAACTGATCAACAAGGCGAAAATAACTGCTATTCGAAACTATAACATGAGAAAGACTGAAGAAGCCGTAAAAAATGAACGCAGCCTGAAATCAGTAAAAAAGAAACCTGGAATAGGACAAACCATGATGTATGCACTAAAAGATAAGAAGGATAATATTATCAGCAATCTCGAAGATATAGTAATGATGATGTGTGGTGTTTTATGGCGCAAGGGCCAGGTTTGGCCAAAGAGCGCCATGACAGGTGGTAATTTTGACGATGTATTGTGGATGACATGCGCAATGAACTAATCATGGTAGATGTGATACGGCTGTAAAAGGGCCTAAAATTTGTAGCTGTAAGTGGCGTAGAATATATAGTTGCTAAAATAATGACGGTGACTAGGCAGTGATGTGGGCTATGGCAATGGGTGGTCGTTAAAACATTGTGCAATAAAACAACACTGACACCAGAGGTTTAAGAGAGCCCTTGAATGCAGGGCTGTTAGTCACGTGCTAAAAATTGCCTGGCCAAATGATTTTCAGGATGTCAGTTTCGTCTAAAAAATCTAAGACTGCTTGCAGTTTGAAAAACGGTTCGTCACTAAGAAAAAATGCAGGGTGGAGAGGTATATTTTCGCGATATGCAGAAGGGAAATACTTTTTCCTCTCCGTTTCTATTGCAGGGCACTGGATAAGAACATGGATGACTGTCAGGCCATCGCCGCACCTACTACAAGTAGGAGGGTCTCCGCCAGTCAAGAGGTAGGAGTGAGTGCTGTAAGTGTGTCCTATTCTTAATCGGCAAAGAAGTACTTCTTTGTACCGTGCTGTTTTTTCACTTATCCAATTCCGCAATCTTGGTTTTATAATATGTAACTTATTCAATGTTTGTGTATCCCACTCTGCTTGCCAATGTTTCCTCAATTTATGGCACAGAAAGGGCTTTAGGTCTGTGGCAGGAATGGGGATGTTTCCATCTGTGTCGCTAAAACTCACTGACGTAGCGTTTTCGTCAGCAGCTACGTTGCCTTTTATACCTTTATGACCAGGTACCCAGCATAGGATAATCACTTGGTTGCAGATATATGCGGAGCACAACAAACTATACAGCTCTTTCAAAACGGGATTCTTATGCGAAGATATAGTAAAAGCAGCGGAAAAATTCTAAGCTGACCTGTATACAGTACCCAGAGGAGTCACGATACCTCACTTAGAAACAGTAATGAACAGGATACAGAAACTCTCCTATAACTAGCGATGAGGTCAGAAGGGCCCTGCAAGACATGAAACGATGAAGAGTGGGAGGAGAAGGTGGAATAACAGTCCATTTAATCGAAGATGGAGGAGACATAATGCTTGGAAAACTGGCGACTCTTTATACGAAGTGTATATCGACTGCAAGGGTCATAGAAAACTGGAAGAATGCAGACATTATACTAATCCACAAAAAAGGAGACGTTAAAGAATTGAAACATTATAGGACCATTAGCTTGCTCCCAGTATTATATAAGATATTTGCCAAAATAATCACCAATAGAATAAGGGCAACGCTGGATTTTGTCAACCAAGGGAACAGGCTGGCTTCAGGAAGAGATACCTTACAATGGATCACATCCATGTCATCAATCAGGTTATCGCGAAATCTGCAGAGTCCAGTAAGCCTCTCTATGTGGCTTATAGAGATTACGAAAATGCATTTGATTCAGTAGAGACACCAGCAGTCTAGAGGCACTACGTAATTAAGGACTACAGAACGCTTACGTAAAAAGCTTGAAAAATATTGCTACATGCGTGTGGTATTTGTTTGTGTGAATGTGGTACGTGGGCGCCATCACTCCAGAAAAGAGAAGGAAGAACGAACTGGGCTCGCGCTGTGAATCTAAACGGTCAGCGCTGCAACCATTGTTGTAAATATAATCTGTTAAATAGTTTCTCGTCTTACTGACTCGTCCTTCGCGTAAGAATATATACAGAGGTTCTACAGCTACCTTAATTCTACACAAGAAAAGCAGGGAGATACCTATAGAGAAATGGGTCAAACAGGGAGACACAATTTCTCCAAAGCTATTCACTGCGTGCTTAGAAGAATTCAAGCTATTAAACTGGGAAGGCTTAGGAGTAAATATCGACGGCAAATATCTCAGCAACCTTCGGTTTGCCGATGACATTGTTCTATTCAACAACAATGCAGACGAGTTACAACAAATGATTGGAGACCTTAACAGAGAGAGTGTAAGAGTGGGGTTGAGTATTAATATGCAGAAGATGACGATAATGATAAATTGCCGGGCAAAGGAACAAGAGATCAGGATCGCCAGTCGGCCACTAGAGACTGTGAAGGAGTACGTTTACCTAGGTCAATTAATCACAGGGAACCCTGATCATGAGAAGGAAATTTACAGAAGAATAAAAATAGGTTGGATCGCATACGGCAGACATTGCCAGCTCCCGACTGGAAGCTTACCATAATTATTGAAAAGTAAGGTGTGCAGTCAGTGCATTTTGCCAGTGCATATGGGGCAGAGACTTGAGAGCGAGTTAAGGACCACGCAAGGAGCGATCGATCGAAGATTGCTAGGCATAACGTTAAGAGAGAAAGAGAGTGGTTTGGATCAGAGAGCGAACGTGTATAGACGATATTCTAATTGACATCAAGAGAAAAATGTAGCTGGGCAGGTCATGTAATGCGCCGGTTAGATAACCGTTGGACCATTAGGGTTACAGAATGGGTACCAAGAGAAGGAAAACGCAATCGAGGGCGACAAAACACTAAGTGGAGCGATGAAATTAGGAAATTCGCGGGCGCTAGTTGGAATCGGTTGGCGCAGGTCAGGGGTAAATGGAGATCGCAGGGAGAGGCCTTCGTCCTGCAGTGGACATAAAACATGATGATGATGATGATGATGATGATGATGGAGGTGGTGGGCCCCCCCCCCCCCGAAAAAAAATCCTGGGTACGTGCCTGACCCCATGTGAGCGACGACTCCCCGGTGTTGCCGGTATGACGGCAGCAAATAGGCGCCGAAACTTGTGCGACGCGTGCCTTGTTAAGGTTATGTGTTTTACTGTAAGGGAGAGAGAGAAAAAGTGAACTTTAATGAGCACCAGCAGTTAAGTCGGCTGGGCCTAGGCCTCCCACGATGGGACGTCGAAGTCTTGCCTCTTCGCCGCTTCGTAGGCCTGCTGGGTCGCCCAGAGTTGGTCGTCGAGACGGAAGCTGCGCAGGGCGGCGTGCCATCTCGACGAGAGGCTCACGGGATTAAGTGAGCGAGTGAGTGAGTGAATAAACTTTATTGCAGGTCCGGCGAGGTCGCGAACTCGTCGCGCACCCGGCTAGTCCCACGTCGGAACCGGCAGGTCTAGCCCACCGGCCCGGTCGCGGGAACGCCGGACGGCCAGGGTTTGCTTTTCCAGAGCGGGGCTACGCAGAAGCGAGTCCCACTCCTTCTTGATGAACTTGGAGTATGTCGACCCGCACTCCCAGAGCATGTGAGGTAGAGTGGATCACATGCGGTGATCACATGCGGTGTTGCCCACGTGTCCCCTTCATTGTGTCCTTGTCAATTGTGCGCGCAAGAATATTTTACTATGAATTCGTACCAACTCGCCCAACTATCAGTTCTGCTACGGTAGAGTGGAGGTCTGGCTGCAGGACGGGCAGGCGTCGTCGCGATACACGTTGGGGTAAGCCTCGTGGAGAGCGGACAGACACGGATATGTGCTGATCTGTAGAAGCCTAAGCGAAACGGCTTGCGCCCTATTCAGTTTAGGGTGAGGGGGTGGAAAGACCCTTCTGTACATGTAGAAATATTTAATAATCTCGTTGTGAGTAGCGGGAGCATCCCTGTGACCGTAGAGAGAAGGGGAATCGGTGCTCCTTATAGAGGAAGCGCGGTCGGTGAGGTCACGCGCAGCCTCGTGGGCAGACTCATTGAGGTTCGTGGGAGCACCCTCGACCGATCCTACATGAGCGGGAAACCAGTGAATTGAATTAAGGTCTGGGTACTGATGTTTGCACTCCCATAGCATGTGGGGGAGTGTTGCTGATTCAGTTTTACACACCTTGCACGTCTGGCTCGGGTAGATGTCGGGGTATATAGTGTGATAGCGTGTGAGGGAGGGGTATGTATTCGTCTGTAACAGGCGAAGGGTCTCGCAGTAAGTTACCCGTGCACGTGTCAAAATTTAGTCGTTCGCTCGTTCGGTGCGACAATCGGTAGTACTTGACTGGTGTACAGTCTTGGTCAAAAGTTCCCAGGTCGCAGCGACCGTGCCCGGACGGGCAGCCACGCTCAGCGATCGCGACGCTGCCATCAACGGCGCTCGCAGACGCTCGCTGGTTGCGGGGCTGAAAGCGAGCGAGAAGGAACGTCGCTCTCGCTTTATCGCTGTCATACGCTCCGTGGTCATAAAGTGGCCCGTCAGCTAGTGTGGCATTGAGCTGCGCTTTTACCTTTCGTGCTCCCGCCGCGCGAATGAGCTGCAGACAAGAAGGAACTGAAGCCAGAGCTGCCGCCAAGGTTATGATGCGATGCTCCGTATGAACTACTCTCTCATACCGCGAAGCTTAGCCAAACGACCAGGGTGTTCTGGCGAGGTTAAGTCTCGGGTTTAAAACGCAATCGCAATTGTTACGGTAACCAACATCCGCGTTTGCGTCCATCTGCCTGTTCCCGTCGCGTGTGAGGTAGTGGTGCCCAGGATTTATTTTTTTAGTTCTCTTGAACGCGCGTGGATTTGTTTACCGAAGCACTCGCCGCTGTGGCTCGTTGGCTAAGGTGTTGAGATGCAAGCCCAAGGACGTGGATTTAATCCCGGTTGCGGCGGCTGCTCTTCTGATGGACGCGAAAAACGAAAACGCCATTTGTCGAGGATCCTGCCAGGATCATCAGGATGATCCTGGCGGGATCCTCGGATATTTGAATTCGTAGCCCTCCACTACGGCATGCTTCGTAGCCCAGGTGTAGCTTTGGTTCGTTAAACACCCAAAATTCAAATTTTGTTTGCCGAATCGTATGGGCATCGAAATTTGCTGTTCATGTATCCTCGAACCCAAGACGCGGGCTTTGGAGCCCTCCGTCGGGAGCACGAAGATGTTGAGAAAACGCTCCCGGCGAAGCTCCTCTCTGACGCGCGGAGCGCCCTCAGTGAGGGCAAGACTCGTAAAGGGGCACGCGTAAGAGCTCACTGGTTGTTGCCGCACCACAGCATGACAGCGAGAACGATATTCCCTCTGAACCCCGTTTATCCCCGCAACTGGCAAGCGTCGCCTAGCGCCGCGATAGGGCAGCCCGGCTGCTCCGTACGCGGCCACTGCGGCCTGGGAACTTTCGACCAAGACTGTGTATCCAGTTCCACCTTCGCGCTATTGTCCAGTCGCTCATATCACTACCGCGCGACGAGCGACGAATTGGTCGAACGAGCGATCTGGTCACGCAACGGCCCGTTCCTCCGAGGGGGTTTGGCCACGATTTCGGTCGTTCGTCCCCCAGAATGCAAAGAATCCCTGAAGTCGAATCCCCGAAGAATGCAAAGAGAGGAATCTGCCGCGACAAAATGGCGGAGTAACGCCAATTTCCGGCGTCACTGAGCTTCGCAAAAAGTGACGTCGGGCCCTCTTAGTTGTTTTTAACGCGATAGCGTTAAGGAGCTCGTGTCGCAGAAAAGCCGGTGTCGTGGGTGTCGGTGTCGGCGTTTGCGGCGTTGACCGTGAGCAATAAATCACGGCAGGCGCTTCATAAATAAAAAGCAACTTCCAAGATTGGTCCGGTGGGAATCGAACCAGGGTCTCCGGAGTGTGAGACGGAGACGCTACCACTCAGCCACGAGTTCGATGCTTCCAAGCGGTGCAAACGCGCCTCTAGTGAATGCGGTGTTGCCTTCGAAACGAGCCGTGGAAAGTTATACTGCGGTGTATATCGGTAATTATGAACATGTAACGTACAGAAGTCACAATTACACGAGTTGCGAAGTGCGTTTCCGCTGCATTTCTTTTGCGCTTTCCGCACACGCAGAGCCATCTTGCGGCAAACACAGAAGACCACCTCCTCTCAGTCTACGGCGCTGCCCCGACAGGAGGCGCGCCGCGCGCGCATTGGGACCGCTGCCAGGCGCGTCGCGGGACTCCCTCTCCCCTGACGACGCTTCGCCGTGCTCCCGGTTTAGATTACTATCTATCTCTCTGCCCGTGCCGATCACGACGTTTGGCTGGCGTAGATCGTTTCCCCTCCGAGACACCGAGTTCTTTGGTTCGTTCCGTTCGCTCAGGCGCACGTTTCGTTGCCGCGCCGAACGCTGCGTTGCTCGACGCTCACCGCGTGATAGGTGGGCGCTAAGTCCGATGCGGGGCGCATCGTAAGTGATCGCTGCGCCGTAGCGCATTGTCTTTACACCCCTTGGCGGGTCGACGGGAACGCTGTCGCGTCCCACTCTTGAAGGCGAAGCTTAAGCGTCCTCCAATTTTTTCTTTTCTCCCTCAATGCTCCTGTTTTTCTATTTCTTTTTTGTCACGTGACGTTCTCCCCTAGTTTTTTTTTTCTCCCTCCATGGAAGAAACACGAGACATTTTGATGCTCTAGCGGTGTTGCCAGACGTCTGTAAATAATAAATATGGTTTGGGCTAGTTGGTTAATTTCTCTGTGCCGTCCTGTCCTTTCGCGTGCCCATTTTTTTAACGAGTTCGTGATTGTTTCTTGCGTATATTTCCAAGTTTTCATTTAGGGTGGCCAAAAAAAAGTTCACCGACGATTACGATACTCTTTAATGCGAAATTTGAGATACGTTTTTTCATTTGGCGGTATATAGTGAGGCATCGCACCTAGAGCTTGGATTCGATCCCGCGACCTCGTGCTCAGCAGCCCAACAGCGTAGCCACTGAGCAACCACGGCGGGCCGGCAGAGGATTGAAGAGCGACCGGAGCTCACTTGCTCGTCCGTTCGTTCGGGATATTTGCTCGCACTCACAATATTCGTCGATCGCTTCTGTATATATATATTTTTTCTATGTTCAACATTTACCTGCAAATGTGCGCGGTGTCGTGGCGGCTGCCGCTCGTCGCATTCATGAAAGCTTTCGCGCAACGGAAGAACTGTCCGATAAACCTGTACCCGTCGCAACTCGTCTCCGCATCCGAGAGACCTGGAACGAGGTGCACAAAAGTGACATGCACTCTAAAATATTTACACCCCTTAAAGTGAGAAAGGGTGTAACTGGTCTATAACTCACACCCTTAGGGTGTTAATTATGCAAAGGACACCCTAGGGGTGGGAGTTATAGACACATTTACACCCTTTTCACTGTTAAGGATGTAAATTATTTTACAGCGTGTGCTATATACTTGGCATGAAATCAGTCGTAACTGTCACTTTTGAGCGCGGCCACCATAACCCGAAAACGAAAGCACCTTGACGCAACCGCGGTCACTTTCCCTTTTACAACCTAGATTTCCTGCTAAGTTTACTAGAGGGAACTCCGTCTCTTGGTTAGAACATGGATATGGTGTTTGTGATCTGAAACGTCTTTGTGGTGTTCTTTATTGTGCTTCATACGTACTTGCTTGCTTGCTTGCTTGCTGGATTGATTGATTGATTGATTGATTGATTGATTGATTGATTGATTGTCACAATACATGTGATGGGAGGCGAAGGGAAAAGCCATTCTCAAGGATGGCTTGAGGGAGTCCTTAGCTCCCACACTGCCAGAGACGGCAGCAGAGGCGCAAGCATTTTGTTTGAATTGTCGTACACTTAAAAAAAAACGTCAAATTAAACATAACATTCTCACGCACTTTGACGCAACCATGAAATTAAATACATCACTAGATACTGCCCTACACAGAGCGTCATGCATTTGCGTACATCAGCATCATGCATCAGCACAACACTTCGTTGCAACGTATACACGCATTGTAATAGTGGCATTTAACAATATAATTAAATATAAATCGAAGACCGCTCTAGAGGTCAATGTTAGGCTAGCAAGAACGAGTACATTTTTTAATTTCCGGGCAATTATAGTTTTCTTTAGGCAAATTGCATGGATGTATACAGCCCATCTAGTCCATCGTTCCCATACCGATTGAACCGCCTTGAACTTCCCGTAGACGAATGGATGCATGGATGCTCTGAGCGTTCCCTTTCAAAAGGCGCGACGCGTTGCGTCACCAGCCTCTTTCTTTCCTTAATTTTTTTAACCTAATGCTTTGCCTATCATTTCCTTTTCTTAATAGACAAAATATTTCTAGCATCAAACTTTCTGAACCCCTATTGTGAACTTTGTTTTTGTTTGCCTCCTTTGTTTGTGGACTCATTACTTTTCTGCCACCAAACCTCTAGTCGCATTTTACTAATCTCTACTGCGGACACGTTTACGTTCCCCCTGCTATCCCTGAACTTGAGGGCTTCAAGGAGGCCAGAGGAGCCTAAACCGAAAGCTGCGTAGATATTTTCACATTCTGATGAAACATGTTCCGTCGTTTCCCTAAATTTACCGCAGCAAGCACATGCTTCTTCTTCATTGGTGTAGTTTATAAATAAGCACGCGTTCTATAAGGCATCCTGATTCCACTTCGACAAGTAAAGAACTTTCTTTTAAGTTTGTTTTTTCCTCTTAGGTAGTTACTCATGGCAGGTTTCATTTGCATTTCCACAACTCAGGAAACTGTCTGCACCTCTCTGACTTTGCGTTTGTCGTTCTTTGTTGCCATGTTGCTTACTATACCGGTCGCATTCTTGCTAGTAACCCCCGTATGCAGAAATGCAACTTAAGTTCAAGCCCATGCTTGGCTTGATCCGAGTGACGCCTATCGGGAACGGGCCGAAGGAAACGCAGTGAGCGTCTTTGAGCACGTTAACGCCAGGCGTCATCTAAATCAAGTCAAGCATGTGCTTCGACTTAAGTTGCATTTCTGCATACGGTGGTAAGCTTCCTAGTTATTTTCCTCTACAGTGAGTCAATGTTTTTCCCGTACAAATACCTGAACACTCTCGCAACCCATTTACTTTCTTCTATATTCCTCAGTCGTTCTTCGAAGTGAATTTTACTCTGAGCTTCCGTCACTTCAGAACCTGTCCAGCCCATACCACCCGGTACAACTTTGTAGTCTTCCCGTGAGCGCCCAGTGCGAGGCGTCCCACAGACCTTTGGTTGCCACCGAGTCCTGGTTGTGCCCCTAACGTCAATCAGACAATCGCGTTTCCAAATGTAAGTCCTGAAACCATTACCCCTTCCCAGACACCTCGGAGCCACTCGCACCTATTGTATCCCCATAGCGCTAAGTGTTTCATTATGGCCGCAATTATCTTCCCCTTAGCTATTATTGTTTTTTCCTGTTTCATTATATATATTGCCTTCGTTTATCGATGCCACTACTATTACCAAATTCATTGGTATTAGTTTACCAAAACCAAGGTAATTGTATTCTTTCACCCGAATAGTGTGTCAACCCGAATAGACAGTGTCAACGCAGGGGCACGAAGTACTACTTCGTGCCCCTGTGTTCACACTGCCCATTCACTGTTTTAATTGAATACCATAAAACCTTATTCTTTAACGCTAAATATCGATTCTAAATTCTCACCTTCCTGTCCACAGATATTAACCAGACGTTGCATATCACTGTATGGCGCTATCACTAGCGCCATATAGTGCTTTCTAGTAATTTCTGTAAGACGTTCAACGGTGCGGTCATGGCCTCCGAGCTTGGGCGACGCGCACCGCCCGATCCCGGAGGCTGCAGTGCGGTACGAGGCGAACTATAGTAGTAGTACATCTAATATAGCAAGCGCCCAACCTACTCTAACAGGGCAACTCTATAATTATGTCCCCGCTTTAACATTTTTCGGGGTAACTGGCGCTCTCGGCCGTAAATATTAGTCGTATAACCTAAGTTATGGTATTTTAACCGCACTCTAATGCTAACGTGAGTATACATAACAGCGTGTGGCTACAACATCAGATGTCCCGTTACAGCGTGTATGGCATGACGTCTGGCACTAATGTCAAGCATTATTTATTAATGTCTATCCTGTCTTCGGATCTAACCTGAACTGACGAAACTATACATGAGCGCAGTTCATGCGGTTGTTTCTGGTAAATAAATGAAAAGAAAAGAAATGCCACTCACATATTCCGGGTGTCCCACGTAACTTCAGCCACGCTTGAAATATATGCAAATGACACGTAACTGGACAGAACCAAGGTGATGTTTGCCGTCGATTGGAGATACTCCGATCATTTCTAGCGTGTCGCCAAATTTCACCTATAGTCTTAATTATTCTTAATTATTTAATCAACTTGTCAAATATTATAATTCGATAAAACTATGTTGTTGGCCTGCTGAGCACGAGGTCGCGGGATGGAATGCCGGCCACGGCGGCCGCATTTCGATGGGGGCGAAATGCGAAAACATCCGTGTACTTAGATTTAGGTGCACGTTAAGAACTCCAAGTGGTCGAAATTTCCGGAGTCCTCCACTACGGCGTACCTCATAAACAGAAATTGCTTTTGGCACGTAAAACCCCATAACTTAATTTTAATAATTCGATGAAAAGTATCAATGGGAAAATTGTCAGCAAACAACATCACCTTGGTTCTGTCGAGACATGTGGCATTTGCATATTTTTGAAGTCTGGCTCAAGTTACGTGGGATACCTGGTATAAATATGAAAAAGGAATATCGCACTTTCGCCCGAAAGGCAAAGCACAGGTAGCGATACTGTGCTGTGCTTATTATTATATTATGTTTTAGACAACCAGACGAAGTAAGGTTCGTAATCTTATCAACCATGCATAACTTACCGTAAACGCTCGCTTACTATTATAGTTACATTACCGAGCGTAGTGTCAAGCGCGCGCACAAACAAACGTGATTCAATCTCACTGGCTATCGCAACGCTGAGTGGCGGCAATGCGTAGCAAGCTCTTATTGTTGCCTCTTGCCTCCTAGTGGATCACAGCACGGGCCGTGACTCTAGGTCCGGGCCCGGGCCGGGCCCGGAAATAGCGCATGTTTGCCCGCCCAGGCCCGTACGTTCCAGTGCCTCAAAGCTATACCCCGGCCCATCTCAAGCCCAACCAAAGATTTCACCAGCCGACCCAGCCCAGTCGGACCGCAAATAAGGCCCCACCGCGTGGCCGCAAAGTACAGAGAGCGAAGTGTTTCAAATGGCGACGATCGATATTCTGTGGACGCATGCGTCGCTAACTACCACTCTAACCTTCACTAGTTTATTTTTAAAAAGAGGACGGTGAAAGACGACCACACATACAGGGTATACCAGGAGCTGCGGCACACTGTACTCATTTTTCTGCAAATACAGCGGTTGGAATCGTCGAGAAAATAGTGGAGCAGATTTTGTAGGAGGCAAAATGAGTTATAGTACCTGTTCTCACTTTAGTAGCAGGTATGCCATAGCAAGAGAAGCAGAGGATGAAAGCCACATTTGTTGACTTTGTTGCCGATACAGTTGGAACTTGGATATGGGGAACCGCGATTTCCGTGAAACACAATCCGTGATCGGTGTTCACTGAAGCTCATAAAGACCTAATTGTTGTAACGCTGCCCGAAAACAGCGTTGCGCGCGCAGGCGCCCGAGCATGACACACGTCCTTCTAGTGATCATACGTTTTCTCACTTGTACGTGCACTCGGTTAGCTATTTCATGTTCGAAGCAAGGAAGCTCTGCAGAGCGCTAATTTATTATGTACCACGTGAGAGCAGCCCCATATGGAGTGTAGCGCCTCCCCTCCCCCCCCTCTCCACACACACAGCCTATACCACGCACGGAAGCAAGCTCTGAGTGTCCATCGCGCGTCACACGACACCTGGCAAACGTGATAGAGCACTGGACAAAGAAAAAGTGTTTATCTAGTGAATCTACGTCATGAGACTCCGCGAATCCTTTCCGTTTTATTGCGATAGCAGTTATGCGGACGCTCCAGACGCATTTTCGCCGTCGGCGTCGGTGTGATGTTCCGTATAAAGTCCAAGTGCAACAACATCGTGGCCGCGCGCCGTGCTGTGCTTGCGACTGAAAGCGCGCGCATCTCGCGCGCTGAAGGGAGCAAGGCGGGGATCAGGAAGCGCGTCTTCCATTGCGCGCAAGGCACCGAAGGTTTAAAAAAATTAAATTATGGGGCTTTACGTGCCAAAACCACTTTCTGATTATGAGGCATGCCGTAGTGGAGGACTCCGGAAATTTCAACCACCTGGGGTTCTTTAACGTGCACCTAAAGCTAAGTACACGGATGTTTTCGCATTTCGCCCCCATCGAAATGCGGCCGCCGTGGCCGGGATTCGATCCCGCGACCTCGTGCTCAGCAGTCCAACACCATAGCCACTGAGCAGGGGCACCGAAGGTGTTTCTACTCCGGCGGCGGCTGAGCACTGCCATGTGGGCTTTCTCTTAAAAGCGATCTGCGACAGGAGACAGAGTCTATTCGCACCGAGGGCTGATATATATCTTTCTGTGCGTTTAGTTCGTGCTGGAGCGAGAGGCAGCATAAAGGTCATGGGCTCGGGCCCCGCGGGCAGGCCCGAGCCCGTGCATTTCTATATTTCACCGCCTTTCCCAAACTTACAAAGCCATCAGGCGTCCCTGCTCGGCCTATTAGCTTTTGCGCCCCCACCGCACATCATCTCCAAAATACGGGACGCGAGCCGCCTACACTGTAAAATAATTTACACCCTTACAAGTGATAAAGGGTGTAAATATGCCTATATCTCACATCATTAGGGTGTATGTTATATTATTCACACCCTAATGGTGTAAGTTATACACATTTACACCCTTTTCGCTTTTAAGGGTGTAAACTATTTTACAGTGTATGCGCTCAGCCGCGCGGACCGCCATGCGCAGCCACGGCGGGGATAGAGGAGCAGACGCCCGCTTCCCACTGGCGCGTTCTTGGTCGCGTGACTTCCAACAATGGGCGCGAGCAAAGACGGTGCGCATCAAGCCGACACCCTCGCCGACACCCTCGCCAACACCTCAGCAAACAGCTGTGTGCGGGAGTGCCGGCTTGACGCGCACCGTCTTGCCGCGCGCCCACTGTTGTAAGTCACGAGATCGATGAAGCCACCATCCTTCTCGGGTCACCCTCTCACGCTTTCCCTCACAACGGGAGCGCGCGGTGCGCTACTTATTGCATTTTCACTTTATATGGGCGTCGACGAAAATTCGCCCGTAGTGTCCGTATAATGGCCATCGCGATGACTAGTTAAAACGTGCCGCTTTAATAAAGTTTGCCATGTTTATAGATCATATATAGGGTGGTCAGCAGTGTTCGAACAAAGAATGTCGCTGTAGCCAACGCCTTCAAAGGGAGAGATTGCCAGAGCGAAGACAAGCGCCCCCTTGCCGCAACGTACGTTGGCTACCAGCGACGTTCCTTGTTCGACCAGCTCAAAACTCGACGTCTTGCGAACGTTTCTCTTGTTCGTGCTTACGGAGAGTGCTCGTATGCGCAAGCTCACCGTCCTTGTCGGTGAGGCGCGACACCATGGCGACGCCACCCGCCTTGGAGTCCGCCCTGCACTTGTCCGCGAACTTCTGCGTGAGGAACTCGAAGAACTTCTCCGCGTCCTTGTACAGCTGGTCGGGTGGAGCGCAGCCGTACGTCTCCAGGGCCGTGTGGTGACACTTACTGTACCTCTCGATGTACCTGTCGGCGTGGCGAAATCATTTCTATGGGAATCCGCAGCGACTCCTTGCAACGCGCCGGAGAGGTCGCCCTTGATTCCATATAAGTTGTAAGTGTCGCACAGAGTAACCGTTGTAACAATCGCACTCCCCGTGGCGCAGTCCGCAATGCTTTGTCACTGTAGCGCCAAGCTAACGGGACGGCCGCTCTTGGAAGGAGACGCTGTAAAGGCTGTGCTCCATACTCAGCCTGCCTGGCTGCCCTGCTGATACCGATGCATTGGTATTGTGTACTGCAATTGAAGAGAACGCGACACGAGCGATTAAGGAACGGATGCGACGATTGCGCAGCATGGCCCGAGATGCATTTCTGCCATAAAATCACACACGCACACGGGGTCGGTTCTGGGCAGAATAAAGGGAGAGGGGGGCTTCGTATACACTGCCGTTGACGCACGCTCGGTTTTGCGACCACATGGGTTTTCTGCACCGCATATGCACCAAAACAAAGCCACGTGTCAAAAGAAGTGCCGGCGTGTCTTGAAAAGGGAGAGGTCGGAACCCTATACCCTCCACAGCGCTGGGCCACCAGTACAATCCACTGGTTTATGTTTACAGCAGCAATTTCCGCCAATTGAGTGCAACAATTCCAACGCTTTGAACGTCTTTTTTCATTTATTAATTTTTTTATTAGAAGTTTGATGGGCAAGAATCTGTAGGAGAGCGCTAGAGTCCTATGTATTCGGTGTCTGCCCCATTCGTCGGAGTCGCGCTGCGTTCCCAAACGCTATGAACCACTGGTGATTTTCAGCGCACGCCCAATGGCTGTTACGCATGTAATAACAATTCTTGGTCATATATACTGGAGTAATAGTGTAATTTCAGTGCAATGAGAGAGGGGCACAATCAAGTGGACACGCACAAACGCTTCCGTGCGTCCTGTTGTCCCCGGCTTTCCATGCGCTCAGTCATTCTTAAGTGTTTGTGTCGTATATGCCAACAAGGGCGACCCTCAACGCGCATCCAAGTTCTCGGACCATCACCAACACATCTGAACGCGCTCAAACCAGGCGCGAGCTTCGCTTCTGCAAAGTGCACCCAACCCTTGACGTGCGTCTCGTAATTCGCGACTCGCGTCGGTTCCGTGCGCGTCCGTATGCAATGTCATCCGTAAGCGAGGGCTGCACCGTTGGCTGCCATATATACGCGTTCCCGGAAATTGCGTTCGATACCGGAAGTTGAGGGTGGGAGCGATAGGCTGCTGGGGGTCGGAGATAGCGCGATAGGTTAGCGCCGAGGAGTGTGCAAGTCGGCACGGCGGTTTTATTATATATATATATATATATATATATATATATATATATATATATATATATATATATATATATATATATATTCGCTCCCGCCCTCAACTTCCGGTATCGAACGCAACTCTTACGATTCTCTTACCGTCGGTTGCACCGAATCGCTTTGGGTAGCTCTAGATATACAGTTTACTCTGTGCTTCGAAATTACACAGCGTGGGAGGTGAAGGCCGACCAATCACCTCGCATCGGGGCCACATGCGAGGTGATTGGTCGGCCTTCACCTCCCACGCTGTGTAATTTCGAAGCACAGAGTAAACTGTATATCTAGAGCTACCCAAAGCGATTCGGTGCAACCGATGGTAAGAGAATTGTATAAGCAAGGAAATAAGTTGATAAAAAAAATTACGTTCTGGGGTTTTACGTGCAAAAACCGCGATATAATTATGAGGCACGCCGTAGTGAGGGACCCCGGATTAATCTTGACCACCTGCGGTTCCTTTTAACGTGCATTGTGCACAAAAATAAATTGTTACAAAAGCGGCACAAGTGCGGTGTTGGACTGCTCTGGTTTAATTTGTTCGCGACCGCCTAACTAAAATTGAGAGAACCTATTTATTTATTATGCGAAGCATATTACGAGAGCTCAACCCAGCTCCTCAGGCGCGGCGGTGTCGCCATGAAATCACGTGACACCGTGACGTCACGACAGAGGAGAAGTGGCTTTGGCTCAACTCTTGCAAGACGGGCTGGGTGGGAATCGAACCAGGGTCTCCGGAGTGTGGGACGGAGACGCTACCACTGAGCCATGAGTACGACGCTTCAAAGCGGTACAAAAGCGCCTCTAGTGAATGCGGTGTTGCCTTAGAAACGAGCTGTTTCTAAGGCGTGCGTCTCTTGCTCAGGCGCACATTTCGTTGCCGCGCCGAACGCTGCTTTGCTCGACGCTCACCGCGTCCAATGCGGGGCGCGTAGTCGCTGCCCTGTAGCCCATTGTCTTACACCCCTTGGCGGGTCGACGGGAACGCTGTCGCGTTCCACTCTTGAAGGCGAAGAAGTAGTGCATGAGTTGTTTCTTCGTCTAGCCGAACCAAATATAGCCAAGCAACAGCAGTTCACCAGGCTAAACAGTGGTTCAACAACTAAAATAAAGGCTAGTATGCTTCGCATCCTGGGCTTAACCTTACCTAAGCCACAGCCATTTTTTTATTTATTTATTTATTTATTCATTTATTTATTTAGTTATTTAGTTATTTATTTCGTCGCGCCAAAAGTTTACACTGCGCTAGACAGTGACAGATTCAGTGGTTAAGGCTTCAGAATGAGTTTACGTGCCCAGGCGTTGATTATATTAACGTGCACCTGAATCCCAGTACACCGCTCCAATCGCCGTCCGTGAGTCGGCGTCCGTGAACTGAGGCATCGTCCGTACACAGGTGCAAGTTTAGGGCGCCGAGTCTGACAGCGTCGCGGTATGTGAGCACTGGTGAAAAAATAATCTTTCATACCATGCAGAGTAGATTTCGACGCCTCCGAGACAGCGGCGCACTTGGTTCCGAGTTAAATTGTTCATAATTGCCGATAAGGAGTATATCTCGCATGGGACACTTACGTGCACGGATTTATGCCGGTATCCTTTCAGGCGATGTCCATGATGTTGGCGAAGTGGAATCCGCACAGGAACATGTCGTTGATGAACCTCTGACGGTTGCAGGCTGTCGTGCTCTTCTGGAAAGCTGAACGAACATCCGCGTTTCTTTTTATTATTATTATTATTCAGACGTTAATCTCGCGAAGCACAAAACGCGCGCGGTCGCAGCCGCTGTTTTTGGCAACATTTGGACTCGCGTGATATCACCAACGCAGGTACTTCAGAACCCGTGGACAAATTACAGCTCATCTCAGAGTGCCCAGATTAAGTCGGGCCGCCATGCAAGCTGGTAGCCATCTCAATACGAGCCCTAACGGCGGTTCGGCGCACTATACATGCAGCCGAAAACGAGCCAGCGGTCCCAGCTGGACACTACGTTTGAACACACGGCGCCCTGTGATTGAAGATCTGGTCTTTATCTCTGAACTGCGCATGCATCTTTTCAAAGACAAGGCAATTCCTTGAATATACACAGACAACAAGCATGCAAGAAAACACTATATTATTGCACCAACAACTCGTGACCGCTTTCTGGCTGGCTGAATGCACGTATACGTATTTAAACGGACATCCCAGGTAAGCTAAAAACAAAAGAAACAGCTCACGAAGGCAATAGTACACATCAATCTATTATAGTAGAAGGTACGAAGGGGACCAACCTTCAATAAATTAACATGGAGCTCCCTGAAAACACGAATTGTCGAAAAAAAAAAGCTTTCCGGTTATTGCTGCGGAAAACTTTGTGAATTGGTTAGTAACCTTGTGAAGCATGTTAACAGCGCCCATGCTATGCAAATCATGCTTAGTCTTTCTTAGCACTGTTAACATGCTTCACAAAGCATTCCGGTTTTAATAAGCGCCACTAGCGAACTTTTTTTTTTTTACTTTCTGTTGGCGCTCCGGAGATGTGAAACGCTCGCGGTACCATATCTGTGCGAGAGGTTCTGTCGCTGTCATGACGGCTATATTCACGATATAGCGATTAGGTGGATTTGCCTACACTTCATCTTTCTGGCTTCGAACGGCTTTGCGACTTTTCAAATTGCTAATGTTCACCAAAATATATATTTCTAAACGCAATAATTCGCTGTGACTATGAGCACATAAACTAATTGCCGTCATGAGTTCGGAAATTTGTAATCAGTCGGAACTTTAGAGTGCAGAAACATAATAACGCGACAAGAACATCTGATGCCACAAGCGCGAACATTGGACCGATCCTTTTACCCCTTACGCACATTATTCCCATGGTGACTGAGTAACAGTGTGTTAGTTCCCTCTGGTAATTTCTGTAGAGAAATATTTCTGAATTGAATACCAGTGCGTGCGTGCGGTTTGTCTCCGCGCTTTAATCCCCGCTCACGATTCTCAGTTAATCGCAGTATACCGAAAGAACTCGCTATAATAAAGCCACCGAAAGCCTCGTCCGTGTCGACACTCGGGAGCCACATTCGCCACGTTCCGCAGCCGTGCAAAGCTCACCGGCTTTCTTCAGCGCGCTGCACAGGAGGTGGTACCGCTGCGTGACACCGTCCGCGACGAACTTCATGTGGGGCGCCATCTCGTAGCCCGACGAACAGCGAGCCTCCCGCTGGGTGTCGTGCGCACACTGGTCGTACGCGTCGACCTCGCTGTGTGCAGAGTGCGGTAAATTTTACGTTATAAAGTCTGCGGGGGGGGGGGGGTTACTAGTATATATATATACGTGCCAAGACCACGATCTGGTTATGAGGCGCGCCATACATTGTGGGGGGCTCGGATTAATTTTGACCACCCTGGGTTCTTTACCATGCACTCATGCAATGCACGGCTCACTGGCGTATTTCTTTCTTCGTTTCTTCTTGTTTTTTCTTCATTTCACCCCCGTAGAAATGCGGCCGCCGCGCCTGCGATGTGATCTCATGACCTCGGGCTTAGCAGCGCCAACGCCATGGCCACCACGGCAGGTCATACATAGTACGAGACAGGTCGTTGAAGTCCCGCAAGCTTGTGCAATGACTTCGTTTAACGAGAATCCCTTTATACGGTGCGTTCCCGAAGGGCCCGCTCCTTCGTAGTTTCGCCCAGACACGAACATGAACTTCCGTATGACCTCCAAATAGATATGTTAAAACAAAAAAGAAAGCGTATCGTAATTCATTGGTCAACGGCCAATAATATACCTTCGCGTCGCTTTTGCTGTCTAGGTACAGGTTAGCTCAATAAAATGGCCGATCATCTGATCAATGATTCTGGTAGTCTTCCCATATACTTGTCACTTGTCATATCGCGTCTATTGACCCTACACCGTGACAATGTAGGCATGATATGGTGCTATGTTGGCGCTGGTAATCTGTATGAACGTGATAGTATATGAATTAGAAGATCTTCTAAATGTGCTTATAGAAATAAGGGAGTTCTATGCAGGACAGGTATGCATAAGCAGATAAGCAATGTACTCGTCTGCACGAATGGAAAACGTAGTACATGCTTGCAAATGATTAAGCGATGTCTATACAATAGCAAATTTGCCCATAGTGGAAAGGGTCGACTGACTCCAGACAGGGATAATTGTAGGTCGCTGAGGGAGACCGTAGTACAGTGGTCATATCATTGGAGCAGGAGAATGAAGAAGACGTTGTAGTTGAGGTGCGCCTGTTGTTCTATAACGCGTGCCCGTTAGGGTGAAACGCGGCGTCAGAGTGTCTTTCTTTAGTACGTTCTGCTGCATAAAGTAACGGATTATGTTATCATCATTGAATATAAGTGTTTTGCCGTCGACGCCGGCAGATATCATATACCAGTGAGATTTGGTGCTTCAGATAATCCTTTCTATAGTTTCTTGAGTATTTATGCAGTAATGTTGAAGCTGGTCGATTGCAATTGATGCATTCCTTGAATCGGCGCGGAAAGCGGCGGCGAAACGCCCAAAGGAAGGGCGCGGGACGAGCGCTGTCTAGCAAATGAAGTTTATTTAGAAAAAAAAAACGCAAAAAAGGAACGCATCATCTGCGTGCGCGTGTCATTAGGTCACACGATCACCAAGAATTTGCGCCTCACAATGTGACAAAGAGATATTGGCCTCGAGCTCCACCACTGGAAAAGCTGGCGCCACCGTCGGCGTGACGTGCTAGGAGGGATCACGTGGACATAGCGGCCGCGTCGGCTGCTTCAGGCGCGCCGAAGCGAGCTGAAAACGAGTTTAAATTCCCTTGTACGCTGCGGTCCTCATTTAGTGGCGAAATTTTCCCGCTTCGAGTGTCTCCTTTACAACGCTTGAAAGCACTACAATAGGTATTGGCTGCCCTTGAAGGCGCGCAACATGCTAGGCTACTGCTCGGTGTCGCAGGGCCGGACGCACGTAACGGAGGCCGGTGTCAGCCTTATTCACACGTAGCCGCAGGACAAGAAGCTGCGTGAAGCTTGGCTCGCGAAACATAAAACCGGCGAACAGTCATCGCCTACAACTCGGGTAAGCAGCAAGCACAGACGCGAGGAAGATTTCTGCTACGGCGCCCGGTCTGCGATGTTCTGAAAACGCGCACTGAGACGCTCGCCCGAGTCCGCTGCCCGACTAATGTCATGACGGTTTGGTCTATAAACTTGTCGATGCTATAGATACTGGCAAGTTCAGCGGAGTGGAAAGGCAGCGGTAAGGCAGCGGATCTGGCGCCGACATGGCCACCAGAAACTTACGCCTACTGTTTATGCAGATGACGTACGCTGCTTACGTGTTCGCCAACTTGACGTGTCCCCTGAGCGCCGAGAGCGCCGGATTGACCGACAGCAGTACGGCCCTTCGCTTTCCGGTTGGACGCGGAGCGCTGATCACGACACCTTTCGACTTTGACGGCACCTGCCCGACTCTTCGCTTCTCGGATCCACAAGGCACACTGGACACCACAGCGACACCTATGGTTGAACAACTCGTCTGCTGGCAACAGGGGTCAGCCCCGGACAGAAAACTACATAAGCAGCTGCCTCGCTATGCCACTCTGGGATCTGGCGCCGACATGGCCACCAGAAACTCACGCCTACTGTTTATGCAGGTTAGTTACTCCTACCATTTCGTGAATGGCAAGCCATTTAAAAAATCGGCGTCAGATCCCATTGCATGCTTACTGTTCGCTGCAAGCAAACTGTGTTATTTTGGGTTAAGTTGCATTTTTAGCCCTGGTTGTCTGTCTAAGATTTACTTACTGCTCTCTGGAGATGTAGAACAAAATCCAGGACCCCTTTCTACTGAACAAGAACAGCAAATGTTTCAAGCTATTATGAAAATTCCATTGATGATGCAAGGGCAGTCCGAGATACTAGATGAGATCCGCTGCCTTCGAGTTAATCAGCAAGCTATGGAACAAAAGATAAACGATTTGAGTGTTAAAGTTCAACTCGCTGAGGAAACCGCATCACGCGTCACATCACTGCATGCCATGATAGAAAGGATTTCATGTCGTGTTGACTCGGCCACTTCTGCACTTGCCTCAATGCGTGATAGCCAAGACGACCTAGAAAATAGGTCTCGACGGAATAACTTGATTTTTTTCGGCCTTCCCGACACCGCGAAGGAAACATGGGCTGAATCAGAAGAAAAGATTACGTCCTTCTGTGCAGAGAAATTAAATGTGTCACTTGAACTACAATCTATGGAGAGAGCACATAGAATAGGGCGGTACTCTGAGCACAAGAAAAGACCATTAATAGTAAAATTCATATCATTTAAAGAAAGACAACGCGTCCTTGAGGCCGCCTCAAGACTAAAGGGAACAGGATTTGGCATTAGTGAAGACTACTCTAAGAAGGTTTGCTTTGAGCGCAAGAAGTTGCTTCAGTTTGCTAAATCACGTGGCAGTGATTTCAAGCTTATCTTCAATAAGCTCAAAATAGGTAAAAAGACATACAAGTACAATGCTGATTCCGATAACGTAATCGAGTTAGACGGATAGCCATCACAGTTCGCTACATCTCAGAAGACGGCTCACAACCTGAATTTCATTGTCGTGAATTGTCGAAGTCTGAAAAACAAAAAACATGAGTTTGAATCTCTTTTGGAATCGACAAAACCACATGTAGTCATTGGCACAGAGTCATGGCTAGATAGTTCAGTCTACAACAGCGAACTATTTCCGTCAGACTTCACTGTTTACAGAAAAGACCGCAACTGCCACGGTGGTGGCGTTTTTGTTTTGATCCACAGCAGTCTCAGCAGCACTCCCATCAACATAGAAAGCTGCCTTTGCGAAACGGTCTGGTGTAGAGTGATGCTCGCAAACGGCCACTCTGTAGCAATCGGATCGTTCTACAGGCCCCCAAACTGCAGGTCACCGAAGCCTTTGTTTCAAATTAATGACATCATGCTCTCGTTAAACACGACATATATTATTCTTGGTGGCGACTTTAACTTTCCCCATATTAAATGGGAAAACTTTCAACCGCAAAACAATTCCTCGTCTCTTATTTCCACAGCATTTTGCGAGCTGATAAAAGCCAACTCTCTGTTCCAGTTTGTTGAGCGCTCAACAAGGTTAGGATCAGCTAATGAAAGCATAATTGACCTGTTCCTCTGTAACGATCGAGATCTTGTGTCCAGCGTCACCGTAATTCCCGGTATAAGCGACCACGAAGTCGTTACTGCAAAACTAACGTGTACTGCTATGCGCCGAAAAAGCCCACCGCCACGGAAGGTGTTCTTTTATAATAAAGCAGATTACTCATCGCTATCGCTGGAACTTGACGGCTTTCTACCTGAATTTCGTCGACACACCTCAAACATCGACGTTAATTCTGCCTGGTGTTTGTTTAAAGCTAAGCTATTGTCATTAGTTCAAATTTACGTCCCATCACGCATTGTATCGTCCCGACGGCAATCTGATAAGCCATGGATGAACCGCAACCTTCGATCAATTATTAACAGGAGGCACCGATTATATCGCAAATATTGCACATGCCCGGATTCCGACACGTATCTTAAGATGAAAGACCTAAGCAAGACTATCAACAAAGAGATGAGGAACGCTGAGGCTACATACCTGCGCACATTAGGTGATAAAATAAAATCTAATCCGAAAGATCTCTGGAAGTATGTCAAAAGTAAAGGGAACAACAAAGTAACTGTGCCTGATACTATAGATGACGTAAATTACGGTGATGACGTAACCAGCAAAACTGAGCACTTCAATCACTACTTCCAATCAATATTTGCCGGCACTGCTGCTATTGTGAAAGACTTACCAATTCCTACCGACTTCGAACAAATGGAAAACATAGAAATAACAGAACAGGGAGTTGCTTCACTGCTCAAGAACGTTAAAGTTAGCTCCGCATCTGGTCCTGACCACATTCCAAACTATGTCTTAAAGAACTGTGCTGCATCTGTCGCCCCATTTTTAGTAATTCTTTTTCAGGCATCTATCGAAGAGGGGTCCCTGCCTAAAGATTGGAAAAGTGGTAACGTAGTACCTGTATTCAAAGGCGGCGACAAGACAAAGACAAAAAATTACAGACCTATTTCACTAATTAGCGTCTCGTGTAAGCTACTAGAGCATATAATTTATACCAACTTAATGAGTCACTTACAGAGCAACGGATTCTTTTGCCCCACGCAACATGGGTTTCGCCGGGGATTCTCATGTGACACTCAGCTAATCGAGTTCACCCATGATATCGCATCATCAATAAATAACGGACACCAGGTCGACTGCGTATTTCTGGATTTTCAGAAAGCTTTTGATTCTGTTGCACATAACCTTCTACTCACAAAATTGTCTGCCATCAAAATTCCAGCATCACTGATGAAATGGCTTGAGGCGTATCTTACTGGTAGAAAGCAGCGTGTTGTGCTTGAAGGACTGACCTCATCAGAGACTGAAGTCTTATCGGGCGTTCCACAGGGGTCCGTCTTGGGCCCACTGTTATTTCTAATATTTATAAATGACATAGGAACGCATCTTTCCAGTCACATACGCCTGTATGCTGATGATTGTTGCATATATCGCACCATTACGTCCCCTGCCGATTCATGTATCTTACAAAATGACCTTCTAACAGTGTCCACGTGGTGCGACAGCTGGAGCATGAAATTAAACTCTGCCAAGTGCAATGTCATTCGCTTCACTAACAAGAGGGTACCACTTGCTTAAGATTACTTTCTAAACAGTGAACCATTGATCGAGGTAAATAGTTACAAGTACTTAGGCGTTGTCTTTAAATATAATCTTTCTTGGAATGACCATATAGAGAGCGTGGCGTTAAAGGCTAGTCGTATGTTACATTTTCTAAAACGTAATTTCTGGAGAGCCCCCCAAAAGGTAAAGGAAACGCTTTATTTAACAAACGTTCGTCCGATGTTAGAGTACGGCAGCTCTGCCTGGGACCCAGAGACAAACACAGCCATTAACCAACTGGAACGAATACAAAAACGCGCCGCCCGGTTCGTTACTGCCAACTATGATTTCACTCAGAGCTCATCACAAATACGTGTTAACTTGGGATGGCCACTTCTCGAGAACCGACGGAAATATTTGCGGCTTAAACTTTTCTTCAATATTTACACAGGCAAGACTGGTTTGTGCAGGGACACATACATAAAGAACCCAAGCTACATATCGCCTAGAACAGATCATTCGCTAAAGGTGCAAGAGTACAAATGCCGTATCAACCTGTATAAGCATTTCTTCTTTCCAAAAACTGTACATGATTGGAATAAACTGCCGCTCGAAATTGTTACAGCAACGCCATCTGTGTTCGTAACTTTGTTGTCGAAACATTTATATCTTTAGTTCTAAAATGTGTTTCGCTTCGGACAGAATAGGAGATTAACCTTTCCTGTCCGCGGCTTTTTGCCTTACTCGCTGTTTTTTTTTCATTACATTATTCTAATTATAATTATTATTAATATTATCATTGCGTCGTATTATGTACTAAAGTGTATTTATATTGTATTTCATAATAACCTCTAGTGTAATGTTATGTTAAGTACTGTGTTTTCAATATCAATATTTTGTTGTATTGTGTATTAGATCTATCCTTTTGTAACATCAATCATCTGTATTTCCATCATTTGTATACTCCTTCCCCCTACTCTAATGCCCAACATTGGGCGCTGTAGGTATGTAAGTAAATAAATAAATAAATAAAGAAGCACATTTTAAGAAAGTATGGCATATGGTCATGTTTGTGTTATGAATTAATGCACTTAATTACAAAAAAGGAGCAGCGGGAAATTGCACACTGAGAACACTGATAAACATGCAGTGCGACGAAACTCGAGAAATAATATTGAAAGGTCGAAGAATTTAGAAGAAAAAAAAAACATTGAATCGTGGCGACGGCACATCACAGTCCCCGTAGGCGTCGAAGTCTCTACAATGAAATTATTTTTGAACAGCTCTGACAGCGCCCACGCAACAATGGTTGCTTGTATACTGTTAAATGCTCATATTCTGCGGCCTGAAGCTCATGGCACGGTGCGAAAACGCGCGCGCGGAGAAAGCCAAACAGTGCGCGGACAAGCATGCAGACGCGCAGTCGGTCGCTGCGAATCTGCGCGATCGCTGCATTGAGGCTTCGTTCTATTACACTCCATTTAGTTATACAAACACTATAAGAACATATTTCACATAGTTTGAGCTCAGCGTTTACCTACCTTTCACGCAAGAAGCCGGTTCGGGAGACTCCATCGCGGCGACCGCGCACAGTGGCGTTCAGTGTACGTATTCGGTAAAGAGATAGCGTCTGTAAATGATTGTGTGCTTTCAGTTTGCCCAAGATTATTATTTATACAGTAAAAAACTTCTCTCGTTTCGAAAGTACTTACAGAAATATCCGGGAGAGCTCGCGCGTGGTGTTTTCAGTGAGCGCTGACAGCAAAACCTATGAGGAGCGCGCCACGTGATCCCTCATACTACGCCAGCGAGGCGCTTCCGATAGATGGCGACTCCGCAACTCCTCGCCGCCAATACGGCTCCGATACGCAATTATCGCACGTCTTTTGTAGTATATGAAAGGCTTCAGCCAAGTTGACGAGCTTTATTTGTATTTGTGCTTGACGACGATTGTAGTTCTATCGAAGAAAGGCTTCGGCGGTTAGACAGCGCTGGTCCTCCGTCCTTCCTTGTTGATATATTCCATCTTTTTTTGATAGTGCAGCTCTTAGGCGCCCGTTCCGGCGGCGAGCGTCGGCGTCCCTCGGCGTAACCGAGCGAACGAACACAGCGAAAGATGAAAGAAGTGAGCGCGATGAGGAAAGCGGAGGAGGAGAGTATGGCGAAAGAGGGAGGAGGAAAGCAGAGTGCCGCACGAGACTACGAGATGGCGCCATAGTATTTGTAATCTGGTTGTATGCGCGACGCGACTTGTGCAGTACTTTCTTGGCCTGCGCGGGCACGAGCAATTACGCTGGAACCTTCGACGTGTCGTGTATAAAAGCCGACTCGCCTGTCGCGCAGGTCAGACTATTTCGACGATCGCCGACTTTTCTTGCCGCTATCGTTGTGCTTGAGTGTTACATACTTGCTTCGCTCCATTTGCAACGTGCCGCACTAAACAGATTGTCCGCGCCAGCCAATATATCGCAGAAATTAAAACGCGTATAGAGCTGCGCTCAAGCTTCGAATTAGGGAGTATCGTTACCGTTGGCGTATTTTTTTTCGCTACGGGCACTAACCGTGCATATCGCGGCTGTTCTTAACGGATTCTATAGGTGGCCTTGAATGCTGTTCTATCAGAATGCTTGCAAGAGAGAATTGGCTCACTGTAGTACAGTGATTGTACAGAGCCACAATGGCGCGCCGCGGTTGTTTAGTGACTATGGTGCTGCGCTGCGAAGCTCGAGGTCGCGAGATCGAATCTCGGCCACGGCGGCCGCATTTCGATAGGGGCGAAAAGCGAGAACGCCCATGTACGTAGGTTTAGGTGCACGTCAAAAAAACTCAAGGTGGTCCAAATTTCCGGAGTCCCCCGCTACGGCGTGCCTCATAATGAGATCGTGGTTTTGGCAAGTAAAACCCCGTAATTTATATTGAATTTAACGGAGATACGATGGTGCTCAACTTACGGGCAAATGGAGGTGAGAGACACGGTGGCGTGGTTTTGGAAGACGCGCACCGCGCTGTCGTAGAACCGGTTTCCGCAGCTCATGAATTTCTGGAGGGCCTTCCCCGGGTGGCAGTCCTTTTCGGGCCCGCCAGAACCGTCTGTAGATGAACATTCTTCAAGTTAGGTACCCTTCCACGAGGCCTAGACTCCGGATCCTAGCATGTCCTCCGAGATCGGACGTGCGCTTGATTCCCTGAAAGCTACGCTCATGCGCCTCCTGGTTATCAAAGTTGTCACTACCTACATGTCATATAAAGCTTAAGTTTGGTCAGTGTTGAAGTAAGATTCCGTCATTACGTGTTTATAACCAGGGTACACTTTATTAGCTGTATCAGTTCACTTAAAGGGCCACTGAAACACTTTTTTAGCATAGCCTGAAAACGTTGCCGGTCTGTAAACTGGGCTCCTGTGAACGTGTCAGCCTAGTATTGTTTCACTGCATGCAGCAGGGAATCTACACTTTCCTGTCTAGAACAGCGAGAAACCGCTTGATCCTTTGATCGCAATGACGTCTTGCAGCTAGTCGCAAGCAGCTAAGCCCACCCACAGTTATTGGCTGATTTCGTAATAGCGAGAACATTCTAAGTAATACCATTAATGCTAATCTTGAGTAAAATGAATTATATATATATATATATATATATATATATATATATATATATATATGTGTGTGTGTGTGTGTGTGTGTGTGTGTGTGTTTGCGATGTCAAAAGTGATTACTCACTGAGGCAGTCGGGGAAGTACGTCTTCTCAATTCTCTTCAGCAGCGTATCGTTGTGCCGAGCTGCCCCCGCCACGTTACCACAGTGCGAGTACTTCCAGCTGTCTCTCAGGCAGGTCGCGAAATCGGCGAAGTCTCTGCGAGAAAAAGGCAGCATGACGCACGTAGGTCTCGGTATAGGGACGTCAGGAGCTAATGTTAGTAGGCAAGAGCAAGCTGGCACAACAGAAAGCGATGCCCATCGGATACTACAGAGGCTTGACATGGATCGGCATGAGTACGGTTACCGTCGTTTAAATAAATTAGTGGTTACCTTACGTCCACACAGTGAATTGGGCTAGGCAGATGCACATCCGTAGCAAACACAAAACAACATTTAATACATGGCTCATAGACTTAAGGACATACACAAATTAAAAGTACAAACCACAAACTGGATATGCACTGTCAGAGTTGACAGGTGAATGAGCATTGCAGTCCAATGCACTAATGTTTAAAGACATGAAAGAAAGTCCAGATCATACTTGAAAGTCGTTAAGTGTCGGGTCGTCATGGGGACGCATCTGCTGGAGCCTTCGAAGCGCAGCCGAAGGGGGAACTTGACGCCGTTGTCCGGAGCGTGGCCGGGATGGATCGTGACCAGGAGGGAAGTGGGGAAAGTCTCGGCGAGTCCTTCCCGCACCGCTACCAATGCCGTCCTCCCCGTCCCGCCGTTCCGCGGGCGGCGCATCGAGGGGTGGGGGGTTCATCACAAGCTCCTCGTTTACGCAGGCAATATCATCAGTCCGAGGTCAAGTGGAGATGGCATCGAGGGCAGCTTACACGCGGTCACAGACGTCACTGATGCGCCGCGGGGCACCTCGCACCTAGTGCTATACAGCGCGACGTCGTCCGCGTAGATGACGACGCACGCCCTGAAGGGAACTCTCCTCACGTAAGGCACTCTGGGAAGAAATGGCTCAATACACCTGCCTGCCGGGTCACGGGTGGGGGCGGACTGATCGCGTGCGCACACAGCTAGAGCGTTCGATAGGCGAGGCAGGCCTGCATATCGTTGCGGATATTAGATAACTCCGTCGGCTCGCCCAGTGCGCAGTGCATACCTCGGCGTGCCCGTAAAGGGTTAGTCACACAGGGGACGATATCTCCTGGTGACGAGGGGCAGGATGACATCCGTTTCCGGCGAGCCAGCTCTCTCCCCTCACGAGCAGCAAGGTCGATCGAAGCGGCGGTGGCGCGTTGGTGGAAGGGCGATAGCCGCAGCCGATCAGATACACGCCCGGAGGCTCGGCGCTTCTCCATGGCTGGCCGTCGACGAGTACTTCTAGCGACGTAGGAACTCGCAGAAACGCTATCCGGTCCCCGCGGGGAAATCCCCGGAGCCGCACCGCCTGACGAAGTCGTGGCGTCGTGGTCACCTGGTGATTACCCTTTGCACTGGAAGCGGAGCGGGCATGTTTCTCCGTCGACCCCAAACCACTTGGGCCGTTAGCGGTCGTGCCTGATCTTTCTTCTCTGACACTTTCGGGCTCGAGACGCCATCCTTTCCTGCCACGCATGCTCGCTGGTGTCTTGAGGCACTGTGCAGTCTGTACTCCGTGGATATGTGGAAGTTGCATCGCACTACTAAAACGTGACAATGACAAACATGTCCTCAAGATAAGGGTGTTTACCTATATCCTCAAACAAAACCTGTACCATGCTATATATAACGTGACTCGCGATATTATCTTGCATACGATCTTTACACCGTGTCCATGTTATCTTGCAATCCCATCCTCTACCTATGAACATTCCCAATGGTATTCCCTGGGTGGCGTATTTACACTTGCTAGCAAGTACAGCGAGGCGTGGCATTTCTCGAGGCGCCCGATGTTTGTGCGTAGGCGCAAGGAAGGGAGGCTGCGAGAGAAAAAATCTCGGACATTTTGTTCCTTTAATATCTGACTTTGCATAGTGTTGTGACTTCGGGGTGGATGACGAAAGACTGATTCTTTCAGCAGACGAAGAAGAAACGAAAAACTTTATACGATATTTACAGATAGTGGATAGCGTACATGTAGCTGTAAGAGCGCAACAGACCGACTGGGCGACTCGCGTCGATTCTTCATTCGTCGCGGAGAAGTGGGAGCTCCCGTCGCCTCGATGATAGGCACGTGGTGCACGTAGTATGGCACAACACTAGGCACTACAGACAAGTTTCTTTGCTCGTGTCGTGCAAGCAAGACAGATGAAGATTATCGTTGTGTGGCAAGATACAACCCAACGGCTGTACATTTGTTTAAGAGTGCAGGCGTGGTGGCATTGAGGAGGGGGGTCGAGTTACTCGGCGACGCTGGCTGCCGGCGCACAGTGGGCACGGACGCCCCATTTGGTGGTCAGCGTGTTTAAAGGTAGGTCGGACGTACGCCATCACCAGAAGCTAAATGTATGTCTGACAGACTTCCCTGCGCTTGCGGCGCTGGTGCTGAGTCAGTCATGCCGGATTGAACCTTTCTCGTGCCTTATGGCGCTCTACCTTCAAAGAAAAAAATTGGAGGACACTTAAGCTTCGCCTTCAAGAGTGGGACGCGACAGCGTTCCCGTCGACCCGCCAAGGGGTATAAGACAATGCGCTACGGCACAGCGATCACTTACGATGCGCCCCGCATCGGACTTAGCGCCCACCTATCACGCGGTGAGCGTCGAGCAACGGAGCGTTCGCCGCGGCAACGAAACGTGCGCCTGAGCGAAAGAAACGAACCAAAGAACTCGGTGTCTCGGAGGGGAAACGGTCTACGCCAGCCAAACGTCGTGATCGGCACGCGCAGAGAGATAGATAGTAATCTAAACCGGAAGCATGGCGAAGCGTCGTCAGGGGAGGGGGAGTCCCGCGACGCGCCTGGCAGCGGTCCCAATGCGCGCGCGGCGCGCCTCCTGTCGGGGCAGCGCCGTACATTGAGAGGAGGGGCTCTTCTGTGTTTGCCGCAAGATGGCTCTGCGTGTGCGGAAAGCGCAGAAGAAATGCAGCGGAAACGCACTTCGCAACTCGTGTAATTGTGACTTCTGTACGTTACATGTTCATAATTACCGATATACACCGCAGTATAACTTTCCACGGCTCGTTTCGAAGGCAACACCGCATTCACTAGAGGCGCGTTTGCACCGCTTGGAAGCATCGAACTCGTGGCTGAGTGGTAGCGTCTCCGTCTCACACTCCGGAGACCTGGGTTCGATTCCCACCGGGCCAATCTTGGAAGTTGCTTTTTATTTATGAAGCGCCTGCCGTGATTTATCGCTCACGGTCAACGCCGCCGACGCCGACACCGACGACACCGGCTTTTCTGCGACACGAGCTCCTTAACGCTATCGCGTTAAAACATCACTGGTTTCCCCGGGGGAGCAGAAGGGGCCGTAGTAGAGGCCGGGCCTGCTCTCCTGGAGCGGTATTTTCGCTCTTGGCAGGCTTTTTGTATGCTGCTCTCTGCTACTTCTCGGTAGCATTTTTAAGTGGTCCCTTTCCAATGAAATAACCGCACAGCGCCTTAGCAACCGCGGTTGAACACGATTGGCTGAAACGCCGCAGGTGACGCCTTTATGCCGCGCCGTGAGGATTACTGGCTTTGAGTCTCACCCAAGTTAGGTTGGGTTAGGTTCAGGTTAGGGTAAGTTAGGGTTAGGTTAGGTGCCGCGGCGTACTCGATCTCACAGCCGTTACGCCGTGATTATTATTTATTGCCTTGCGTCCCGCCCGTGCACGTAAGGCTGGGTTAGCGTAAAAGGCGTCATGTTGGCGCGGCGTACTCTTATTCCTATTCAGTCGCGTTCAACCGCGGTTGCTAAGGCGCGGTAGCTGTGCCTTCTAGATTTGCTAAATATGCGGTCCGGCCTCTACTACGGCCCCTGCTGCTCTCTCGGGAAAATCAATGATGTCTTTTTTTTTTTTTTGAAGGTAGAGTGCCGTAAGGCGCGAAAAAGGTTTAATCCGGCATGACTAACTCAGCACCAGCGCCGTAGGCGCGAGGAAGTCTGTCCCACATACATTTAGCTTCTGGGAGTCGCGTACGTCCGCTGTACCTTTAGACACAGCGATAACCAAATCGTGCTCACTGCTTCATTTGCTTCACCTGCTTCACCGCGCCAGCAGCCAGCGTCGGAGTGTAAACAAACTCGACTCCACTTTACATTAGCGGCACGCCTAGGGACAAACGCATACAACACTAGCAAAAGGAACTTCTCCATAGTGTTTATAGGCAGAGTCAGATATTCAAGGAGCAAAAACTCCCACGTTTTCTCTCTTGCAGACGCTCTTACTCGCGCATGCGCACGAACGTCCGGCGCGTCCGGAAGTGCTACGCCCCGTTGTACTTACTAGCAATGGTAAAGTCGTCCCTGGGCGTCGTCGAAACACATTAGGGCTTATAAACACGCGTGAGCCACCCTAAAAGCTACTCAAGCTGCACCACTAGAGAAAAAAAATGGTTCCTCCTCCCGTTTGAAAAACCTGATCGCGCTAAACATTGCCCCAGCGCGCCACCAGTTAAATGTAGCGGTTATCGGTGTTCGAGTGGCGCTGCCCGTAGGCCGTCAATACATTTTGGTCAGCGGCTGGAAATTCACATGTTGCCACCCTCTTTTAAGTTTAACGTGTAAGCTAGCTTACAGATGGAAGTAAAACATACAGAACATATACTTTTTGCCGTTAGCTTCACTGGGTGATCGCTTACTTGCAGTTTTCCGTAAGGTCGCCCAGCACCGCTTTGACCTTTTGTTGCAGGCCTTTCAAGCACTGTCTCCTCAGTTCTGGATAACTTTTGCCGTTACAAAGAAATCCTGCGAGACCAAAAACCGGCGAACAAATTCAATGTGTGAATCATTACCGCGCGACAGGGCACACCGCCCACACCGTGTAAATACAACTGTTTTACTCACAAACGAACTGTCGTTACTAATAGCTTACCCAAATGCATGAACGCAGCTTACATAAACCTAACCGATCTGAAGGTCAGTTTCACTAGGTCACCGCCGCCGCCAAGGATGCCGATAGCATTATCATTGGAGGAGCCGTAGCAACCGTGCGTGTTTTACAGCTCTTTTAAGTTTTTTCTTTTTCTTTTTTTTTAACTTGAGGGAGTGCGAAGTGCGATAAGACGCAGGGCATAACTTTAAGACGTTAGGAGTAACATTAAGAAACAGGAAGAGAGCGGTGTAGATAAAAGAGTAAACAGGTTAACTGATATACTCTAGTTGACAATAACAATAAATAATGGAAATGGGCAGGTTACCTAATGCGTTGGGAAGATAGCCACTGGTCCATCAGCATTACAGAATGGGCGCCATGGGAAGGGAAGCGCAGTCAAGGACGGCGGAAGTTTAGATGGGGGGATGAAAATCCAAAATGCGACGAGAACCGTCATCATGGTGCCGGCAACGCAACTACGCATGCGTTAAGGAGGGGGTGAGTGCTGTAAATCCTCAGCCTAAAAATACACATTAACGACATTGCAACGGCAGACGTGCAGACTGCCGAGCCCTATATAAGAGAGGCCACGAACTCGAAAGAAGACCAACTGTTTTGTTGGGTCTATACTATGCTCACAAAGTGATCAAAAATAGTTAAACGGCAGCGACAGTGAGTGCGAATACGGTAAACAGCGGCTCGATGGAGCTAGTATAGCTTGTGCTCTCACACAGTCTGCGGTCGTTGTCGCACCTCTAGCTTGTTTCAGTGGTAATCAAAGAAGGGTATCGACTATAGCTGCGTCAATAAATTCGACGAAACTTCTTCATAAATGATTTCATTAACATACCTGCTCAGCATAACACATAATAAATGCATCCCCAGTCGTGTCTCCGTGGCGTTTGAAATGCTGCACATCGAGAAATGTAGTTCGCGTAGCCAATGATGGCATCCCCTATCGAAAGCATTCATGCCTCGCATAACTCCTATATATATCACAGAACCCCATATATCATAAGTGTTGCTGTGTGAACACACCCCCATATATATATATATATATATATATATATATATATATATATATATATATATATATATATATATATATATATGAACGAGAAGAAAGGGGGTTAACCGAGGGGCTCCATTTTATTAGTCATATCATAAGGAACCAACAAACTCTGACACCAAGGACAACATAGGGGAAATTACTTGTGCTTAATAAATGAAATAAAGAAACGATAAAGTAATGGAAATTAAAGCGGATGAAAAAGCAACTTGCCGCAGATGGGAACCGAACCCACAATGCGAAGGTTGTGGGTTCGGTTCCCATCTGCGGCAAGTTGCTTTTTCATCCGCTGTAATTTGCATTACTTGATCGTTTCTTTATTTCATTTATTAAGCACAAGTAATTTCCCCTATGTTGTCCTTGGTGTAGTGTTGGTTTCTTATGATATGACTATATATATATATATATATATATATATATATATATATATATATAGCCATAAGGCGTATGGAATGACTGCATTTAAGTGTTACGAGAACTCGAGTCTCTTTGATGAGGTTTTCTTATGTTCTTTATTATTTTTTTAACTGTTAAGGAATCGACGCGCTCGTTTACCTGCGCACGGCAAAGCCAGGAGTGCCGTTAAGATGCAGAGTTGACACAGCAGAGCCTTCATCGTCTCGTCGCGATGGCGTTCCGGCGTCGTTCGATCTGCGGAAGAACGAGCAAAACACAATCAGACGCGCCGGAGAACGCTTCTGCTATAAGAACTCCGTACCTGGCGACTGAAAATGGTCGCTTTCTTTCGCTTCTTCTTCTGCTTGGTTGGTCGATCCTAGCTTTGGTCGATCCTAAGCGATATGGCCCAGTCCCACTGCGGGCGATGTGCCACCAATCGGGCAGTAGTAAATAAAAGTAATATTATGGATCAGATAGAGGTTAGATTGATATATAGTGATATTGATATTTAAAGGGACACTAAAGCGAAACAATAAATCAGTTTAGACTAATGAAGCATTGCTTGATAACCCTGAAGGCAGTCATTTAAAAAATATAGTTTGATCATTAGATGAGAAAATGAAGGTCCAAGTATCAGTATTTGAATTTCGCGCCGAAACCCCAGTGCCGGTACGTCAGCGTGACGTCAGGGATTCCAAAGTATGTTTTCGCATTTGTGCCGCGTTGGCTGAATAAAGGTTCCCGAAACTTGCCATGTTTAATATCTGGTTCATTTTGACCACGATGTAGTCAATCTGTACCGCTATATAATTAGTAGGCCCTAGAAGATACCATCAAAATCCAAGACGTCACAGCCCCCAGGTGCGGCAACTTAAGTAGGCGTCGCCACCCGTATTTCGTTCTTGCGCTTTTTCTGGCTTACCAAACGTCTTATCGTTGTGAGAGTGGTGTTTTTGGTGTAGCAGAGACGCAATTCACTGATCCAGAAGAAATCTTTTTTTTCTTTAGTGTCCCTTTAACCAACTTGCCCGATTCGCGCCGCTCTTTTAAAGCGCACACGATGCCACATGGGAACACTCGCACATTAACGTTAGGCTATAGTAAAGGTTAGTTCAGACTACGTTCGTAAGGCGCCGATTTTTCGTAACATACGTAAGCGGAAGCGCAACAAGCGTATGCGTCTAGTTCAGACTGCGAACGTAAAGGTACCAACGTGCGCAATTCTCGCAAAAATCGTGGGTGAGAGTGTTAAAGGGTCGGCAACATTTACGACTGTTATGTTACGACCGTTGCGACACAACCAATGACCGATAAGCTTTCAGCTTTCAACAACCGGTGACGACACTTCCGTCCTCCCGTCTGCAGACAGCTCCGTGCGCGGGAAGTGCCATTCCGCCATTCCGTGCGCACGATTGGCTGTGTTCGTGAAAATTTTTGCAGTGCGCCTTGCGGGACTGTTTTCAGTTCATCAGGTTTATCCGCCGAGGAAATCGATGACCGCAGATGCGTGCTCCGAACTTCGATGAGTGGTCTCATTAGGTTTTCAAGGAAGCGGAACTGCTGGGGCGACATGCGCATGATGTTATGAAACATCGCAGCGTCACCAACTCGGAGCTTGGCGAAAAGGTTGTGAAAATCGCCGTCCACGGCCCTGTCGAGAAATACTTGCCGCACCCAAACCCTTCTGCGTCGCCTTCGTCGTCTTTGGGCGATTGAATACATGACTATGAGTTTGTTTTGAGCGTGAATTTCTTCGATCTCGGCCAGCGGTCGCATGTTGGCAGGAACCATATTGTACAGCTAGTGACGTCGATTCTGCAGCTCCAAATTTGATTGGCCTGTTGTAAAAGCCGTAATTTAAGCAGCAGTAAATGTGAACAAAGGTGCCGGCTTAACTGCCGTAACGTTTTTTACAGCCGTTACGTTCGATACGCCAAAAGAGCTGTTACGCGCGTTACGACCGTAGTGTGAACATAGCATAAGGCTGCACGTAAATTATCGCCAACACTAACGTTCCGTTAGCCCCCCTCCCCGCTTTCAGTTCGAAACATTGTATCACTATCAAATTGACCCAGAAAGCGAAAACGGCGCACTTTACCCAGCAACTCTTTCCGCTATCGGGAAGGTGAATCCAAAAGGAAGCGCGGACACGCGTATAAAGGTGGCACACCCATGCAGTGCCTCAGTGAAAGGTGATGAGTATACATAAGACGGGCAATTACGAAGTTATTGAGTACGTGTTCAACATTCTCCCTTCCTGTTTTCCATCTCTGCGGCATCTAATTCATCATGTACGTGTATCCTAAATGGCGAAATAACGTCGAACAGCATCCTATAAAAATGTAGGTGAGGTAGCATGGAGGGGACGTGGCAACATGCGAGTTGTACACCGCGGGAACGACAGAGGCGTACGCGCTGTCTCTGGAAGTAAGCGCGGGATTTTGACCACTCGCTCTCGATGGCAGAGTTCTGTTAGAACCTGCTCCCAGTGTGAAAGCGCGGGAACAAATTAAGAGGGCGTAGTAACGTGCCAAGAAATTTCTCCCGATTCTGCATGTGTTCAAGACGCGCGACCAAGTGCCGCCAAGTAGCAATGTGAAAGTGGTTGTGAGTCCTCGCGACAGATGCCGCTAGGTTGCCACGGTCCTCCAAATTGGTGACACTTGTGGTCGTATTTAAAACAATCATTTCGGCACATGCTTGTAATTTATGCAATGATCAGTTTAATTTTTATGCATACTTTGTCATATTGCTTAACGTTACAATGCAGTTTGAAAAACCCATTTTTTTAAAGAATTTAGGGACCATTCAACGCACGGTATAGGCAACTCAAATCAACATTAGGGGGCGCTGCGAAGCCTGACCCGGTCTGGCTACACTGTGCAGTATGGCGGCTTTACGGAGGTCCCCGCGTACGCTTTCCTTGGTGAAAACTTTAAGTTTGTTGCACTGCGATGCTAATTCGCGCTGTTTTGTGGGGGGAGAACGGGTAGTGGACGCCGAGCACCTCATCTTAGTCGGTACCAGTGGTACAAAGAGTAATTAAGTAGAAGTGGTCGCGCGTGTGTGCAAACCTCCGGCGTGACAGCGGACCCGCACGAGATTGTGGTGAGAATCGCCGACGCATTCCGGGACCCATCGATCGTGGAGGCAAAGTGTTCGTGCACTGCTGGATTGTCGCAAAAGTGCAAGCACATCTCGGCTGTTTCTCCTGGCACCTTATCCTGGAACATTTGTTGTAGTTGTCAGTCCCTTTAATGTTTCATCTCTACATTGCTTTTCAATGCTGTTCATATTGCAAAGATCGTAGTAAAGTGAAATGTTCATGTGCATGCACCGTTGTAAGCAGAAGAGATCCTATTATGTGCCGAACTGCAACTTAGCTTCACCTTGTGCTGTGGCGCTTGGGGTTACCTATCACAATACATATCCTGCGTTTTTTCTTTTTTTTGCCGACATGACTGTTCGTTTCCTATGGCTCATACGTTATTGTTTCACAATTTGTGCTCGAGCAACTGCGTGATATCAGTGGCGACTCAGGCAGAACTCATGAAACCAACTTTTGTTGTCTTTGTTAGTGCCCTTCTTAAAGGGGCCCTGAAACTGGCATGCCGCATAATATAGATACCACGACCACCACAAGCTCTGTTCGCAGGACGATCAGACAGCCGTGTGTATTTATTGGTCTCTGTAAGTGATGTAGCTCCAGGCGTCCATCTCGCGTTTAGAGAGTGCCACACATGCCTGAACCAAAAGTAGCAATGTGTAAAAAAAAACTTGACCAGGACCTTGCTACCTTGCCATGCACCGTGTAGCTTCCAGCACACTAGCTGAGGCGAAAGGAGAAAGCAATGCATCAGTGCAATAACTACTAATTCCGCTTACAGTTCAATGATTCGAAAAATTTTTGCAGCAGGCGGTGTCCTTGTGTAGTGAGGTAACTATGATCCGTTGGAAGTGTTTCACTGCCCCTTTAAGTGTTTGTTAAGTGCTTTAAGGGCATGTTAAACTTTTATGTCACTTACTTTCCATTTATTGATATGTTGATAGTAAGGACAGCTCTATATGCTCTCTGGAGGTCAATAATTATCATTCACTGATGTTAAGTCTGCACAAGTGTCTCCCCATGTTGTATTACCAGTGATTTAGTTATGCTTCCCAGGACAGCCATTTGCACTGTATTCAACAAACTGGGAAGAAGCATAAATTATGGTACATATACCAGCTGGGGTCATTTGAATCAAACCATTCTTTCAGAGTACTCAACTCTGGTGGCCAAACTTTTTAAATACTCATCGTATGCAGGTTTGACACTGTTCCATGTTACTTCTCATGTTCTGTTTGGCCAGATACACCCTCATATGCTAAAAAGTGCAACAAAAATGGGCTTGAGTAAAACGTATGAGGCAAGTACAGTGAACAAAATATTGAGTGCATGGGGTTTATTTTGTGAAAAAATACAAGTAAGGAAAGGGACAACAAACAGCCATTGAAGAATAACCACAACTCTGCAAATATCTCGGAATACCATAAGATGAAAACTTGCATCAGAATGCGTAGTGTAAATCAGCACTTCAATGAAGAATACAAGTTGCAAAAGAATGTGCATTGCTAATTTACAAAAAGTGTGTTGAAGTTGAAGTCTGCAGGTTTGGCCAATGCAAACAAGTGCAGCATGTAGATCACATGGCAACGACCGTGTCTGAAAAGTATGAAGTGGCTGAGTGGCATAAAAAACGCTGGATTTCCAAACAGAAGACCTCACTTACTCTCAAGGCCGCCACGCTTTGATGGAGCCAAGGTCACATGCACAAATGCCTCTATGCAGTACAGGCTACTTGCAATATCGCCAGCCATGGCACGACTTCAGGTGAATCACCTAATGCCGAATATGCAAACGTGCCACTGGAATTCATCTTTTCGTGGCACAGCCACAGTTACTTTTAAAATTTCACACATCAACTGAGCAGTCTCTGCAATTATGTTGCTACATGTAGTTAGAGAACAGTTAAAAAGGTGACTCAAGAATGCAGTGGAAATATGCTTCAATTTCACCAATGTCAATGCAATTGTTTTTACACATAACTGGTGCCGTCCTGAAAGTGGATGAATTTTTGTGTAGCACGTCACACGAGCATTCAGAACATCGAATGATGGCAGGCCTGTGAATGTATTTACGTTGCTACTATTTATCGTGTTCACAAACTTCTGTGGAAAAGTACCCGATGTCACTTGGGCAGCCTTGCTTTCTGTAAGCCTTGTCCGTGAAGCCATTTCTAGTAGGAAATTTGCCACGTCTTTTTCTTCTCTTGAGTACTCTGCCATTAATGTCCGGAGGCCAGGTTGGCAAGCACATTCCTGTCACAAAACAAAAGCAAGAGTTGTAATGTCTGACATATCTGACGCGAAATGCAGCTTCTTTTTGTCATTCCAATTATGCACGTCAATGTATTAAATTCAATGTTGGAAGTAGGAAAGCCAGGCTTTTTGCATCAGTTAATTTGCACCCATCACACACCACAATCCTTTCACGAAGTTAATCCAGAAAACATGCTGCCGGCTAGGTAAAGACAGCTACCACATCACAAATATATAGAAAAAATAAATTGCCATATTTGCTATGTCCTTATCCCTTATGGTGTTTGCAAGGCTTTGGTCCATGCTGTTAGGGGATGGGAAATCGTCCTGCAATGTCAGATAGAGTTCAGTTCAAGAAACCAGTGGTTAAGCAATGTGTGCACAAGTTGCAATTAATGTGCACCCATCACACACCACGTGCTACAATGCTTTTACGATGTAAATCCAGAAAGCATGCCACCGTCTAGGTAAAGACAGCTACCACAACACATACATATACAAAAAGAAATTGCCAGGGAAAAAGGGCTATCTCGACGCCTTTATCTTGAGTCCCTCATGATCCAGACTACGCCACACACTCTGAACAGGAGCGATGGGAATCTGCCGTCAGTGTATGCGCGCTGCCTGCGTCACGTGTTCTAGACTATTTAAGCGAGCTGCTCGAGCACCTTTGTTTATTTTACCTGTGAACAAGGCTCCCGCGTGGGAGCCCAAACGTCTTCTTTTCTTTTAAATCTTTATTTGGTCGGCAAAGTGCCCCGGGTTTTTGTTTACCCTTTTAACCATGTTTCATCCCGACCAGACGGGCTTCTGTCAAACACTGAACTTCAAAAAGAAATTACCATATTTCCTTTGTCACTTATTTGGTCCATGCTGTTGCGGTCAGGGGATGGGAGATCGTCCTGCAATGTCAGAGTTTAATCCCAAGGAATTAGTGGTGAAGCAATGTGTGCACAAGTTGCAGGCTGCCAATGTAGCATGGTGGTCGTGCTGACAGGTGCGTGGGGCAACACCTTTGCTTCTAATGGGGAGGCAACAGTTTCTTTGCTTGATTCATTCTGTAATGCATTAAAAGGTGTTGACATCTATTGCATGCTTGTAGACATGGTGTATGTACCATAAGCATATAAGTGCTGCACCATGTAGTCAAATTAACTTACTCTGGCTGACCGATACACACGTCGGCGAAGTCTTGCCAGTGAAAGCTCTTTCATATGAGCATCCTTGTTCTCATCATAACATGACGTCCTTGGCGTGTTTTCAGTTGGTACTGCATTTTTTTTCAGCCGCTGTCTTTGACATGCTACATCTGAAAAAATAAATGAATTGTTTATGCTTTATTGTGCCTCAATATGGGCTGCACCCAGAATTTTTTTCTTTTTACCTCAGAAACAAGGCCACAATATTTATAAAAAAACATTTGCAAGGAAATGAAGCACGGTTTGAGTGTGCAAGGCTATGCAACGTTGTACACCGAATGTAGCATCTGCAAAACGTAGTTGAAAGCTGCTCATAACGCAAAGTAGACAGGTGCAAACACCACCACATGACCGGAGTAGTTTTGCCACTGACTTGGGGATGATTTAATAACACAGATAAAGCTAGCTTAGGTACTAATACTGCACATACATATGCGACACGTCAGTAGACGGCGGACGCCGTAAATTTTCCTCGAAACTAGCAAACGCGTGTAAAATTGACATGTGGCTGTCGCGTAAGTGGCAAACTTCTGCAATGAACGTGATAGGTTCGCCGTCGGTGCGAAATACCAGTGTCATATGGCCACTCTTGAGCACGTCGGAGATTCTCAAGTGCAAGTGGCAAATTCGTAATCAGTCGCGCTGGGAAGTGCCCGCGTGCAGTGCGCCTGTGCTGCAAGTTCATCCGCACCACGCATGATATTTATTCCGCTTTAGCATGCCACATACGTGGCACGTTTACACTCAACACTTCCCGAACTTGCTAGTACATCATTCGTAAACATTTGAATCTCCGACGCCCGTATAAGTTGCGCGAGACGTGCTGGGCATCAAAAGCCTCCCGAGTTACAGCCGGGTGTAGCCAACGAGCGCAGAGGTGACGTTGCTCGCAGAAACCGCTGTGAAGCGTCGAACATGAGCTCTAATTACAGCCAATGTGGTTAACGAGTGCAGAAGAGACGTTCCTCGGAGAAACCACTGTGACAGGTCTCGAACCTGTGCTCGAATTTCGCGTTGCGGCTAACATATGCAGCAAATAATGCATAGCCCAATCGCCAGTGCCCGCAATGCGAAACGTCTTTACATAAGGTGACACAGTGACATGTATAATGGCCACGCACAATGGTCATGCATTAGGGTCGAGTTCACAAGTTCACAATAGTGCCTCACCTGGTAGGGAGAATTATCCCGTGCAAAATGCCGTGAGCAAACAGTCACTGTAAGCGTCACAGCCTTGCCGATGCGGAGGTTAGCGATCCACCTGGTTCTGCGGCTTCAGCCTTTCCACTCGGAGGGAAGTGCGTGAACGGAAATATCGCTGTCCTTCCATCTCGCTGGCACGCACCGAGGAACACAACAGAACTGCTTGGCCGTTCACTTTTTCTTTGCTAGCAGCTTCATTCTTCCGTCCGCGACAGCAGCCTCTACGGCACACACGGCGACTGGACCTCCGTATTTCGTTTCTCCCTACTGCCGCTAGGTGTCGCATGAATTGCTGGAGTTGCGAATGGCGCTGTATGTGGGAGAGGATTCAAGGGAGGGGATGCTTCGCGGATGGTGACGTTAACCCTCGGCGACTGCGGTGACGCGAGCCAACGGAGCTGCACCATGCTTTTCGCACCCGGCTACGCCTAAGGAAACACTTTGTTTGCAAATTTTGTCCGCACAACACTCGGCTTTCTTGCGGGCAACTTTTCATTTTTCACAATTAGCAGTCACTTGAGAACACGCACCTGTGTGCGTTTTGTCGCAACTGTGTACATTTACGGATGCAACGACGAATTCGAATGACTCATGGCACACGTGCCTGCGCTGTCACACGACGTAAACATTGCCGTTCTCGCAACAAAGAACGCGGCAGTAGATATTTTTTTCGGTCATATATAATATATACAGGCATATATATATGTTCAGCGCGAATTGCGTGTTGAGCGTTGAATTGGTGGTGTGAAAGCGGTTATAGCATGTTTGTGAGGGTTATATGTGCTGCGTTTTCGTTTTAGGCTTAATGCGGTCTACGGCCGCTCCGTTTTGCCTCACAGTACCCCTGCGACAATCTCCGGGCGGCGTCGGGTCCCCTCTCCACGTCCGGAAATGGGGAACCAGCGTTGGAGTTTCGACGAACATGCAGCGCCGCCCTCTTGGACGCGGCCGGAAGTTTTCAGTAATACAAACAAACAGAAATGGCAGCAAACGTCAACGACACCATACGACACCGCGGTGCATGAAAGTGAAACCATAGGTGAAACGCGGAAAAAGAAACTTCGAGGCCAGCGGTATTGCTGTGTTTTTAAGTGCCACAACCAAGAAGGCTATGATAGCAGCGTGTCTTTTTACACATTCCCTTCAAAGCCGTACGAGTTAGAGCGGCGGCAACGTTGGATACAAGCTGTTCGACGTGCTGGGTGAGTGTGTTGAATTTTAAAGCGTGACACTTAAACAGGTGGGACTACGCTTGAACTTATATGCTTAATTTGTTCGACAGGCCTGACGGCAAGCCATGGCAGCCGAATGCGAACACCAGAATATGCAGCCGGCACTTCTTCGGCAATGCAAAGAGTAATTGCATGCACCATCCCGCCTACGTGCCAAAAATTTTTCCTTCAGCATACCGCTGCACGGTTCCATGCGACCCTTCGGCACCAACAGAGCGTTACAACCGGTGAGCTTTTTTAAAGCAAAACTACGTGTCATCGTTGTGGGTTGTGTTAAATTAGGGATCGAGCGATCGCGCCTCGAGAAAGCCGCACCGTCAACTTGTTGCCGAGAGGAGCGGAACTTGCACGACGCGCGCGTAAGCAGGCGGTTGGAAATTTGCGCTGTGTTCGGCTACTGTGCCAGTGAGCAGGTGTTTGACAACCATAAAGGCCAAACTGTTCGTTTTATGCCACTCGTCATCCATCGTTCAAGGCCGGCTGATCCCGTTGATAACGCGGACGATTGAACGTCGCCCTGGCCACGAACGATCGCGGCCGCCTTCATTATTTCTTGGGCTATTTCTGCATTGCAGTAGAAACGATGCAAACTGTTGATTTATAGTAAAAGCCTCCATGTACGCTTCGACATCTCAATACACCACAGCTGCTTGGTACGTTCGCATACCCCAGTCGCTTAATTGTACGCAGCCGACGGTTTTGTTTCCGGGCTATCGCGACACCTAACTCCATTTTATAGTTTATTGGTTTCAACGATACAAAGACTGTAGCGGCTGACGAGCTGTTAGTTAGCTTTCAAAGTCCAAGAGTCGCCTTTCGACTAATCTTAAATGTCTTCTTCATCAACCTATCACATTAATGTCGCGTTGATGCAGTGGGGGATGTCTTTAAAAACCGTACATACAAGTGCACCGATTCTGTTTTGTTTTTTTTCTTACCAGATAGGCAGAGCGAGCTCGAGCACGTGCGAAATCACCTACGAATTGCCAGGAGCCATCACAACAAAGTGAAAGGAGGGCAAGTGGAAAACAATGTTGCATTTTGGTTCAGAAATCATAGAAAAATTTATTTTTTCCGTTTACACAGGACAAGGACACTCACAGTTTGGTTGGAGGCTCCAATCAGCAGCAGTTAATTGACATTTTCCATTTATACAGGACAATGACATTCACAGTTTGGCTGGAGGCTTGTATCAGCAGCAGTCATGCCTTGAACCGCCAAATGGACACAGTAGCCTGGAGCTGGTACGTTCACCGTTTGCTGGAGCTCGATTCATATTCTGTCTCATTTGCGACTTTCAGGTTGAATACAATCTTGAAGAGGAGCACATTGAGGCATTAGACCTTACAGCGCAAAAGGTGTGCCAGAAAGAAGAATCAGCCACACCATGCTTCATAACACCATTAGAACTTGAGACTGACTCCAACCAAATAACTGAATTTTATTAGCCCGACGTTTCGGAGCCCATTCGGCTCCTTCTTCAGGGGGTTGTTCTTCGGGGGGTGGCGGTGTGCCGCTTTTAAAGCGTCTTTTTTGAAGAAAGGAGGGGGGGGGGGGGAACACGGGAGGTGGGGAGACACTCCACAGACGGAAAGGTGGGGGGGGGGAACAAAAGGAAAGGGGGGGTTGTGTTGTTGACCGCTTCCAAGGTGCTGCGATGACCGGTGCTGGGTGGAGTGCTCACGAGGGTGCCCTTGATGGGCCGCGGGGGGGGGGAGGGGTTACAGGGTCGCGCCGACGTTCTGTGTTGGTGAAACGAGCGGGAGTCTATCTGGCTGTGCGTCCTTTTCTTCTTTTCGTCATGTCGCCAAGGCCATGGACATAGACCGAGGGTAGGTTGCCCTTCACACGGTTTATGTTATTCTCCGTATTCTGAATGTGCCATGACTCCAGTAGTAGTCTCTTTCGCCAGTTCGTTTCTGTTTGAAGGATTTCAGTTTCCTTGAAAGCAATTTTGTGGTCGGCGACTTCAGAGTGTTCAGCGACGGGGCTGCGAATACGGTTGAATGTCCTGACGTCGTTCTCGTGTTGTCTGATCCTTTCTTTTAGATTTTTGGTTTCCCCGATGTACGACGCCGGACAGTCAGCACAACTGATTTTGTAGACGACGCCTTGAGCTTTTTCTTTTGGTGGACGATCTTTTGGTTTAGGGAGGAGGATATTGAAAGTGTTTATTGGTTTGTGCGCCACTTTGAGGCCTTCTTTTTTTAATATTCGGCTGGGCGCTTCGCTGGTACCTCTGATGTACGGGATGGACACTCGCTTCTGGGGTTGGGGAGAAGTAAACGGCTGAAGGTCCCGCATTTTGCTTCTTCTTTTTTGTTGTCTGGTTGTCTTTCGAATGAAGTCATCTGTGTAGCCATTCCTCTTAAGTTCGTTGAGAACCGTTCTCTTTTCTTTCTTTAGATCCGATTCCGATGAGGAATGAGTTTCGGCTCGTTTGAATAAAGAATTTACAACAGACGCCTTGTGGTTTGCCGGATGGTCGGATTGGAAATGAAGATAGCGGCCTGTGTGGGTTGGTTTTCGGTAGACTGAAAATTTTAGAATGCCGTCTTTTCGTGTAACTTGTACATCTAAGAATGGGAGTGATCCGTTCTGTTCGCGCTCATATGTGAACTGTATATCCGGGTCTATGGAGTTTAAGTGTTTCTGCAAGTTTTCGACTTGGCTCGTCTTCACGATGCAAAAACAATCATCCACGTACCTGAGGAAGACTTTTGGTTTCGGGAAAAAAGTATTGAACGCTCTCTCCTCGATGCTCTCCATAGTCAAGTTAGCCATGGCAACGGAAATTGAGGCCCCCATAGGAGTTCCTTTAACCTGTTTGTAGTAGCTGCCTCGGAAGGTGAAATAGGTATTGGACAGGCACAGTTCGAGAAGGCGGCAGATCTCGTCTACACTCAAAGGGGTTCTCTCACTGAGCGTATCGTCACGTTCCAGTGCATCTCTAGTTGCGGAAACAGCCAACTTAATGGGTACTCTTGTGAACAGAGAGATTACATCAAAAGAGACCAGACATTCATCATCTTCGATACGGATTTTTGATGTCAGTTTGATGAAATTCTCGGAGTCGCGCACGTGCGATGCTGTCCTTCCGGTGAGTGGTGATATGATCTGATGCAAGTAAGTGGATAGTGATCGTAGTGGGGAACACGAAAAGTCTACGATTGGTCGTAAGGGGATTCCGGGTTTATGGAGTTTTGGCAAGCCGTAGAAAGCTGGAGCGGATCCGTTCCTACAGATTAATTTTAGGTAGAGATTTCGAGAATTTGGGTGGCTGCGGAATATTTCAATCAGCGTCTTGTTCAGCAACGACTGAGTTCTCGTAGTGGGGTCCTTCTTTAGTCTCTCGTAATCTTGGCTGTCAAGTAGGGCGGACGCCTTATCCTCGTAGTCCTTTATGTTCAAAACAACGGTTGAGTTCCCCTTGTCCGCCGGTAGGATCACAATGTTGGTATCTTCTTTCAGCGTTCTCACTGCTTTTATTTCGTCGGAAGTTAAGTTGCGTTCTCTTCTGCGGTTGTTATTGGACCTTATTATGCCGATTGCTTTCAGTCGCAGCACCTTGGAAGCGGTCAACAACACAACCCCCCCTTTCCTTTTGTTCCCCCCCCCCACCTTTCCGTCTGTGGAGTGTCTCCCCACCTCCCGTGTTCCCCCCCCCCTCCTTTCTTCAAAAAAGACGCTTTAAAAGCGGCACACCGCCACCCCCCGAAGAACAACCCCCTGAAGAAGGAGCCGAATGGGCTCCGAAACGTCGGGCTAATAAAATTCAGTTATTTGGTTGGAGTCAGTCTCAAGTTCTAATCAATTTCCCAACCAGACAGGCAATTCTGTCGAAATGTTTAGCTTCAAGTCTTTACGTGCAGACTTCGGGCTAGAGGCAGTGCAACTTGCAAAGAACTATATAAAAGCAGTGAAAGGAATATCCACCTTCAAGACACACCTAGACTTCACCCGGAAATGCAAAGACAAGAACGTCGTGCCACGAAGTCTCCAGCTACGCCAACCAATCAACACACCAGAAGGCCGGGACATCATCGACAAGGCCCAGCAAAGATTGGTGACAGCACGGATACATGAGTGCCACATGTTGATCCGGAAGAAAGAAGTCGACGCGTTCTTCGCCAGAAGACAACTTGAACACAAGGTACCCCATCTCTTTTCATCAATTGAATCGTTTGCAAAGGCCGTAGCGTCCTCAGAGGAAATGAAACACAGTCAAACGCAGAAGAAGAAATTCTCTTCCCTAATCAACGAAAACGAGAAAACAGGAGTGTTAAACAAGCACACAGTAACCAATTTATCATCGAGAAAGCTCACAAGCGAAGAAACTTCAATCCTGGCAAAAGGTCAAAAATTCAATGTTACGACAGATAACCCACCCCTCCCCAAGATGATCGCCGCCCTTGAGAGCGGCATCTAGCAACTAGACCCCAAAGTGCGGGAACAGGTCAGACTGAAAGCAATCGGCATAATAAGGTCCAATAACAACCGCAGAAGAGAACGCAACTTAACTTCCGACGAAATAAAAGCAGTGAGAACGCTGAAAGAAGATACCAACATTGTGATCCTACCGGCGGACAAGGGGAACTCAACCGTTGTTTTGAACATAAAGGACTACGAGGATAAGGCGTCCGCCCTACTTGACAGCCAAGATTACGAGAGACTAAAGAAGGACCCCACTACGAGAACTCAGTCGTTGCTGAACAAGACGCTGATTGAAATATTCCGCAGCCACCCAAATTCTCGAAATCTCTACCTAAAATTAATCTGTAGGAACGGATCCGCTCCAGCTTTCTACGGCTTGCCAAAACTCCATAAACCCGGAATCCCCTTACGACCAATCGTAGACTTTTCGTGTTCCCCACTACGATCACTATCCACTTACTTGCATCAGATCATATCACCACTCACCGGAAGGACAGCATCGCACGTGCGCGACTCCGAGAATTTCATCAAACTGACATCAAAAATCCGTATCGAAGATGATGAATGTCTGGTCTCTTTTGATGTAATCTCTCTGTTCACAAGAGTACCCATTAAGTTGGCTGTTTCCGCAACTAGAGATGCACTGGAACGTGACGATACGCTCAGTGAGAGAACCCCTTTGAGTGTAGACGAGATCTGCCGCCTTCTCGAACTGTGCCTGTCCAATACCTATTTCACCTTCCGAGGCAGCTACTACAAACAGGTTAAAGGAACTCCTATGGGGGCCTCAATTTCCGTTGCCATGGCTAACTTGACTATGGAGAGCATCGAGGAGAGAGCGTTCAATACTTTTTTCCCGAAACCAAAAGTCTTCCTCAGGTACGTGGATGATTGTTTTTGCATCGTGAAGACGAGCCAAGTCGAAAACTTGCAGAAACACTTAAACTCCATAGACCCGGATATACAGTTCACATATGAGCGCGAACAGAACGGATCACTCCCATTCTTAGATGTACAAGTTACACGAAAAGACGGCATTCTAAAATTTTCAGTCTACCGAAAACCAACCCACACAGGCCGCTATCTTCATTTCCAATCCGACCATCCGGCAAACCACAAGGCGTCTGTTGTAAATTCTTTATTCAAACGAGCCGAAACTCATTCCTCATCGGAATCGGATCTAAAGAAAGAAAAGAGAACGGTTCTCAACGAACTTAAGAGGAATGGCTACACAGATGACTTCATTCGAAAGACAACCAGACAACAAAAAAGAAGAAGCAAAATGCGGGACCTTCAGCCGTTTACTTCTCCCCAACCCCAGAAGCGAGTGTCCATCCCGTACATCAGAGGTACCAGCGAAGCGCTCAGCCGAATATTAAAAAAAGAAGGCCTCAAAGTGGCGCACAAACCAATAAACACTTTCAATATCCTCCTCCCTAAACCAAAAGATCGTCCACCAAAAGAAAAAGCTCAAGGCGTCGTCTACAAAATCAGTTGTGCTGACTGTCCGGCGTCGTACATCGGGGAAACCAAAAATCTAAAAGAAAGGATCAGACAACACGAGAACGACGTCAGGACATTCAACCGTATTCGCAGCGCCGTCGCTGAACACTCTGAAGTCGCCGACCACAAAATTGCTTTCAAGGAAACTGAAATCCTTCAAACAGAAACGAACTGGCGAAAGAGACTACTACTGGAGTCATGGCACATTCAGAATACGGAGAATAACATAAACCGTGTGAAGGGCAACCTACCCTCGGTCTATGTCCATGGCCTTGGCGACATGACGAAAAGAAGAAAAGGACGCACAGCCAGATAGACTCCCGCTCGTTTCACCAACACAGAACGTCGGCGCGACCCTGTAACCCCTCCCCCCCCCCCCCCCGCGGCCCATCAAGGGCACCCTCGTGAGCACTCCACCCAGCACCGGTCATCGCAGCACCTTGGAAGCGGTCAACAACACAACCCCCCCTTTCCTTTTGTTCCCCCCCCACCTTTCCGTCTGTGGAGTGTCTCCCCACCTCCCGTGTTCCCCCCCCCCCCTCCTTTCTTCAAAAAAGACGCTTTAAAAGCGGCACACCGCCACCCCCCGAAGAACAACCCCCTGAAGAAGGAGCCGAATGGGCTCCGAAACGTCGGGCTAATAAAATTCAGTTATTTGGTTGGAGTCAGTCTCAAGTTCTAATCAATTTCCCAACCAGACAGGCAATTCTGTCGAAATGTTTAGCTTCATAACACCAGCAGGAAATTTGCCATGCCTATCGCACCGTGCTCCAGGACCAGACTCTAGGGTTTGCTTTTTTGGGGGATTCGACACAGTTTCCTTAACACCCGGTGCAGTGAGAGATCTCTGTGGCGTTTCAGACAATGTTTTCTCGCTCCTGTTAAGTCTCCTGCCTCACACGAGAGATAAGGGTACTGATGTCAGCCTTCCGAACAAACTCCCCGCAGGGGCGTCTGCGTCAGCAGGCGTTTGGTGTGTTGCGACACCACGGACCCGAGCACACGAGGGTTGGACCCTCCCGCGTGTAGCCGTGCGCGGCTTAGCCGTGTCCGGGGAAAGGGGGATCCTGGGGGTTGAGCCAATGCCGGGTGCTCGGACCTTTAAGGCCCCCCGGCGGAGGCAACACACCTCTTTGGCCTCTGCTTCACGTAGACGGCACCCCCGGACTGACCCACCCGGGGGAAACCGGTAGTTGCCTTTTCCTGTCTCTCTCTTCCTCCAGCGTTCGACTTTCTCTCACTTTTCATCTTTCCTGTCTTCTCCTTCCTTCCGCTTACTTCCAAATTTTCTAGGCAGCAAGGGTTAACCTTGTGTGAATAGCCAACCTAGGTTATCTCATATTTGGTTATAGTGATAACGTACAGCTGGCGTTTGCAGGACCTGTTCTTACAGTCCGTGTAGCGTCCCCTTGTAGGACTCCACGGTGGGTGGCTGGCGTTATTGCCGAAAACTCAATCCCTTTATGGCAACCTCTTTCCCTCCGCTTCCTGATCGCCCTCACAAAAGAGGGCGCACCGATGAAGTTTTCCAGTTCCTTGGACGTCAAAGACCAAACTTCCCACGTTATCATGTCATCCACTCCGATAAATCCGATAAACAAGTACGAAACATTTCCCCTTTCCTAGTTTCTAGGTCCTTAACTGATGTCCTTGGTCCAGGCTACAAGGTATCAAGGCTGGCAAGTGGTGATCTCCTGTTAGAGCTCCATGATCAGAAACAGTACGAAAAGTTGTCCAATCTAGTATCATTTGGAGATGTTCCACTAACAGAGACTCCACACCGCACTCTCAACACCACCCGCGGCGTTGTCTCGGATGACGATTTGCTCCAGCTGACAGAGGCTGAGCTCCTGGAGGGCTTCAGTGATCAGAATGTTGTCAACGTGAGAAGAATTAAGATGAGACGAGATGGAAAAGAAATTCAAACAAAGCACCTAATACTCACATTTGCTTCAAGTATTCTGCCCGAGTCTGTAGAGGCGGGGTACATCAAGCTCCGTGTCCGACCATATGTGCCGAATCCCCTAAGATGTTTCAAATGCCAGCGTTTCGGCCACAGTTCGCAGAGCTGCCGGGGCCGCCAAACATGTGCGAAATGTAGTGCCCTTGAACACGCCACTGAAGCTTGTAATAACTCTTTTCACTGTGTAAACTGTGACGGGGATCACGCCGCGTACTCGCGGTCCTGTCCATCATGGAAAAAAGAAAAAGAAATAGTTACAATCAAAGTTAAGGAAAATATATCGTTCAAAGAGGCACGCAGGCGGGTAGCATACCTGCCAAAGAAAAGCTTTGCCGAAGTGGCGCGTCAGGGGGCAGCGTCACAACGGCCTCCGGCGGCTGTCCGACCCACACGCAGTGAGTCGGCAGTTACGCCATCTGCCCCCACGGTGGTTGCAGCTAGCGCTGCTCCGCCAACCGAGCAGAAGGGACCATCAACCCCGAAGGTGGGCGCAGCCGAGGCTGCCCCAACCTCCCCGGCCCCTTCCAGCGCTGGCAACAGCCAGCGCAGCCAAATCCCCCACGGAGCCCCATCGACCTCCGGGCTGGTGGGTGCAGGGGTCTTGCCCTCCAAGGCAGGGCCCTCGCTGGTAAATTCTCGCTCGCAAGAGCACGTGTCCGGCGCCTCACAAGAGGCAATGGACACTACAACTATCCTCAAGGCGCACCCAGCGCCTAAGGAGCGGCGAGGCTCCCTCGAACGCTCCAGAAAGAGTAGAACGCCCGTTACAGGGCCTCGAAAGAGCTCTGTAACTTAAGGCATCACCTCCGTTTCCATACACACAGCACTTATTTACCTTCAAAATGGCGATACAAATTATCCAATGGAACGTCAGAGGTCTTTTTAGGAACCTTGATGACGTGCAAGAGCTTATACAAAAACACAATCCAAAAGTGCTGTGTCTACAGGAAACACATTTAAGCCCACAACACACAAACTTTCTCCGATAGTATGTCAAGTTCCGCAAAGATCGCGATGATGCTGTCGTATCATCAGGCGGTGTTGCCATTTGTATTCATAAAAGCATCTCCTGTCAGAGTTTACAGCTACAAACCCCCCTTGAGGCAGTGGCGGTTCGAGCTGTTTTCCTAAACAAACTCATCACCATTAGCTCTCTTTACGTGCCCCCACACTACAAGTTAACGAAACACGAATTCCAATCCTTTATAGATCAATTGCCAGAACCTTATGTTCTTCTTGGCGATTTCAATGCGCACAGCTCCCTGTGGGGCGACTCTCGTATAGACGCGCGAGGACGTCTTGTTGAGCAGTTCCTTTTTTCTTCAGGTGCGTGCTTGCTGAATAAGAAGAAACCCACTTATTACTGTCTTGCAAACAATACCTTTTCTTCAATTGATCTGAGCATAGTTTCCCCGTCTATACTGCCCGAACTCGAATGGGAAGTTACAAATAATCCCTATGGAAGCGACCACTTCCTCATACTATTAAGAACACTTAAAGAAAATGAATATATACCACAGGCTCCTAGGTGGAAGATTGACACAGCAGACTGGGAGGAATTGCGAAATTTAACTAGTATACCATGGGAGGACATGTGTTCTTTAGAAATCGATGCTGCTGTGGAATACTTCACAGCCTTCATAATGGATGCCGCATGTAAATGCATACGTGAGGTAAGTGGCTCGGCATGCAAACGGCATGTCCCATGGTGGAATGATGAATGTAGAGTCGCACGTAGGAATCAAAACAAGGCGTGGGGGTTGCTACGTGCTTCGCCCACTGCAGAGAATCTTGTTAACTTCAAGAAAGTTAAGTCTCAAGGCAGGAGAACCCGCCGACAGGCCAGAAGAGAGAGTTGGCAAAAGTTTTTATCGAACATCAACTCGTTTACAGATGAGGCGAAAGTCTGGAACCGCGTAAATAGAATTAGAGGCAGACAAACATATTCACTCCCTCTGGTAAACACATAGGGTGATACGCTGCAACATCAGGCATACTCACTTGGCGAACACTTTGAGAGTGTGTCAAGTTCAAAACATTATTCGAAATCCTTCCTAAAGTATAAACAAATAGAAGAATGTAAGCCACTCAAAAGAAAATGTCTACAGAATGAATCGTACAACTGCCCTTTCAGTATTGCCGAGTTCAGAGCTGCCTTGAGCTCATGCAAGAGCTCTGCACCGGGATCAGACAGAATCATGTATGAAATGATCAAAAACCTACCCAGTGATACCCAAGTTACACTACTCACACTTTTCAACACCATTTGGGCTGCAGGATACCTCCCAACTGCATGGAAAGAAGCCATTGTGGTTCCTGTTTTAAAACAAGGCAAAGATCCTTCCTTAGTGGCAAGTTACCGCCCGATCGCCCTCACGAGTTGCCTTTGTAAGGTATTTGAAAAAATGATTAATCGGCGACTCATCCATTTCCTTGAAATGAGCAAAATGCTTGATCCGTATCAGTGCGGCTTCCGAGAAGGGCGGTCCACAACCGATCATCTCGTACGTGTTGAAGGAAATATCCGGGACGCATTCATACATAAACAGTTCTTCCTATCGATATTTCTCGATATAGAAAAGGCGTATGACACGACGTGGCGTTACGGAATCTTAAGAGACCTGTCAGAAATGGGCATCCACGGTAATATGCTTAATATAATAAAAAGCTCTTTGTCAAATCGTACCTTCCGGGTAAAAGTCGGCAATGCACTCTCACGGCCTTTTACGCAAGAAACGGGTGTACCCCAAGGAGGCGTTCTCAGCTGCACGCTCTTTATCGTGAAGATGAACACGCTTCGTGCTTCATTACCACCCGCCATCTTTTACTCTGTCTACGTGGATGACATTCAAATAGCTTTCAAATCCTGTAACCTCGCAGTCTGCGAGAGACAGGTACAGCATGGTTTGAACAAGGTGTCAGGGTGGGCAGAGAAAAATGGATTCAAAATCAATCCTCACAAGAGTTCTTGTGTTTTGTTTACAAGGAAGAGAGGCCTGGTTCCAGATCCCTGCTTAGAAGTGTGTGGACAACAGATACCTGTAAACAAAGAACACAAATTTCTAGGTGTCATACTTGACTACAGACTCACTTTCGTCCCCCACATTAAACATATTAAAGAAAAATGTCTCAAAACAATGAACATAATGAAACTTCTATCCCAGACTACGTGGGGTAGTGACAGGAAGTGTTTATTGAAACTCTATAAAAGCCTCATTCGATCACGATTAGACTATGGTGCTGTGATTTATCACTCTGCCGCCCCGAGCGCACTAAAGATGCTAGACCCTGTCCACCATCTAGGAATCCGACTGGCCACAGGCGCTTTCAGAACAAGTCCCATACAAAGTTTATATGCAGAATCAAATGAGTGGTCACTTCCTCTCCAGAGAACATACATCAGCCAAACATATTTTCTGAAAGTCCACTCAAATCCTCAACATCCCTGTTTTAATACCATTAATGACATGACATATGCTACACTCTTTCGCAATCGTCCTTCCGCAAGACAGCCTTTCTCGCTGCGTGTGAGGGAGCTTAGTGAAGAAATGCACGTTCCACTCCTCGAGCTTCCCCTAATGCATCCAGTCAAGCTACTGCCTCCGTGGGAGTGGCAGCTCATACAATGTGATATATCTTTCATGCAAGTTACAAAACACGCTCCAGAGATTGAAATCCTAATGCATTTCCGGGAACTCCAGCACAAATACTCCTGCACGGAGTTCTACACAGACGCATCGAAGTCACACGACGGGGTGTCCTATGCAGCCGTCGGTCCATCCTTCTCGGAATCCGACGCACTGCATCCGGAAACTAGTATCTTTACGGCTGAAGCCTACGCACTGCTGTCGGCCGTAAAGCATATAAATAAATCACAACTCCAGAAATCAGTTATATATACGGACTCCCTCAGTGTTGTGAAGGCCTTGATGTCATTTTCTAAGCACAAAAACCCAGTCATCAACGAACTCTATTCCGTCCTATGTAAAACGTATATATGTAACCAGCATGTCATGATATGCTGGGTGCCCGGTCATAGGGCCATCGAAGGCAATGTTCTGGCGGACCAGATGGCCACATCAATCGCATCGTATTCTGTAAATCCTACCGCAGCAGTCCCTACTTGCGCCCTACTTTTCTACGCCCTACTTGCGCAGAAAACTGCGGAACTACTGGCAATGCTCGTGGGACATGGAAACAAACAATAAACTGCATGTAATCAAGCCACAATTAGGTTTCTGGCCTCCCGTAACAAAATCCCGCCGGACAGATGTCCTATTCTGCCGTCTAAGAATAGGACACACTTTCGGCACACATAACGTTTTACTCACGGGAAACGAGCCTCCAACCTGTGGTAGATGCGGGGAGAGGCTGACCGTCCTCCACGTCCTACTGGAGTGTCGGAAAGCCGAATCTGAACGAAAGAAACATTTTCCCGTAGCATACCGCCAGCACATCCCCCTTCATCCAGTAATGTTACTAGGCCCAGAACCGCTGTTTGACTCCAGCGCAGTCCTGGGCTTCCTGAAAGATGTTGTATTACATGTTATTAGCCCCACACACTCGTAGCGTCTCCTCTGTTTAGAGGAGTCCGCTGTGATATCTGTTTCATATAGCACATGCCTCTAGGCCCTTGCGTTTCAAGGGCTCTGGCGAGGCAGTAGTGCTCTTAGACAATTTTAGTCTCTCGCATATTTTATATAATGCATCATTCTTATTAATGTATTTTAGTGATCATAGTGCATGTCTTTAGTCATTGCCATAATGTTATTACGAGTAATTTTTGTGCAATTTACACAAACTCTTTTAGGCCCCTCTACAGCCAAGTCACATTAAAATCACAGAGCCCATCGGACCACGACATATTCATTACCACTAGCATGGCGCTCTTTGGCCATACCTGGCCCTTGCGCCATTAAACCTCAAACATCATCATCTTCCGAACAAACTTTTAATATTTCTATTCAAAATGAAGCACGGAGTGCCTTTTAGTGCAATTGCAGTAATTTTTGGCATTCATGAAACAACAGCAGCACGAACGTTTCATGCAGTTCTGGGCACGCTTGCGGGTGCTACAAGAAATTGGATATATAAGCCACATATGCAAGTGACACGGGATACACGTCCAGAGTGTTTTAAGGTCAACTATCCTGACTGCACACTCATTGTCGATTGCACTGAAGTGCGCACAGAAACACCATCAGAGGTGAGGCAACAACATGTCCTCTACTCCACGTACAAAAGTGGCTTTACATTGAAATTTTTAGTTGCGATTGCCCCCTCTGGCCTCATTGTATTCAAGTCCAAATCCTATGGTGGGCGTTGCTCAGACACACAAATCGTGCTGGAATCAGGATTCCTTGAAATAATTGGTCAGCATGATGTTATTCTTGCTGATAAGGGTTTTCCTGGAATACTAGCAGGTGTAGCAGGTAAAAGTGCCGTACTGATTATGCCACCATTCTCAACTGGCAACCAGCCTTTCTCACCTGCAGAACTGCAAGAAACATACAATGTTGCTCAAGTGCGCGTGCATGTAGAGAGAGTGATACAGCGCATAAAAACTCATGGAATTTTGGAGCACCGTATTCCTGTCAGTTTGATTCCTGCCATGAGTGAAATTTTTCATATGTGCTGCATTTTGGCAAATCTGCAAAGTCCAATAATTCAAAGGAACACAAAGTAAGGTGCTTTATTTTCACTGTGATACACAAGCACAGAGTATCAAACATATTTTTGGCATAAGCACTGCTACCACCTTTTACAAAATTGTAATATTTAAAGGCCAACTTCCCCACAGAGATTTTGAAAAATATTCCGGTCATGTATGTTTTTCATCATTTTTGGCAATAATAAAAAGCGGACCAATCCATTCGTGTAAACATGTGTAGACTTATGTGCCTAGCTTGCAAACACAATACTGCTGTTTTGCAGGCAAGCACCATACAGAAATAAATTACTATGCTTTATTTTTAGAACATTAAGCGCAGTATGACACTGAAGAAACTGCTCATAGCAGTGATATTTTAGCCAGCTAACATAGTAGTGCCCAGGTCACCAGGAAAGCTAGCAGCTTTATCTGCGACTCTGCAATTATAAACTTGGATGAGAAATTGTAAAGCAAGGGGACAGCACTAGGCTGAACAAATTTGCAAACATATCTAAGAAGCTATGGTGTGGCTCTCAACCACCATACAAACACACACAAAAACATGGGAGACATCAATTAAAATTAAAGGAGACGTGATCAGGTCGACAGTGCCTCAAGGCTACATTCACTACAGGCATCAAAAATGGCTTAAACACTGCAACTGTGAACTAGCCTCAACTGTGCAACAGCAGAGGCTCTCAATAAGGAAATACAGTGCAAGCTTACAGATACAACTGAAAGAATCACTGCAACTCCTTCAGTGACAGAATGGACATGTAAAAGCCATGGCAGACGTTCGGGATCTTTTTGATGCAGTCTTTCATGTTGCAGTTATAAAGCGACAATAAGCAAAGAAATTGGTGGTAATAAAGCATTGCTGTTCACTTGCAAGTTCCTGAAAGCCAGGCAATTTCAGAGGAAGATTCAGTCTAAAATCAGCTTTCACCATCAGGTAGCTCGACAGTATAAAAACACTCTAGGAATTTCCTTAAAGGGCCGACAAGTGCAAAGAATGTGTCATAAAATGGTGGAAAGGAGAAGACCATGATTTATATTCATAGAAACAATGATGCTGTACATGTTTTAGGTAGCAGTTATAATTTTAAATTGGCACAGAAATCGAAAAACACTTTGTCACTCTCACTGGAGGTGAAACCAGGATACTAACATACTGTAGGTAATTGAGCTGTTAATAAGTGCAGCATAATTTACAAATCAGCCTTTATATTACACAGGCCTTGGGTCTGTTGTTAAGAATGGCGAGCTGCGAAACAAGATTGCCACACAGTTACGACAGGGCGACACGACGCGCACCTCCCCCTCTCCGTCGCTGCAGCTGGGAGGCGTTCGAAGAAGCGGCCTTTGCGCTGGAATCCGCCGCCTTCCACCCGCCCCATCGACATTGTGACGGAACTAGTTCGGCGTGTGTGAACAATGATTCCGGAGTTCCCCAACGCGGAGCTGATTTGACACGCATGGACAAGCTGCCGTGGGGACGACGTATTTTGGTGCGTCTCACGCTTCGGCGTGGCGCAAAACAACGAGCGACCCTCGATCGGCACAGATAATTCCCGGAACGGCACCCCGCCAACGCCGTCGTTTGGGCTTCGGAATGTGTGTGCCTTTGTGTCTGTAAACTGATCTGCAGAGCAGCGGCGAGTTGGTGATGAGTAAACGAACAGTCGCCGCGTCGTATGACCGGCGGATCGAGTGTATAAAAACTGTGGTTGTGCGAATGCTGAGGACACTTCTCTTGAGCAGTCATGTTAGACTGAGACACTTCTCTTGAGCAGTCATGTTAGACTGAGTCACTTCTCTTGAGCAGTCATGTTAGACTGAGTCACTTCTCTCATGCAGTCATGTTGGACTGATACTCTTTTTCTCAAGCAGTCATGTTAGACTGATTTAATTTCTGTAAATAAAACCTTTTCCTCGTTCTCGATGAGAAACAGTTCTTCACTTCATCAACGATCTCAGCGTAAATAAGTTGGACGACGGCATGGGCCAGCTACCTTCGAATTCATGCCGAACTCCAATCTTGGCAAAGGACCACGGACGATGGGATTGAGCCCCCAATCCTGACACTGTATCCAAGCTAGTCGGTACGGTGGAAGATTGAGACAGTAACATGTTTTGGTAAGGCATGTATGGCAATCACGATGTATTTTCTCATTCTTTCCGCTGTCTGTTTTTTATTTGTGCTTTACCTGCCGGAAAACCACAGGCACTTTAATCTGTGAGTATTACAAGGTAAAAAAGGCATGCATAATGGTACACATAGATGCTTTTGTACACACGCGAATTTGCATGCAAGTAACACAAGTTCTGTGGTCCCCCCTATGAGATACAATATGACATCAACTATGCCACAAGTGGGCCAACTCTGCACACTATAATCAGTAAATCTGCACACTGTAAGTCAGGAAAAACACGTAATAGGAAGTATACTGCATTTCAGTACTAATAAAAAGACCAGTAACCGCGTACACTAGTAGAAGGTCACGTGGCAGAGCTCTTATGCAGCTTCATGTGTGTGCCATGTGGTGCGCGAAAGGTCATTTTCGCGACTTTTAGTGATAGGTTAAAAAAGTAAATTTCCAAATTTAATGAGAGAAACATGGCTTGTTTAAGCCACTATGACAGGGAATCATTCCATAAGCAGGGTTATCTGATTTCATGTGCTGAGCAGCTGTATGTACCTTTAAGAGCAAACTTACTTCCTGCAAGCAGGAATCTGGTCTAACGCAGGAGCTGCTTAATGTAGTATGAATAATAAAACGCCTCCAACCGAGGAATGTTTCGAGCAAGGAAGTCTTCATCTCTGTCAACAACTATAGTAATATCTTGCTTGCTTGTATAAACAAAAAAGAAACATTCTGTAGTGTTAGTGACATACATGGCAACCTGAACCTGTGAATAATATGGGTGGCTGCGAGGCAACTGAAGCATTCCATCATGATATGTCACATAGCTAACGTAGCTTTCGCACAGAGCATGATCTATGATTATGTCATCTTTACGACTGTAGGGGCACTTGATTTCAAGCAAAACGACACCACTGGTTGTTTGGAAAAGGCCATCGGGACTTGCACAAAGCCATGGCTGACAGGGGTGAATCACAACGCCAACCTGCAAAGCATATTTTGTAAAGTTAGCAAATAATATGTACAACATGCACAGACACCATATTCAATATGTTTTGTCCAACAGTCATGCTTTCAAATATCAGTAGCAACCACCGTATGTGCAGCAGTGGCTGTGACAGTTTCAGTATGTGTGAGCCAGCCTCAGTGTACAAGCACTTTGATGAAAATGCATTACGCTGATCTATAAATGTGCTAAGGGGGAAAATGATCAGTTTTACTTTTATTCCAGTAATGCATAGTGGAGAGGGGGATAGAGAGACAAGGGCAACACTGCCAAGCTCTACTAATTACCCACTCTTGCAGTGTATATTCTTTCAGCTGTGCTGAGTAACGTGCACTTGTGGATGAAATTCAAACTTGCCCTTATCCATTATGAACTCGCTTATCAGTTCCTATAAAAGCATTACAAAAACAACTTGATGTCTGTATTAGTAAACTGATAGATTAGTTAGTTGTACAATATTAAAATGCATTATGTGACAACGTAGTTACCACCAGAACAGCAATTGGCCTCCCTGGTGCAGTGTTCGGCCACAACCTCCCTGATGATATCTACAATTGATAGACCTCAGTCCCCAACAGCTGCGGAGCTACTGACCAAGGAGGCGGTCAGACCTGTATTGCAGCAGAGGGTGCTAAGAATCTCTGGGTCCGAACAGGCCGCCAATGGAAACTGACCCTGTCAACCTTTAACAGCCGAACTCTGTCGAGTGAGGCTAGCTTAGCAAAACTGTTTGAGGAACTATGAGACGTTGTTTGGGATAATATTAGAAGAACTGGTGAGGCTTATACATTGCTAAATACCGGCCATGTTCTCTTGCTATAGAGGTATCCCTGATAAGAAGCAATACCGGGTAGGATTCCTAATCCATAAGGACATAGCGAACAACACTGACGAATTCTACAGCATTAACGAGAGGGTAGCACACTTGACATAAAAATTGTAACAGCGGCAACACATGCATCCAGAAAGGACGAGACACAAGCGCTTGTTACTTTGTGGATGCATGCGTTGGCGCTGTCACAATTTTTATGTCAAGTATACACCAACTCGCCCAGAAAGAAGTTTTAATGAAGAGGGTAGCAGTAGTCGCAGCAGTAGACGTATAGAATAAAGGCAGCACAAGCCTACGCTCCAGCATCCAGCCACGACGATGAGGAAGTAGATCAGTTTTATGAAGATGTTGAATTCGCGATGAGAAAAGTGCAAACTCGGTATACTGTAGTAATGGGCGACTTCAGTGCAAAAGTGGGGGAAATAGAGGCAGGTGAACAGGAAATTGGCAACTACGGCGTCGATTCTAGAACCGCTAGAGGCGAGATGCTGGTAGAATTCGCCGAAAGGAATAAGCTGAGAATAATGAACACCTTTTTCAGGAAACGTAGCAACAGAAAGTGGACCTGGAAAAGCCCTCATGGTGAAACAAGAAATTAAATTGATTTCATATTTTCTGCCGATCCCAGCATACTGCAGAATGTAAAAGTGATAGGTAGGGTAAAGTGCAATGATCATAGGTTAGTGAGAGCTAGGATTCACCCCAGTTTGAACAGAAAAAGAGTAAAATCGCTCAAGAACATGCGCTAAGAAACTCCTCCGTAATGCCTGGGCAGAGTCGCATATTCAAGGAGAAAAAGTCCCCACATTTCCTCTCTTGCAACCGCTCTTACTCGCACATGCGCGCAAACATCCGTCGTCTGCGCAAGTGCCACGCCCCGTTATACCTACGAGAAATTGTAGATACCCAGCCGAGCAAGGGAACAAGAGTTCAAGATCGCCAGTCAGCCTCTACAGTCTGTGAAGGAGTACATTTACCTAGGTCAACTAATCACAGGGAACCCTGACCATGAGACGGAAATTCACAGAAGAATTAAAATGGGTTGGATCGCATGCAGCAGACATCGTGAGCTCCTGACTGGGAGCTTACTGTTATCACTGAAAAGGAAAGTATACAATCGGCGCATTTTATCGGTGCTGACATATGGGCAGAGACTTGGATACTCACAAAGAAGCTTGAGAACAAGTTAAGGACCGCACAAAGAGCGATGCAATGAAGAACGCTAAGCATAACTTTAAGAGGCAGAAAGAGATTGGTTTGGATCAGAGAGGAAATAGCATAGACGATATTGTAATAGACATTGAGAAAAAAAGCGTTGAGCAGGTCATGTAATGCGCAGATTAGATAAACGTTGGACCTTTAGGGCGACAGAATAGGTCCCAAGAGAAGGGAAGCACAGTAGAGGACGGCAGAAGACTAGGTGGTGCGACGAAATTGAGAAATGTGCGGTGCTAGTTGGAATCTGTTGGCGCAGGACAGAGGTTATTGGAGATCGCAGGGAGAGGCTTTCGCCCTAATTAATTATGGGGTTTTACTTGCCGAAACCACTTTCTGATTATGAGGCACGCCGTAGTAGAGGACTCCGGAAATTTCGACCACCTGGGGTTCTTTAACGTGCACCTAAATCTAAGCACAAGGATGCTTTCGCCCCCATCGGAATGCGGCCGCCGTGGCCGGGATTTGATCCCGCGACCTCGTGCTCAGCAGCCCAACACCGTAGCCACTGAGCAGCCACGGCGGGTGGGGTTTTCGTCCTGCTGTGGACATGAAGTAGGCTGATGATGATGATGAACATAGTTACAAACCTGCGTTACTATGGCACCAATTTTTTTCTCGAATGCTGCCCTTGCAGTTGGTTCCAAAGCAGTACCTTCAGAAAAGTAGAACAAAATACAGATGCTATGTGCACATGCTTCCTTCGCATGAGTTCAATATAGAAACACTTGGAGAGCCTCATGCTCATTAATGATATGGATTGTGCTCTGAAACCCTTCCATAAATCACTTGTCGGTAGCAGTGCTGAACATTTTTAGTGTGCTAAGCTGTTATGAGTGTATCCCTTTTACATCACGGCCCCTGGTAACATTAAACTTGAAATGTCAGAAATGAAAACGAAGAAAAGGTTCATGAATTTTCGTTGGTTCGAACAAAGAACCTCATGACTGCCAAGCAGGTCAACACAGCTAGTTGGGCGAGTTGACAATTGCAATCGTGCATGCTCATGTTCTTACCAGACATTACAGAACAGATGGCGAAGCACGCGTAAGACACAAGCTGTGCGCATCTCTTTCTTTCTTTTGTCGTCTACTAAGCACATCTACACACTAGCAAAACTCTCAAACAAGTGCCCTACCAGTACACCACAACTACTTTTCATTCCAGGTGAAATACAATTATACAGACAGGACTGAAGGAGTACTACATGATACACAAGCACTGGCTTACAACTCAAAATTTGATGAAAACCCAGTGGAGTACAGTGCACGCACAAGGCCAGCCATAATCACTCTTACGAACATGGTAATCAAACACTACATGCAAAGCCAACGTCAGATACACAAGAAAAATAATTTGCAAAAAACTGTGTATTGCGCATGCCCAAAGGGCTATATCTGCTGCTCAAGACTTTATTTTTCTGTCAGTCAAACGATGGCATGCTAACACGGACGCCCAAGCCCCAACCCAAGCATTGCCGCCACTTCAACCTCTAGTTGCTTCTTTTCCTTAGCACACTGAGTAATGAACATTTCTTTTAATTCACTACGGCAGCCACGTGCTTTGTGGTGCCCTGGCAAATCGGCCACGCCAGCAGACAAACGTGACATTGCATGCCTCCTTATCTGGTAATCAGGACAATGACCTGGCTAATGAATGTCACCATGATGTTCCATGTATGACTGTATCTTGGTGTATATACATTGTTGTTTGTGTACTGCACTATCATCAGTTGTGGCTTTCATGCTACGAGTATGCAGCACGGAAAATAAAACAATTTCTTGAAGTCTACGTCTCCCTGTGTGAATACAACTGACACCAATATGTTGGTTGCCTAGATGCTTGCCTATAGGCTCACAGGGTGTATGTTGGCACATGACATTCGAGTTCAAATGCCTGCACAAGAATCTACGGCTGTCATAATGTTTCCTGTATGTTCCCTTGCTAAAATGTGCATTTCTGGAGAAACTATTCCTCACTCGTGTATATAACGGAACACAGAGCTAAATATTTTACTGTCACTGATAACCTGATCCACGTTGCAGTAGTATTCAAGCAAAGACCAAGCTTCACCATTGCATATGTAAGCATTTGTTCAGTTGCATGATTGAGGTGTTACTAAGTTATGTAAAGTGGTATATTACAGTGGATTACAGTGCTTAGTGCTGTGACTGGCTCAGGGCTGCTGCTTTAAAACAAAATTTATTAATTTCTATTACATGTCTTATGTCCATCAAGTCATTTATAAAAAAAATTGGGTGCCTACCATACATCAGCGCCGGAACAAGTGGTGTCTTGGAGTTCTGCAGCTGCTCGGCCAAGGACTCGAAGGCCTTTTGCCTAGTCAGGATGCGGTGTGCAATGGAGCTGGATATCCTTACCGACCTTTCTTTGTGGCAACTGCAACACAAAAAGGGTCAGTTAAATTTCGTGGCCAGTAATAAAACGTAAAACACATTCTGAAAGCATGCATCCATGCATGCACCAAGAAAGAGTATAGTGTACTACATGTGCTCATGCAGTAGAAAAGGTAAGAAAAGGAAAACATGCGAAATTTCAGAAATGTGCAGTGCTTTGTTACAAACCGGGGGCATTTTCCCTGCATTATAGTTTCAGCAGCTGTCGCGGTTGCCTGGGAGCCTGTACATGCCACTTTTGTGGCAATAAATGGCTGCTCAATTGCAGTGAGTTAGGCACGCTGTCCTGCTGTATAGTGAGGCAGACTACATTCCCAGATGAACACCTCTTCTACAGATAATATTCAGCATGGAGTGCTGCCTTTGAAATAGGGTCTTCTAAGACGTTTTGCACGTCTCGTTCATTTCGCCCTTGCTCCTCACTTATTAAAGCTGAATTCATTACACAGCTTATGTCGGGGAAATGGTGCAGAACATAGGATGGTGGTTCTTTTGGGCACTTGCCACCAACATACAGGGGCTTGTACTCTGCAAGAGATAACAGCTGTGAACTACACGTTTAATAAACTAAAAGCGAAGAAATTGCAGTGACGACAGCTGAAGGTGCAAAAGTATGATCAGTATTTAGTGCAACAATATAAAACATGATTCTGATTGAGTACAGACAGCCAAACTTGTGCTAGGCATACACACATACCAACTCCATGCTCAGAAAATGTATACTAATTATATATGGCACTGTTGCATTGTCAATGCAGGGGCGTCACTACGGAAGCGACCGGACCAGCAGCTTAGTGTTGCTGACCCCCCTCCCCCTTTGCTGCATACCCACACATATACACAAGCTTCCACATGCACATAGCTTCCTTCCACATATTGTAACGATGTTAGTAAAACAAGGATATTTATTAAAGGCGAACTTGTGCACACTAGTAAAAGTCACTGAGATCGTGCAGAAATCCGCGGCAGTCGTGTTCTCAAGCTGGGCTCGAACCGTCTTCCTCTTCTCCTCGCGTGACACCTCGTGCGCGTGGCGCATGCGAGCCGGGTCCAACTGGCTGCCCGTGCCACGAATATCGCTGCCTGTTGTTGCTGAACAACGCCACTGTACGGCGTGCACAGTGCCCAGTGCAAAGGGCGCGCAACTTGAATGTCACCAAGTTTGTCGTGGCATTATCCCCCTCCTTACCGCATCGGCCCGATGCGTGAGAGGATGTAGGGGTTCCTGTGGGCGCGCAATTTTTTTGTTGTTGCTGTTGTTCATGACCTCTCCTGGTAGGGTTTCATGCGGACAACATGTACAACTTCCGTGGAGTTGCGCCGTCTTGGGCTCTCGTGTCCAGCGGGTTTCACTTCGTAAGTGACGTCGCTTATACGACGAAGTATTTCGTAAGGGCCGAAGTATCTGCATAGAAGCTTTTCAGACAGTCCACGGTGGCGCACTGGGGTCCATACCCACACCTTGTCACCGGGCTGGTAATGAGCTTCACGACGGCGCTGGTTGTACCGGCTGGAGTCGATGCGTTGTTGGCGGCGTATTCGGTACCTTGCCAGCTGTCGTGCCTCCTCGGCTCGTTGCAAGAAATCATCCAGGTCAGATGAATTATGGGTTTCTTCATCTAACGGCAACATAGCATCCAAAGTTGTGGATACGGCTCGGCCGAATACAAGTTCAAACGGGGTGACTCGTGTTGTTTCCTGAACGGCCGTATTATATGCGAAGGTGATGTATGGCAAACTTTCGTCCCACAGCCCATGTTCAACGTCGACATACATCGAAAGCATGTCGGTCAGTGTTCTGTTAAGGCGTTCAGTTAAACCGTTTGTCTGAGGGTGGTACGCCGTAGTTTTCCTATGATCAGTATGTGTCATTCGCAACAAGCATTTCATTAAGTCCGCAGTAAAGGCCGTTCCACGATAGGTAATAACAACTGTGGGAGCGCCATGTCTGAGCACGATATTGTAGACAAAGAATTTTGCAACTTCGACAGCCGTTGCATTGTACAGGGAATCAGTTTCTGCGTAACGGGTCAGATAGTCCGTGGCCACAACTATCCACTTTTTGCCTAAAGATGATGTTGGGAAGGGTCCAAGGAGGTCCATACCGACTTGTTGGAATGGGGCTTTTGGTGGCTCTATTGGCTGGAGGAGGCCGGCCGGTTTTACGGATGGGGTCTTGCGCCTTTGGCACTCGCGACAAGTCTTGACGTAGTGCTGCACTGATGCTAATAACTTGGGCCAGTAGTATTTCAGACGAATCCTGGCGACTGTACGGCTCACACCCATGTGTCCAGACGTCGGCTCATCGTGACAGGCATGCAAAATTTCTTCTCGCATAGAGGTGGGTACGACAAGTAAAAACTTTGTCTCGCTGTTCTCGAAGTTTCTCTTGTAGAGTACACGTCCTCGCAGACAGAACGAGGATAGCCCCCTAGAGAAAATACGCGGCAGTTGAACGTCGAGTCCCTCCAGGCGCTGTATAAGTGGAAGCAATTCCGGGTCATCTCGTTGTTGTTGAGCAATTTGTGACGCGTCAACAATGCCAAGGAACGGGAAATCCTCTTCTTCTGACACAGGTGTCTCGACGGGTGCGCGTGACAAGCAGTCGGCATCGCTGTGTTTCCTCCCGGATCGGTGTACGACAGTAATGTCATACTCTTGAAGCCTAAGGCTCCATCTTGCTAGTCGTCCGGATGGATCCTTGAGATTCGCCAGCCAGCAAAGCGAATGGTGATCGCTGACTGCTCGGAATGGTCTACCATAGAGGTAGGGCCGAAATTTACATATTGCCCAAATGACTGCAAGGCACTCTTTCTCGGTTGCGGAGTAGTTAGCCTCTGCTTTCGAGAGCTTACGGCTGGCATAAGCAATTACTTTCTCCTGGCCGTTATTCCACTGCACTAGTATGGCACCGAGGCCGACGTTACTCGCATCGGTATGAACTTCAGTGTCGGCTGTCTCATCAAAATGGGCAAGGATTGGAGGAGCTTGCAGGCGTTTCCTTAACTCGTCAAAGGCGTCTTGTTGTTCGCTTTTCCACATGAAAGGTTGATCTTCTCTTGTCAGTATTGTAAGAGGCTCAGCAATGTTTGAAAAGTTTTCCACAAATCTTCTGTAGTATGCGCATAAACCCAAGAAACGGCGCACCGACTTTTTGTCTGTGGGTGTCGGGAACCTCGCAACAGCTGCTGTCTTTTCGGGATCTGGCCGAACGCCTTCAGCACTGATAACGTGTCCGAGAAACCGAAGTTCATCGAAGCCGAATTGACATTTTTCCGGCTTAATTGTCAAGTCTGCTGCGCGAATAGCTTCTAACACTAGTCGCAGGCGCTCTAGATGTTGGTCAAGTGTGGTGGAAAATACGACTACATCATCCAAATACACTAAGCATGACTGCCATTTCAATCCTGCAAGCACAGAGTCCATCATTCGCTGGAACGTTGCGGGTGCGGAACAGAGGCCGAATGGAAGTGCTTTAAATTCGTAGAGGCCATCGGGGGTTACGAATGCTGTCTTTTCACGGTCCCGTTCATCCACCTCTATTTGCCAATATCCACTCTTGAGATCCAGGGAGGAGAAAAACTTTGCACATCGGAGCCGATCTAACGTATCGTCGATACGCGGAAGGGGGTACATATCCCGCTTGGTTACGCTGTTCAGTTTACGGTAGTCGACGCAGAATCGAAGCGTGTTATCTTTTTTCTTAACCAGCACTACCGGAGACGCCCATGGACTGCTGGAAGGCTGAATAACGTCATCTGAAAGCATCTCCTCTACTTGCTTCTTGATGACCTCCCTTTCTTTTGGTGACACTCGATACGGGTGCTGGCATACCGGTCTTGTGGCGTCCTCTGTTATGATTCTGTGCTTCGTAACAGACGTGCGCCGTACCTTCGAGGACGTGGAGAAGCAGTCAGAAAAATCCTTTATCAGGGCATATATCTGTTTCTTTCGGGCTTCAGGGAGTCTCGGGTTGACGGTAATTGATCTGTCGACACTGCAGGTTCCTGGCGGGGCAGTTGACGTAGTTAGGCTGCATAATTCGGTCGCTTCACAGAACTCGTGGAAATAGGCAATAGCTGTTCCTTGTGCGATATGTTGGAATTCATTACCGAAATTTGTAAGTGCGACATTTGCACGGCCATCGCTTAACTGAACAAGGCCCCGAGCCACGCAAATGCCTTTGTTGAAAAGGAGCTCTATGTTTCCATCTGCTATGCCTTCGCGGTCAGAAAATCTTTCATTCTCCACAAGAACCATTATACTGCAGCGTGGCGGCACAGTTGCGTCATCGTCAACGACGCGCAGTGCATCGAGACGTCGCTCCTCCGATTCTTCCACAGGTATAGCTTGTTTTGTCGAGAAAGATACACTGGACCTACGTAGGTTAATTATGGCGCCGTTAGCTTGTAGAAAATCCATTCCCAATATAAGTTCCCGTGAACATTCTGGCAGTATAATAAAGTCAGAAACGTATGTGAAGCCTTTTATCGTAAGTCTTGCGGTGCATCGGCCAAGGGGCGTAATAAGATGCCCGCCTGCCGTGCGTATCTGCGGGCCAGTCCACTTCGTCACAACTTTTTTAAGGTGCTTCGCCATCTTGAAGCTTACTACTGAATAATCAGCGCCGGTGTCGACTAAGGCATTCAGCTCGCATCCGTCTATTATCAACCGCAAATCTGACGTAATCGTTTCGTTCCGGCACCTGTAAACTGGAATTATCTCGTCACCGCACTGGAATCGCGTTGGAGGATCTTCATAACTCTGGTTATCAGCGGCCTCACCTCCACAGGTCGCTTGCTTCAGTTTTCCTGGTGTGGGCTTGGTGAACGACGCCTAGGCGATCTTGGAGACGAGCGTGGGCTAGGCGATCGGTAGCGCATGGGCGACGGTGCCCGTGGTTGATGTTGGCGAGGAGTAACGGGGCTTTGGCGCGTCGACAAGTATTCTTCTATCTCCGCTGGCCGTTCACCGTTTCGGGGGCATGGTGCGCTTAAGGGAAAACCCCTTAACCCAACTTGACGGTACGGGCAGAACCTATACAGGTGACCCGCTTCTCCGCAGTGGAAACACAGAGGCCTGCGCTCGTGGTCACGCCAGACGTCACTTTTCCGGGGCCTTTGTTCCACAAAACGAGGTGCACTACGTGCTAAAGGCTGATAGGCAGCCGGTGGTTCCAGTAGACGAGGTGCACTGCGTACTGTCGATGGGTAGGGAACGGTCGTCGCAACTGCTCCACTACTGTGTACCGCGGGTTGCCTGAGTACGTCGGCGTACGTTGGGGTGCGCCGCGTCGGCTGTGGCTCACGCTCTGGAACCCGTATGACGTTCCTGAGTTCGTCCCGGACAACGTCGACGATAGATAGTGCAGCTGGAGCCTGAGGCATCTGCAACTTGTTGAGCTCTTCCCTGATCACTGACCGGACAAGCTCCCGCAGGGTTTCCAGGTCGTTTGGCAGGCCTCCAGGGACGACATGGACAGGTGCGCAGCTTGCCTCACGGTTGTATTGCCGAGCCCGCTGTTCCAGTGTCTTTTCGATGGTCGTTGCTTCACATCTGAACTCGGCGACCGTGCGCGGTGGGTTGCGGACGAGAACTGCGAAGAGTTCCTGCTTTACTCCACGCATGAGATGGCGCAGCTTCTTATCTTCACTCATGGTGGGATCAGCACGCTTGAACAGGCGGGACATGTCCTCGATGTACATCGCCACGTTCTCGTTTGTGAGCTGGTTCCTGGCTTGAAGTGGGATTTCCGCCTTTTCTTTACGATCCGTGCTGGCGTACGTTGCTAGCAGTTGTCGTCGAAATTCCTCCCAAGAGGTCAAAGAGGGTTCGTGGTTTTCATACCACGTTTTTGCGAAGTCTTCCAACGCGAAATACACGTTACGGAGCTTCTGTCTTTCATTCCATTCATTAAAGCTCGCCACTCTCTCGAACAGTTCCAACCAATCTTCCACGTCTTCGAACGAGTCACCATGGAATGTTGGCGGCTTGCGAGGTTGGCTTACGACTAGCTGTGCCGGTGTTACCTGGGTATTCATTGTGGCGGCGTCCGTTGTGGGAGTTTCTCTTGGCAAGAAGAGAAGAGGGCCAAATTCGGGCGAGTCACCACGAAGACGGCGGCTGGTCCGCTGGTGTACAGGTGTCAGTTCCACGGGATGGACTCGCGGGTTGTCGGGGCTACGCTGACTTTCGTTCGGGGGGCTTCGACTCATACCCCGCACCTCCACCAGAAATGTAACGATGTTAGTAAAACAAGGATATTTATTAAAGGCGAACTTGTGCCCACTAGTAAAAGTCACTGAGATCGTGCAGAAATCCGCGGCAGTCGTGTTCTCAAGCTGGGCTCGAACCGTCTTCCTCTTCTCCTCGCGTGACACCTCGTGCGCGTGGCGCATGCGAGCCGGGTCCAACTGGCCGCCCGTGCCACGAATATCGCTGCCTGTTGTTGCTGCACAACGCCACTGTACGGCGTGCACAGTGCCCAGTGCAAAGGGCGCGCAACTTGAATGTCACCAAGTTGCTTATCAGCATGCCCAAAACCAGCTAGACACCACTTTGACCGCGTTAATGTCGACTTGTCAAACAGGCATATAAATACGAAAATGAAATCGTGTTTCCAAAAGGCTTTCAATTTCCGCTGTACCGAGAACCAGTGGTTCCACACGCTACATCTTTGCAAGACAAAATGCACAGTCTACCTCCAAAAAGCTCTTCGATGGACTCCCTTCGAGAAGTGTCCGGCTTAGAGGACGGCCGACCTTGAGGGCGATCAGTCGAAGACGGCGCGTCGGCCTCGTTGACAAACAGGACGATGGCAGCTACATGTTTGCAACCGTCACCAAGGCCGGCCTTGCACGTGCACTGCGCACCCAGTATTCGCCGCTGCTATGACAGCTGCCGACGCAAAAATATGATTATTTAGTCATCATCATCATGTATGTACCCTTAAGGACCCTTTTCAGGGTATTACATAAGGGGGGGGGGGGGGGGCAAAGGCATCAAGAAACACTATGGTCATCATTATACAATGGCTAACTCATTAGTACAACGGCAAACAAAACTTAGTATGCATTCTAGTAGACGACGGGCAAGAAAAAACAAAGTTAGGTACGAACCGGTAGTAGAAATGGCAACACAACCGGCAATATAACAAAAAAGTGAGAAAAAAAAGAACTTAGACGTTAGAGTAACAGCATAGTACTGGTAGGTTAAGGATTTCGAAAACATGACAAGAGGTGTCTAAATTTATCTGGATTACTTTCATTTACTATGCTGTTGGGTAGCGCGTTCCACAATTCAATAGCACTGGGTAAGAAAGAGTTGTTGAAGGCATTTGAGGAACCATGGAGGCGTTGTAGACTCAGGTTGTTAAAGAGACGCTTAGACGCTGTCACTTGTCAAACAATGGAAAACGTGATTCTTGCCGCGATCGGACGTAGCGAAATTTGCGCTAGGCCTGGCATACACGGGATAAGCAGCGATCAAAATTGTTTAGTTTGTGAGGCTTCGCTACGCCCCATAAAACTTAAAATTAATAAGGATATCAAGTCCGTAAACGCTGGTCAAACTACACGGGACACCAATCTTCGCGGTCATTGTGAAAGAAGAAAAAGCTTAAGGAATATGCGCGCGTACATGAATGTTGACGTCGTACGTAGCTTGACGCACTTGCGAGTGGCATTTCGCCGTCACTTGTGAATCGCCATCAAAGCGTTCCAGGGTCTCCTCGACGTCGTAAGCGTACTTCGCAGCGCACAACTTTCGGCCCTTCTCACGCGCACTAGCACGGAAATATTCGTCGATCCCGGCCACTTTTCTAAAACCATAGCGCAGCACTACGGGTGCCATGCTGCAGCCGCGGAGGTGGCGGCGCAGTTTTTGAAACTTGTGAAACTGTTGAAACGCACCACGACACAACAACAGAAACAAGCGACAAAAACGTGCTCGCCGTGGGGCCCACAACACTTATGTCGACGCGGCGGGCAGCGAATATGACAGCATTGCTCGCACAGTGTTACTGAATAATGCATTTCCGTCACAACAGACGGCGCTATCCCGTTATTTTTGGGGCGCCATCTGTCGAGAGCTGATTCCTCATTGGCTCTCGCCACAGGCCACTTTCGGTAGCATGGCGGCACCCAGAGACGCGGTCTCCTAAGTTGCCTCCGAGGTTTAAGTTTGTTTACGCTCCGACGCTGGGCTGCCGCCCCGGTGAACGCGATGCAGCTCTATAGATGATGCAGCAGTGGGCACTGACACTCATTTGGTGATAGGAGCCCGCATCACTTGCATTGTGGTGTTTCCGAGGCACGTAAAGCAACTTGAAATGCTTCAAGAAGCGCCCGTGCAACGTTGTGCAAGGGTTGTATGCAGGCCTTTGACAACACTACGCCTCGCTTCCGAAAGACGCGTCGCTCTGTTTTCAATGACGCTGAAAAAGCATTCATGTGTAAAGCGGACACGCCCCACAGCCAAAAGTAAGACGGCGGCATGATCATGGAGCTATGTGTTGATGCCACAGGAATAACGACGACAGTTCAAAGTGCATACTTCCGAGAACGCAAGTACGATCAGGTAAGACTCACTGCCGCATACGTTACGCGGAGCGCACACTTGTCCAAAATAATTCGACGCCGCACAGAGTGACTGAGTACATGCCACGCAGAATGAGAAGCGCGCATATATTTGCACAAGTGTGCGTCCATAAGCCTTCAAAGCGCGCTTCAAGTCATAAGGGTTTTCCTGCTGCCGCGCGTGCGGCTTAGATCTGCCGCCCGATTTTTCGTGAGATGTTTTCTTATGCCTGCTATGCATGAAGGAAAAGCGTGTGGCCAACACCCAGTTATCTCACATCTTACTGGAATAAAGTGTAGACCAAGGGGGAAACTCTACTAAAACAGCTAGCTTGCTGCGATTCTTCAGTTATGAAAAAAAAGGAAAACAGTAATTTATGATGGTTTCAACGCAAGGCATTTTTGTAATGCGGCGAAGCATTCAGTGTATTGCAGTGAAGTGAGTGAGAATTTGCGCGCATACGCAGTGTGAGCAAGACTAAGCAAAGCGGGAAACTGCACTGGGCCACAGTCTGGCCTTGTGCACCAGCTTAAGAGACCGCTTATAGTGTCCCTGTGCACCATCCCACGTGCACTCAGTGCTCACTCTTTTCCTCTTTCTGTCCCCTTACCCGCAGTGTACGGTAGCAAACCGGGCGCTCGTTTGGTTGACCTCCCTGCCTATTCTCTCCTTGCTCTTTCCCTTTGTTTAACTCGCCCAAACGGAATGGCCTTCAAGTCCCAGCAACAATGAAGCGCCGCGCGTCGCAAGGAACCAGATGGTGGGTAACGACAATTTTGTGCGCAAGACGGCACATCTTGCAACACCGCCCTGCTTCCGAGCCCGCACATCGAGCGAGTTTTTGTGTCGCCGTATCTCCGCGACAAAAGCGACGGAAGATGACCGATGAAATTTTTTAAAAGGAAATATTTGCAAAGATAAGCAATGATTAAAGGCCTGCAGGGGATGCACTGAATGTGTCAGGCCAATTCGTTCTGCTTACGGTATCTGTGCGTTGTTAATAAATGTTCTGAGAATTTCACGTTATAATCGTCCCAAATTATTTTTCACTTACAGTACAACTTGCTGGCAATTATTACTATGAAATATAACCTTTCGGTAAAAGATATCTTTCAGCAAAAAAAAGTTACTACTAGAGCGTAGTGAAAGTACAAAGGATAACATTGAGGCGAGATGACAACCAAATACCTAGAAAACACATAATCATTATTTTTGAACCTGCAACCTACCTGAAACAATAGAAACTGGTTACTGTAAGCTTCGCGTCAGGCCGTATATTCCAAATGCGCGTCGATGCTTCAAGTGTCAGCGCTTTGGGCATGGGTCGCAGAACTGCAGAGGACGTGCTACTTGTGCTAAGTGTAGTTCTTCTGAACACGCTTGCTGACATCTGTACTTCAGCAAACCACTGTGTCAATTGTGAAGGAGATCACCGCACCTACTCGCGATCGTGCCCCTCGTGGAAAAAAAAGAGAAACAAATAATAGAACTAAAAGTAAAATTCAACCTATCTTTTCCAGAGGCACGTAAGCGTTTCTCACTCCACAACCGGCTAAGTCCCTCCTACAACGATGTGGCGCGCCGGCGGGCAGCGCTACATCATTCGGCGGCCGCCCAAGTCACACCGAGTGTGACGGCGGTCACGCCATCAGCCCCCCTGGCTGGAACAGCCAGCGCTGTACCGGCCCCCGCAAAGGAGGACCAGCAGACCCTCGGGCCTGTTGGACCCAGGGCCACTGCCGTGCAGATCGGCCCAACATTCCCGCGAAAGTGCCCGCCTCACGGGCAGTATCCACCGCCTCAGACGAGGTGATGGATACCAGCAATACTCCGGCGTCTCAGACGCCCAAGGAACGGCGCAGCTCCCTCAGGCGCGTCGCGAAGAAAAATTTCGTATCACGGGGCCTAGAAAGGTTTCGTGAGCTAATCTAATCTATATCTCTTAAACGCACAGCACAAAACACATATAATATGGACACACAGATATTAGAGTCGAATGTGAGGCATTTACTCCACAACCTAGACGACATTAAGGAACTTTTACATAACTACACTCCAAAAGCTCCCCGCAGGGGCGTCTGCGCAAGCAGGCGTTTGGTGTGTTGCGACACCACGGACCCGAGCACACGAGGGTTGGACCCTCCCGCGTGTAGCCGTGCGCGGCTTAGCCGTGTCCGGGGAAAGGGGGATCCTGGAGGTTGAGCCGATGCTGGGTGATCGGACCTTTAAGGCCCCCCGGCGGAGGCAACACACCTCTTTGGCCTCTGCTTCACGTAGACGGCACCCCCGGACTGACCCACCCGGGGGAAATCGGTAGTCGCCTCTTCCTATCTCTCTCTCCTCAAACCTTCGTCTTTATCTCTCACTTTTTTACCTTTCCTGTCTTCTTCTCTTTTCCATTTACTTCCGTTCTCTACGGCGGCAAGGGTTAACCTTGTGTGGATATCCTACCTTGGGTACACCATATTTGGTTATAGCGACGGCGTACGGCTGGCGTCGTGCAGGCTTGTACACAAGCTCTGCCGCGTCCCCTCGTTCGGCTCCTTGGTGGGCGGTCGGCGCTGTTGCCGAACATACTCATTTTCTATGGCAGCACAAACCTCTGTCGTCTATGATCGGCGTCTGAAAAGATGCCGCACCGAAGTACCATTTCATTTCTCCTTTCGGAGCAATGCACCATCCTTCCCCAAGTTCTATGTAGTACACAGCGAAAGCAACATGCCAGTAAGAAAACTCTCACCATTCCTTGTAGCCAAATGCCTGAAAGAAAAAATCGGACCGACGTACAAAGCCTCCAAAATGTCTAGCGGGGACCTCCTCCTAGAACTGAATGATAAAGACCAAGCAGAGAAGCTCACTGACCTTACCAGTATTGGCGACGCCACAGTGACAATTTCACCACATAGAACACTGAACACAAGCCGGGGAGTGATTTCTGAAGAAGACTTTATTGGATTGAGCGATGAGGAACTCCTTGAGGGTTTCCAAGAACAAAATGTGACAAAAGTACAAAGAAAAGTAATCCGCAGAAACGACCAAGAAATCCCCACCAAACATGTCATACTCACCTTTGGAACAAGCGAAATGCCTACTTCACTCGATGCAGGTTATGTTAAAGTCAATGTCAGAGCATATATCCCTAACCCTAGACGATGCTTTAAGTGCCAAAGGTTCTGACATGCTTCACATGCATGCCGAGGCTAAGCACCCTGTGCTAAATACAGCTCCAATGATCACCAATCAGATAACTGCACCTCTCCACCACATTGTGTTAATTGTAAAGAAGATCATCCAGCTTACTCGCGGTCTTGCCCTTGCTGGAAAAAAGAAAAAGAAGTGATTGCACTAACTGTCAAAGAAAAAATTTCGTTCTTTGAAGCCAGAAAGCGGCTATCATACCTTCCGCGTAGAAGTTACGCCGATGTGACGCAGTCGGGGGCAGCGTAACAGAGGCCTCCGGAGTCCTCCGAGCCCACGCGCAGTGGTGCCGCAGTGACTCCTCCCGCCCCCGTGATGGAAGCAGCTGACGCTGCTCCATCCTCCTCCAAGGCCCTGCAAACACCAGTTCCGCAGGGCCCTAAGATAAAACGAACCCCAAGGCCCGAGGCACGTGTCTCGGCGCCCAACTCTCGGTCTTCCAGCGCTTCAGAAAGAGCGATGGAGATCGACACAAGAACACCGGTGTCATTGACACCGAAGGACAAGCGCTCTCTTGAGCGCAGTAAGAGGGACAAGATCCCAATAACCACTCAAAATAAGAAGGCGATAACCTGAAGGTTATCGCTCATTTGTATAAGCCTTTTTAAATCTATGTCACCTAACATCTCACCTCTTATCCTTTCCGTAGTGCCAATTCTTACCTTTTCATTTTAAGATGGCTTTTATTCCCCGCAGGGGCGTCTTCGCAAGCAGACGTTTGGTGTGTTGCGACACCACGGACCCGAGCACACGAGGGTTGGACCCTCCCGCGTGTAGCCGTGCGCGGCTTAGCCGTGTCCTGGGAAAGGGGGATCTTGGAGGTTGAGCCGATGCCGGGTGTTCGGACCTTTAGGGCCCCCTGGAGGAGGTAACACACCTCTTTGGCCTCTGCTTCACGTAGACGGCACCCCCGGACTGACCCACCCGGGGGAAATCGGCAGTCGCCTTTTCCTGTTTCTCTCTTCCTACAACCTTCGTCTTTCCCTTACTTTCCACCTTTCCTGTCTCCTTCTCTCTTCTATTTACTTCCTTCTTCTTGGCGGCAAGGGTTAACCCTGTGTGGCTATCCAACCTTGGGTGCACCATATTTGGTTATAGTGGCGGCGTACGACTGGCGTCGTGCAGACTTGCATGCAAGCTCTGCCGCGTCCCCTCGTTGGGCTCCGTGGTGGGCGGTCGGCGCTGTTGCCGAATTTTTATATATTTTCATGGAAACTTCTTTCCCCAAACATCCCGATCGCCCTCAGAAACGAGGGCGCACCGAAGATGTATTTCAGTTTTTTGGACACCAAATCCAGAATTTTCCCCGGTTCCATGTTATTCACTCCGTAAAGCCAAACAGAGCAGTGCGAAACATTTCACCATTCCTTGTGTCAAAGTCCTTGACTGATGTTTTTGGTCCAGGTTACAAGGTGTCCAGGATGGCAAGCGGTGACCTCCTCTTGGAGCTCCGCGATTTGAAACAATATCAAAAACTACCGAAACTAGTGTCATTTGGGGAGACCCACATAACAGTAACCCCGCACCGTACATTGAACACCACCCGCGGTGTTGTGTCGGATGACGATCTGCTTGAACTGACTGAAGCGGAACTCCTGGAGGGCTTCAGTGAGCAAAATGTTATCAATGTCAGAAGAATTAAGATAAGGCGAGATGGCAAAGAGATCCAGACCAAGTACCTAATAATCACATTTGGTTCAAGTGTCCTGCCCGAGTCAATCGAGGCCGGGTACATCAAGCTCCGTGTTAGGCCGTACGTGCCCAACCCACTCCGTTGTTTCAAATGCCAGCGCTTTGGCCACAGCTCGCAGAGCTGCCGAGGCCGCCAAACTTGTGCCAAATGTAGTAATCAAGAACACACCTCTGAAGCTTGTGAGAACGCTCTCCACTGTGTAAATTGTGACGGGGATCACGCCGCGTACTCGCGGTCGTGCCCCTCTTGGAAAAAAGAAAAGGAAATTGTAACAGTTAAAGTTGAGAAAATATAACGTTCAAAGAGGCACGCAGGCGGGTAGCATACCTGCCAAAGAAAAGCTTTGCCGAAGTGGCGCGTCAGGGGGCAGCGTCACAACGGCCTCCGGCGACTGTCCGACCCACACGCAGTGAGTCGGCAGTTACGCCATCTGGCCCCACGGTGGTTGCAGCTAGCGCTGCTCCGCCAACCGAGGAAAAGGGGCCATCGACCCCGAAGGTGGGCGCAGCCGAGGCTGCCTCAACCTTTCAGGTCCCTTCCAGTGCTGGCAATGGCCGGCGCAGCCAAATCCCCCAGGGAACCCCATCGACCTCCGGGCTGGTGGGCGCAGGGGTCTTGCCCTCCAAGGCGGGCCCTTCCCTGGTAACTTCTCGCTCACAAGAGCACGTGTCCGGCGCCTCACAAGAGGCAATGGACACCACAAGTATCCCCAAGGCGCCCCAGGCGCCTAAGGAGCGGCGAGGTTCCCTCGAACACTTCAAAAAGAGCAAAACCCCGGTTACAGGGCCTCGAAAGGGCTCTGTAATCTAAGACATCCCTTCCGTTTCCGTAAACACAGCACCAATTAAATTTAAAATATGGATACACAAATCATTCAATGGAATGTCAGAGGTCTACTTAGGAATCTTGATGATGTTCAAGAACTTATCCATAAACACAATCCAAAAGTGCTGTGTTTACAGGAAACACACTTAAAATCCAAACACACAAACTTTCTCCGTACGTATGTTACGTTTCGCAAAGATCGCGATGATGCCGTCGCATCATCGGGTGGTGTGGCGATTCTCACTCATAAAAGTATAGCATGTCAATCTTTACAGCTACGTACACCCCTTGAGGCAATGGCGGTGCGAGCTGTTCTGCTAAACAAACTCATCACTATTTGCTCGCTTTATATACCCCCACATTACAAATTAACTAAACATGAATTTCAGTCCTTTATAGATGAATTGCCAGAACCTTATCTGGTTCTTGGCGACTTCAATGCACACAACTACCTGTGGGGCGACCCTCGTATAGATGCGCGAGGACGTCTTGTTGAACAGTTCCTTTTCTCTTCTGGTGCTTGTCTACTGAATAAGAAGGAAGCGACATACTATTCTCTTGCAAACAGAACATTTTCTTCAATAGATCTTAGCCTAGTCTCCCCGTCACTACTGTCTGAACTCGAATGACAAGTTAACAACAATCCTTACGGAAGCGACCACTTCCCAATACTGCTTAGAACACCCGAAGAAAAGGAATATCCACCACAGGCTCCTAGGTGGAAAATTGACACTGCCGACTGGGAAAAAATTTCGAACTCTATCTTGTATTTCGTGGGATGACATGTCCTCGCTAGAAATTGACGCTGCTGTCGAATATTTTACAGCCTTCATAATAGATGCCGCATCTAAATGTATATCACAAGTAAGTGGTCTGTCCTCCAAACGGCGTGTCCCGTGGTGGAACGACGATTGTAGGATCGCACGTAAAAATCAGAACAAAGCGTGGGGGTTGCTACGCGCCTCCCCCACTGCGGAGAATCTTATTAACTTTAAAAAAGTAAAATCACAAGGCAGGCGAACCCGCCGGCAGGCCAGAAGAGAAAGCTGGCAAAAGTTTTTATCGGGCATCAACTCTTATACAGAGGAATCGAAAGCCTGGAACAGGGTTAACAGGATAAGAGGACGACAAACTTATTCACTCCCCCTGGTAAACCCACAAGGCGATACCCTGCTTGAACAAGCAGACTCACTTGGGGAGCACTTTGAGAGTGTATCAAGCTCCAACCATTACTCGCAATCATTCCTGAAATATAAAGAAATAGAAGAATGCAAGCCACTCATCAATAAATGCCGACAGAATGAACCCTATAATTGCCCATTTAGTGCTGCCGAGTTGAAAGCGGCCTTGAGCGCATGCAAGAGTTCCGCACCAGGATCTGATAGAATCTTATATGAAATGCTCAAAAACTTACACAATGACACGCAACCTACACTACTTACACTTTTCAACACCATCTGGGATGCAGGGTACCTTCCAACCGCGTGGAAGGAAGCCATTGTAGTCCCTGTTTTGAAACAAGGCAAAGACCCTTCCTCGGTGGCAAGTTACCGCCCGATAGCCCTCACAAGCTGCATTTGTAAGGTGTTCGAAAAAATGATAAATCGGCGACTCATTCATTTCCTTGAACAGAGCAAAATGCTTGATCCTTATCAGTGCGGCTTCCGAGGAGGGCGCTCCACAACCGATCATCTGGTGCGTGTTGAAGGGAATATCCGGGACGCATTTATACATAAACAGTTCTTCCTATCGATATTTCTCCATATGGAAAAGGCGTATGACACAACTTGGCGTTACGGAATCTTAAGAGACCTGTCAGAAATGGGCATCCACGGTAATATGTTTAATATAATCAAAAGCTATCTGTCAAATCGTACCTTCCGGGTAAAAGTCGGCAATGCACTCTCACGTCCTTTTACGCAAGAAACGGGTGTACCCCAAGGAGGCGTGCTCAGCTGCACCCTCTTTATCGTGAAGATGAACACGCTTCGTGTTTCACTACCACCCGCCATCTTTCACTCTGTCTACGTAGACGACATTCAAATAGCTTTCAAATCTTGTAACCTCGCAGTCTGCGAGAGACAGGTACAGCATGGCCTGAACAAAGTGTCAACGTGGGGAGACAGGAATGGATTTAGGATCAATCCTAACAAAAGCTCTTGTGTTCTTTTTACAAGAAAGAGAGGACTTATCCCAGATCCTTGCATAGAACTGCGTGGACAACAGATACCTGTAAGCAAAGAACACAAATTTCTGGGTGTCATACTTGACTACAGACTCACCTTCGTCCCCCACATTAAATATCTTAAACGAAAATGTCTGAAAACAATGAATCTAATGAAACTTCTATCCCAGACTACGTGGGGTAGTGACAGGAAGTGTCTAATGAATATCTATAAGAGCCTCATTCGATCACGACTAGACTATGGCGCCGTGATCTATCATTCTGCAGCCCCGAGCGCGCTAAAGATGCTAGATCCGGTCCACCATCTAGGAATCCGACTGGCCACAGGCGCTTTCAGAACGAGTCCCATACAAAGTTTATATGTAGAATCAAATGAGTGGTCACTTCATCTGCAGAGAACATACATTAGCCAAACATATTTTCTGAAAGTCCACTCAAATCCACAACATCCCTGTTTTAATACCATTAATGACATGACATATGCTACACTCTTTCGCAATCGTCCCTCCGTAAGACAGCCTTTCTCGCTGCGTGTGAGGGAGCTTAGTGATCAAATGCATGTCCCACTCCTCGGGCTCCCCCTAATGCATCCAGCCAAGCTACTACCTCCTTGGGAGTGGCAGCTCATACAATGCGATATATCTTTCATGCAAGTTACAAAACACGCTTCAGACATTGAAATCCAAATGCATTTCCGGGAACTCCAGCACAAACACTCCTGCACGGAGTTCTACACAGACGCATCGAAGTCACATGACGGGGTGTCCTATGCAGCCGTCGGGCCATCCTTCTCGGAATCCGACGTACTGCATCCGGAAACTAGTATCTTCACGGCTGAGGCCTACGCAATATTGTCGACCGTGAAGCATATAAGGAAATCAAAACTCAAAAAATCAGTTACATATACGGACTCCCTCAGTGTTGTGAAGGCCTTGATGTCTTTCTGCAATCACAAAAATCCAGTATTTAATGAACTCTACTCCGCACTGTGCAAATCATATATGTCTATCCAACATGTGATCATATGCTGGGTGCCTGGACATAGGGGCATCGAGGGAAACGTTCTCGCTGACCAGATGGCCACATCAATCTCATTGCATGCAGATAATCCTACTGCTTCGGTCCCTGTCACAGACCTGAAGCCTTTCTTAAGAAGGAAACTACGAAGCCACTGGCAACGCATGTGGGACGAAGAAATAAATAATAAACTGCATGTAATAAAGCCACAATTAGGTATCTGGCCTCCTGTAACAAAATCCCGCCGGACAGATGTCCTATTCTGTCGTCTAAGAGTAGGACACACTTTTGGCACACATAACTTTTTACTCACGGGAAACGAGCCTCCAACCTGCGGTAGATGCGGTGAGAGGCTGACCGTCCTCCACGTCCTCCTGGAGTGTCGGGAAGCCGAACATGAAAGAAAGAAGCATTTTCCCTTAGCATACCGGCAGCGCATCCCCCTTCATCCTGTTATGTTACTCGGCCCAGAACCTTTATTTGACACGAACGCAGTTCTAAGTTTTCTGAAAGATGTTGTCTTGCATGTTTTTAGCCCTACATGTTCGTAGCGGGTCCTCTTTCAGAGGATGCCGCTGCGATAGCTCTTTAGTATAGCACATGCCTCTAGACCCTTGTTTTCAAGGGCTCTGGCGAGGCAGCAGTGCTCCAAGTAATTTTACCATCTTATACATTTTATAACTTGCATCATTCTTGTACGATGGATTTTAATGTTCATAGTATTCGTCATTAGTCATCGCCATAATTTTATAGTACGTACATTTTACGCACTTTACAGCGAATATTTTTAGGCCACTTTACAGCCAAGTCACATCTTACATAATACATCGTCAACATTACCACGTGTCATGGCCCCCGCAGGGGCGTCTGCGCAAGCAGGCGTTTGGTGTGTTGCGACACCACGTACCCGAGCACACGAGGGTTGGACCCTCCCGCGTGTAGCCGTGCGCGGCTTAGCCGTGTCTGGGGAAAAGGGGATCCTGGGGGTTGAGCCGATGCCGGGTGTTTGGACCTTTAAGGCCCCCCGGCGGAGGCAACACACCTCTTCGGCCTCGGCTTCACATAGACGGCACTCCCGGACTGACCCACCCGGGGGAAATCGACAGTCGCCTCTTCCTGTCTCTCTCTACTCAAATCTTCGTCTTTGTCTCTCACTTTTTACCTTTCCTGTCTCCTATTTTCTTCATCTCATTTCCAAGATTCCGGGCGGCGAGGGTTAACCATGTGGGCGTGGCCTTCCTTGGTCATGGTTATATGGTTATAGCAGTTATGTATGGCTAGTGGTTTTAATACACTCCCATGTTGGGCTCCATGGTGGGCGGCCAGCTTAGCTGCCGAAAGTATGTACAATTTCATGGATAGAACCCCCTCTTCTTCAAAACCTGATCGGAGGCCGAAAAGGCACCGGACCGAGGTAATGAACTTAAGTAAACCTAGTGATAGCTTCACAAAATTTTTTGTCATCACGTGTGAAAGTGAACGAAAAATTCAAGACATGTCCCCTTTTCTCATCGCCAAGGCACTTAACGAGTGCATTGGTGATACCTACAAAGCAAAGAAAATGAATTCTGGAGACCTCTTGCTCGAAGTTATGACGGCTGAGCATAGCAGACAGATCAAGAAACTTGAGAAGATCGGTGAGAACAGTGTGTCTGTCTCCCCACATCGTACACTGAACTACGCGAAGGGCGTGATTTCAGATGCAGAACTCCTAAAGTGCACAGACGAGGAAATCGAAGAAGCCTTGAGAGATCAGGGTGTTCTATGTGCAAGACGAATTAAATTTAGAAAAAATAACATTGAAAATCCGACAAAACACATTGTGCTGACCTTCAACTCCTTAACGCTTCCGAGTGCCGTTAAGGCCGCTTACCTGTACCTTAGAGTAAGACCATATTTGCCCAATCCCCGCCGGTGCTTTCGGTGTCAGAAATATGGCCACGGATCCCAGTCATGTAGCGGAAGAGCAACCTGTGCTAAATGCGGTCAACCAGACCATGGTGATGAAACATGCACAAGCGAGCTGTACTGTGCAAACTGCGCGGGTCAGCACGCGGCGTTTTCCAGATCTTGTCCTGAGTGGAAAAAAGAAAAAGAAGTGATTGCATTGAAAGTACGGGAGAACATATCATACATTGAAGCCAAAAAGAGAGTCGCGTTTGCCGATAGAGGTACTTACGCGCAGGCTGTGCATAGAGGGCGTGCGCCGCCGATGGTGTCAGTTGGAACACAAGTGGAGCTGCAGGACAAAGTGTCAGCACTCCGGCCCTCCCCACCCAGTGAAAATACAGACGCTCGTAGCAAGCCTCTCCCAAGAGGCCCAGAGGCTTCTGCTGGGGCTGACGTCAGCCAGCACGCGGTAGAGGCCACGAAGGTCTCACCATTGGTGCCGAAGGACCGCTTTCTTTCGAAGAAGTCGGCACCTTCCTCAAGCACCAGCAACGATGAACGCCCAAAGGGCGATGATATAATGGAAATGTGTCCGCCGGACACGAATCAAACAAAAGAGCCTACATCTGGTAAGCAAACCAAAAAGTCGGGTATTCCCCCTGGACAGCACAAAGGGGGTAGACTTCCGGTCATTCCCCCTGCCAAGGAGACGTGACCTAAAAAGCATTTTAGCAAGTTTCTTGCTCATTTACATATGTCATCTTTGTGACCTTTTACATAGAATCTCTTCGCTAAGTACTTGATAGTCCACATCATCAAATATGGCTACTATTGTGCAGTGGAACTGCCGTGGTTTGAGAACTAATATAGATGACATTTACGATCTTTTCGAGGACGCTGAGGCTTCTATTATGTGTTTGCAAGAAACTCATTTGAAAGGTTGCCATAAACAACCTCTGCGTCGATATGGCATCTTTCGAAAAGATAGGGAACAGTCTTCAGTCGCATCCGGAGGAGTCGCTATAGTGGTTGCTCAAGGAGTCCCAGTACGTGAAGTGAAGCTTAACACCAACCTAGAAGCTGTTGCAGTAAAGGTTCAGATAGAAAAAACAATAACAGTATGCTCCCTGTACTTGCCACCAGGTAAGAATATCACAAGAAAAGAATTAGAAAATCTCGTGGAAGAACTTCCAGAACCTTTCCTTTTATTGGGTGATTTTAATGCTCATAATAACATCTAGGGCAGTAGCCACACTGACGCAAGGGGCAAAATGGTAGAAGAATTTTTAGACAACTGCAATTTGTACCTTTTTAATGATGGAAAGCCAACATATTTTATTGCTAAATCACAATCTACTTCAAGCATTGACCTCTCCTGTGGCACGCCGTCACTTGCTGGGTTTTTTACTTGGGACGTGAGGGAAATCCCACGTGGCAGCGACCACTACCCTATTATACTCAAGCCGATCGACGCGCCTCCAACAATGCCAGCACGAAGACAGAGATGGAAGCTGGGTAAAGCAGATTGGTCTCTTTTTTTGGAAAGCTCCGAAATAAGGATTGATGATGTCATCGCACTCAATATTGATGACATATGTGATGCGATAACGAAACAAATTTTAGATGCAGCTGAAAACTCCATACCACTTTCACAAGGGAAGCTTCCACGTAGACCAAAACCGTGGTGGAATGATGCGTGTGATAAAGCTCGTAGGAAACAAAACTGTGCATGGTCTCGACTAAACAGGTACCCAACTTTCGAAAATTTATTGTTTTTTAAACAAAAGCGCAGTGAAGCTAGAAGGGAAAGACGGATAGCGAAAAGAACATCATGGGTGAAATATGTGAGCTCTATAAACAGTAACACAACAAGTAAATTAGTCTGGGAGAAAGTGAGAAAAATTGACGGTATTCATACAGAATACACGCTCCCTATATTTGACGAGGAAACGGATCTTAAAGGTCAAGCAAATGTACTTGGCGAGCACTTTGCTGGAATTTCGAGTGACGCTCACTACACGCCCGAGTTTCTTAAGATAAAGGCCACTGCAGAAAAGAAAGATCTTCGGATATCACTGAATAGCACTGAGCCATATAACTGTCCTTTCACAAAAACTGAACTCTTCGATGCGATATATTTAGCGAAGAGCCATTCAGCAGGTCCGGACAACATACACTACGAAATGCTGCGACACCTACACATGAACACGTACGACACAATCCTTCACCTCTTCAACAGGTTGTGGGCGGAAGGCTATTTTCCAAAAGCATGGAAGAAGGCTTTTGTTCTACCATTTCTAAAACCTGGAAAGCCACGTTCTGACCCTAACAGTTATCGCCCCATTTCGTTAACCAGTTGTTTAGGAAAAACTTTCGAAAGAATGGTTAACAAGCGGCTTGTGCACCTTTTGGAAAGTAACGGGTTACTTGATCAGTACCAGTGTGGCTTTAGAGTCAATCGCAGTACAATCGACCAATTAGTCCGGTTAGAAACAAAAATTCGTGAATCTTTCGTCCAAAGGCAACCTTGCGTCTCCGTTTTCTTTGACTTATCAAAAGCATATGATACGACGTGGAGACATGGGATTTTAATTGACTTGAACAGATACGGAATAAAAGGGCACATGCTTGGTATAATCAAAAGCTATCTGGAGGACAGAACTTTTCAGGTGATGTTTGGCCCAACTTTCTCCAACTCTTTTATACAGAAGAATGGAGTGCCGCAAGGTGGAGTATTGAGCGTTACACTATTTTTAGTGAAGCTCAATTCGATAAGTACAGTTATTCCTTCTTCTCTAATGTATTCTTTGTATGTCGATGACATTCAACTTTGTTTCTCCTCTTGTAATATGGCTACTTGCGAACGCCAACTGCAGTTAGGTGTAAACTCTATAGTGCGATGGGCAAACGAAAATGGTTTTAAATTTTGCGCAGAAAAAACAATATGCGTACCTTTCAGTCAATACCGAAGGCTCACACCGGACCCAACATTACATATTAAAGGACAGCAAATCACAGTAAAGAATGAATACAAATTTCTTGGTATAATCTTTGACAAGAAACTCAACTTCAAAGCACACATCGCTTATGCAAAACAGAAATCTCTGAAATCTATAAATTTAATAAAGCTCCTATCCCATCGATCATGGGGTTCAGATAGAATATGTCTGCTTCGCATATACAATGCAGTTGTCCGGTCACAATTAGACTATGGATGTTTTGTGTACGGCTCCGCTCGAAAGTCCGCATTAGAGGTTCTTGATCCCGTGCATCATCTTGGACTACGTCTGTGTTCCGGTGCGTTTCGTACGTCTCCCATACAAAGCTTGTATGCAGAAACCAACCAGTTGTCTTTGGAACACAGAAGACTATTTCTTGGAAACTTGTACATAATGAGAGTACTGTCCTGTTCAACGCATCCTTGTAGACTACTATTTACAAGGCCGCGCTTTGAAATGCATTTTAGCAACAAACCAGCACTCATTCCTTCCTTTTTTATCAGGTACCAAAAGCTGAATGCGGACCTATGTTACAACGTAAGAAATAAATTCTTGCAAGATGAACCTTCTTTTGCTCCTTGGGAGATGAAACATGCGAAATGCGACTTTCGGTTAACAAAAACAGAAAACAATTTTCACCAAGAGAGGCGTTACTAAGCGAATATTTAGAAATCGAATCAGAGTATAATTTTTGCATGAAATACTTTACAGATGGATCAAAACGTAATGGCAATGTGGGCGCTGCAGTGACATCAAATCAATTTGAAAAACAAATCAGACTTCCAAGTCAGGCTACGGTCTTTACTGCAGAACTTCATGCCATTTCGTTAGCTCTTGAAGACATCCTGAAAAGAGGAAATAATCAATCTGTTATATTTAGCGACTCCTTGAGCTCTCTTCAAGCTCTCGCATCTAAGTTACCATGTAGAAATAATCTGCTGAAGAAAATACAAAATCAATACACAAAATGCCACATGAGAGCTTTAAATGTCACTTTCTGCTGGATTCCTAGTCACGTAGGAATTCCCGGGAATGAACGAGCAGATATTATGGCAGCCCGTACCAAAGATTTGGAGCTACATAATGTTGGCCTACCTTGGCAAGATTATAAAGCTACTTTAAGAATAGCAGTTGAGAAACAATGGCAGAAAGTGTGGGATCAAGAAAAACTTAACAAGCTTCACTGCATTAAACCTATTTTACGAGAATGGCGCAGTTGTCGCCACAGACAAAGATTTTATGAGGTTATATTATGTCGCTTGAGAATTGGTCACACAAGGCTGACACATAGTTACTTAATGAATAACAAACAACAACCAACATGCCAACATTGCGGTGAAATTTTAACCGTGCTACACTTTTTAATAACATGTCCCGGCTTAGAAAAATGGAGGCAAATATATTTTAAGATCTTTTACGAGAAAAGAATCCCTATGCATCCCATGTTTTTATTGAGTGATGAACCACTCGTGCCATATGAAGATACCTTTAACTTTTTAAAAGCCACGGGGAATTCTACAAGAACTATAGCACATTTCAGGTTTTATATTTTTACTTGGCCATTTACGCAATTTTGCAGCATTTGAAGAAATAAGCTAATCCCCAAATCATCATCATCATCACGTGTCATGGCGCTCTTTGGCCAAACTTGGCCCTTGCGCCACAAAACACCACACATCACATCAAGATGGCTTTTATTATTCATTGGAATTGTAGAGGTCTCATGCACAATCTAGGTGACATCAAAGATATCATCAACATTTTTTCACCAGTTGCTGTATGTCTTCAGGAAACAAATCTCGGTCCAAAAAATAGTCAAATTCTCAAAGGTTTCACTGTCGTCCGAAAGGACCGCGAATGTTCCACCCGTCCGTCAGGCGGAGTGGCTATAATCGTGCAGGGCGGCACTCCTACCCGAAACGTCCAATTAAATACACCTTTAGAAGCCATAGCTGTCACCATTCTATCTTACAAAACCATCACCATTTGCTCACTGTATATTCCACCCCACACCCACTTCACTACTAAACAATTAGAAAATTTAACAGATCAGTTACCAGAACCATTTGTTTTAGTAGGGGATTTTAATGCTCATTGTACACTATGGGGGAGTGTCAAAACTGACCAAAGAGGACAGTTGGTTGAAGATTTTATTTTATCCAATGACATCTGTCTCTTAAATTCAGGCGCCCCGACCTACTTTTCACCAACTTCCCGCACTTTTAGTTGTTTAGACTTAGCTGTTTGCTCACCTTCACTTTTTACTGATCTTAAATGGGAAGCTCTCGACACGTCATATGGCAGCGACCACTTACCCGCAGTCATCAAACTCCTATCATCACCAAAAACCCTAGTAACTAGACCACGTCGATGGAAATTACAGCTCGCGGACTGGCCGGTCTTTATGGAGAACGCGATACTAGAAGATGTCTTTTCGCCAGAACTAAGTATTGACAAACTTAATAAAAAAATCACTGAGGTTATAATCCGTGCGGCAGAAAAGGCCATACCCCAGTCATCAGGTATTGTGCACAAAAAGCTAAACCCCTGGTGGACGAAGGAGTGTGCTGACGCTAAAAAAGCACAAAATAAGGCCTGGGGAATCCTACGAAGGTACCCCACCTATAGCAACCTGTTAACCTTCAAACAAGCGAAAGCCAAAGCCCGGTTCATTCGTAGACATGCTGAAAAATCATCATGGCAAAAATACATCTCTTCAATTAATAGTTCGGTAACATCAAAACGAATGTGGGATCAGGTGAGAAAATTTAGAGGAGAGTACTCATCTTACACAATACCACTACTTACATGCCCAGGCACACATACAACACTACAGGACCACGCCAACTCATTAGGTGAACACTTTTACAACATTTCCAGCTCGGCAAACTATTCAAATTCATTCTTAAAATATAAAGAGTCGGCGGAGAAACAGAGACTGCCCACCACTGGGGCTTCAGCTGAAATGTATAATAACCCCCTCACAATACATGAATTGAACAGAGTTCTCTCTGCCGGTAAAAAAACGGCAACAGGTCCTGACCGTGTCCACTACACAATGCTGGCACACTTACCTCAGAAATCGGTAGGGACACTTCTTAAATTTTTCAATATGATATGGGAGTCTGGGGTAATGCCCACAGATTGGAAAAATGCGATAGTAGTGCCCTTTCTAAAATCTGGTAAACCCGCAACATCCCCTAGTAGCTATAGACCCATTGCGTTAACAAGCTGTCTAGCTAAATCCTATGAGAGCATCATAAACACAAGACTCACATTTATTCTTGAAACAAGACGCCTAATAGATATGCAGCAGTGCGGATACAAAAAGGGTTGCTCCACCATTGACCATCTCGTACGACTAGAACAGGAAATACGTGACACCTTCCTACACAAGCAATATTGTCTGACGGTTTTCTTCGATTTAGAAAAGGCCTATGATACGACGTGGCGATATGGAATCCTAAGAGACCTGGCTGACCTGGGAATTCGCGGCAGAATGCTAAATTGTCTATGTAATTTCATGTCAAATAGAACATTTCAAGTGCGTCTCGGCACAACACTTTCACGCACATTTACACAAGAAAATGGTGTACCACAAGGGTGCATTCTGAGCACGACACTTTTCATAGTCAAAATGAACTCTATTAATAAAATTATCCCATCATCTGTTATGCACTCATTATATGTCGACGATTTGCAAGTTTCTTGCCGCGCTTCAAATCTACCCGCCTGCGAAAGACAACTACAAATAACGATAAATAATCTGACACAGTGGGCCGACAAAAATGGTTTCCGGTTTTCAACAGACAAAACTGTTACAGTTCTCTTTTCCCAGAAGCGAGGTCTACACTGCACTCCAGTTCTCACATTGTATGGTACAACGCTGCCGGTCAAAGAAGACTACAAATTTTTAGGTGTAACTTTTGACACAAAACTTAATTTCCTTGCCCACATTAACTCAACTAAGGTAAAAGCAAATAAAGCACTAAATATCATTAAGGTTTTATCGCACAAGCACTGGGGATCTGACCGAACATGTCTATTACGTATATACCGGTCTCTTGTACGTAGCATTCTCGACTACGGTAGTGTAGTTTATGGTGCAGCTAGGCAGTCCTACATTAAGCGACTTGATCCAGTTCACAATCTTGGCCTACGACTGGCGAGCGGTGCGTACAGAACATTGCCTCCCCGCAGGGGCGTCTGCGTCAGCAGGCGTTTGGTGTGTGGCGACACCACGGACCCGAGCACACGAGGGTTGGACCCTCCCGCGTGTAGCCGTGCGCGGCTTAGCCGTGTCTGGGGAAAGGGGGATCCTGGGGGTTGAGCCGATGCTGGGTGTTTGGACCTTTAAGGCCCCCCGGCGGAGGCAACACACCCCTTTGGCCTCTGCTTCACATAGACGGCACCTCCAGACTGACCCACCTGGAGGACATCGGCAGTCGCCTTTTCCTGTCTCTCCCTCCTCAAATCTTCGTCTTTATCTCTCACTTTTTGACCTTTCCTGTCGTCTTCTCTCTTCTTTTTACTTCGTTTCTCCTGGCGGCAAGGGTTAACCCTGTGTGGCTATCCAACCTTGGGTACACCATATTCGGTTATAGTGACGGCGTACGACTGGCGTCGTGCAGACTTGTATGCAAGCTCTGCCGCGTCCCCTCGTTGGGCTCCGTGGTGGGCGGTCGGCGCTGTTGCCGAACATATACAATTTTTCATGGAAACTTCTTTCCCTTCCCTTGCTGATCGCCCTCAGAAACGAGGGCGCACCGAAGATGTCTTCAAGTTTTTTGGACGTCAAATCCAGAATTTTCCCCGCTTTCACGTTATTCACGCTGAAAAGCCAAACAAAGTAGCCCGAAACATTTCACCATTCCTTGTTTCAAAATCCCTGACCGATGCTTTTGGTCCAGGTTACAAGGTGTCGAGGATGGCAAGCGGCGACCTCCTCTTGGAGCTCCGCGATCTAAAACAATACGAGAAACTACCGCAACTAGTGTCATTTGGCGAGACCCCCATTACAGTAACCCCACACCGTACAATGAACACCACCCGTGGTGTTGTGTCAGATGATGATTTACTTGAGCTGACTGAAGCGGAACTCCTGGAAGGCTTCAGCGAACAAAATGTGATCAACGTCAGAAGAATAAAGATGAGGCGTGATGGTAAAGAGATTCAGACGAGGCACCTAATAATTACTTTTGGATCAAGTATCTTGCCCGAGTCAATCGAGGCCGGGTACATCAAGCTCCGTGTTAGGCCTTACGTGCCCAATCCACTCCGATGTTTCAAATGTCAGCGCTTCGGCCACAGCTCGCAGAGCTGCCGCGGCCGCCAAACTTGTGCTAAATGCAGTGCCACAGAACACACCACTGAAACTTGTGAGAACGCTCTCCACTGTGTAAACTGTGATGGGGAGCACGCCGCGTACTCGCGGTCGTGCCCATCGTGGAAGAAGGAAAAAGAAATTGTAACCATAAAAGTAAAAGATAATATATCGTTCAAAGAGGCACGAAGGCGGGTAGCATACCTGCCAAAGAAAAGCTTTGCCGAAGTGGCGCGTCAGGGGGCAGCGTCACAACGGCCTCCGGTGGCTGTCCGACCCACAAGCAGTGAGTCGGCAGTCACGCCATCTGCCCCCGCGGCGGTTGCAGCTAGCGCTGCTCCGTCTACCCAGCAGACGGGGCCACCGACCCCGAAGGTGAGCGCAGCCGAGGCTGCCCCACTCTCCCCGGCCCCTTCCAGCGCTGGCAACAGCCGGCGCAGCCAAATTCCTCAGGGAGCCCCATCGACCTCCGCGCTGGTGGGCGCTGGGGTCTTGCCCTCCAAGGCGGGACTCTCTCTGAAAACTTCTCGCTCGCAAGAGCACGTGTCCGGCGCCTCACAAGAGGCAATGGACACAACACCTATCCTCAAGGCGCACCTAGCGCCTAAGGAGCGGCGAGGCTCCCTCGAACGCTCCAGGAAGGGCAAAACTCCCGTTACAGGGCCTCGAAAGGCTCTGTAATTTAATCATTGTAATTTCCATAATCACTACTTCTCTTTCTGTACACACAGCACCTACTGACCTCCAATATGGATACACAAATAATTCAATGGAACGTCAGAGGTCTTCTCAGAAACCTTGATGATGTGCAGGAACTTATACAAAAACACAATCCAAAAGTGCTGTGTTTACAGGAAACACATTTAAAAAACAAACACACAAACTTTCTTCGACAGTATCTAACTTTTCGCAAAGATCGCGATGATGCCGTCGCATCATCGGGCGGTGTTGCCATAGTCACTCATAGAAGTATAGCTTGCCAACCTTTACAGCTACAAACGCCCCTTGAAGCAGTGGCGGTTCGAGCTGTCCTACTAAACAAACTCATCACTATTTGCTCGCTTTACATACCCCCGCATTACCAACTAAACAAACATGAATTTCAGTCCTTGATAGATCAATTGCCAGAGCCCTATGTTGTTCTTGGCGATCTCAATGCGCACAGCAGCCTGTGGGGAGACTCTCGTATCGATGCGCGAGGCCGTCTCGTTGAACAGTTCCTTTTTTCGTCTGGTGCGTGCCTACTAAATAAGAAAGAACCCACATATTACTCTCTTGCAAACAGAACCTTTTCGTCAATAGATCTTAGTATAGTTTCCGCGTCTATACTACTCGAACTCGAATGGGAAGTTACCAACAATCTTTACGGAAGCGACCACTTCCCTATACTGCTAAAAACACATAAAGAAAAAGAATGTCTACCACAGGCTCCTAGGTGGAAGATCGATACAGCCGACTGGGAGAAGTTCGGAAACTTAACTAGTATCTCATGGAATGACATGTCTTGTTTAGGAATTGATGCTGCTGTGCAGTATCTCACAGCCTTCATTATAGATATTGCATCTAAATGCATATCAGAAATAAATGGCTTGGCATACAAACGGCGTGTCCCGTGGTGGAACGACGATTGTAGGATCGCTCGTAAAAAACAGAACAAAGCGTGGGGGTTGCTACGAGCGTCTCCCACTGCGGAGAATCTTATTAACTTTAAGAAAATAAAGTCCCAGGGCAGGAGAACCCGCCGACAGGCTAGAAGAGAAAGTTGGGAGAAGTTTTTATCGAGTATAAATTCCTATACAGATGAGGCCAAAGTCTGGAACAAGGTAATTAGGATAAGAGGGCGACAAACATATTCACTACCTCTAGTAAACACACAAGGCGATACACTAAAAGACCAGGCAGACTCACTTGGGGAGCACTTTGAGCGAGTGTCGAGCTCAACGCACTATTCCCAATCCTTTCTTAAACATAAAGAAATAGTGGAGCGTAAGCCAATCATACGAAAGTCTAGGCAGAATGAACCGTATAATCGGCCTTTCGGTATTGCCGAGTTGAGAGCTGCTTTGAACACATGTAAAAGCACTGCACCGGGACCAGACAGAGTCATGTATGACATGATCAGACACCTACATACAGACGCACAAATTACACTTCTTACACTATACAATACTATTTGGGCTTCGGGATACCTCCCATCCACATGGAAAGAAGCGATTGTGGTTCCTGTTCTAAAGCAGGGAAAAGACCCTTCCTTGGCGGCAAGTTACCGTCCGATAGCTCTAACTAATTGTCTGTGTAAGCTTTTTGAAAAAATGATTAATCGCAGACTTATACATTTCCTTGAGCTCAACAATATACTCGATCCTTATCAGTGTGGATTCCGAGAAGGGCGGTCCACAACCGATCATCTTGTGCGCATGGAAGGAAATATCCGTGATGCCTATATACATAAACAGTTTTTTCTATCAATATTCCTCGATATGGAGAAGGCATATGACACGGCATGGCGTTACGGGATCTTGCGAGACCTGTCGGAAATTGGCATCCGTGGAAATATGCTGAACACAATTGAAAGCTATTTGTCAAACCGCACCTTCCGGGTAAAAGTCGGCAATGAACTCTCACGTCCCTTTACGCAGGAAACTGGTGTACCCCAGGGAGGCGTGCTCAGCTGCACTCTCTTTATCGTCAAGATGAACACGCTACGTGCTTCACTACCACCTGCCATTTTTTACTCCGTATACGTAGACGATATACAAATAGGCTTCAAATCCTGCAACTTCACAGTATGCGAAAGACAGGTACAGCAGGGCTTGAACAAGGTTTCCAAGTGGGCAGACGAAAACGGATTTAAGGTCAACCCCCATAAAAGTTCTTGTGTTCTCTTCACAAGAAAGAGAGGCCTGCTCCCAGATCCTTGTGTAGAACTGGGCGGACAACAAATTCCTGTCAGCAAAGAACACAAATTCCTTGGTGTTATTCTTGACTCTAGGCTCACTTTCATTCCTCACATAAAACATGTTAAAGAAAAATGTCTAAAAACAATGAACCTACTTAAAATCCTATCATACACAACATGGGGTAGTGACAGGAAGTGCCTGTTGAATCTTTACAGGAGCCTAGTTCGGTCGCGAATAGACTATGGAGCCGCAGTGTATCACTCTGCTGCCCCGAGCGCGCTAAAGATGTTAGACCCCGTACACCATCTGGGAATCCGTCTGGCCACTGGCGCATTTAGAACAAGCCCTGTTGAAAGTCTGTATGTTGAGTCCGATGAGTGGTCACTCCATTTTCGGAGAACTTACATCAGCTTCAACTATTTTCTGAAAGTGCGCTCTAATAAGGAACATCCGTGTTTCACAACCGTTAACGACTTGACATGTGAAACACTTTTTCATAACAGACCCTCTGTGAGACGTCCTTTCTCACTGCGTGCAAGAGAACTTAGCACGGAAATGGATGTCCCAATTCTCGACCAACGCCTAATGCCTCCAGCTAAGCTAGTACCACCCTGGGAGTGGCAGCTGATAGAATGTGACACATCCTTTGTACAGGTCACTAAACATGCGTCAGAGACACATATCAAAATGCACTTCTTGGAGCTCCAGTACAAGTACTCGTGCACAGAGTTTTATACGGACGCTTCTAAGTCGCATGCCGGGGTGTCCTACGCAGCCATTGGCCCATCCTTCTCGGAATCCGGTGTACTGCACCCTGAAACAAGCATATTTACGGCTGAGGCCTATGCACTACTGTCGGCTATGAAACATATCAGAAAATCAAATGTTCAAAAAACAATTTTATTTACAGACTCCTTAAGCGTGGTAAAAGCCTTGAAGTCACACTGTAAACACAGAAACCCCGTAATTATTGAGCTCTATTCCGTCCTCTGTAGAGCGTATATGTCTAACCAGCATGTCATTATATGCTGGGTGCCTGGACATAGGGGCATTGAGGGTAACGTTCTAGCAGACCAGATGGCCACATCAATTTCATTGCATACAGTCAGTCCTACTGCTTCGGTCCCTGTCACGGACCTGAAGCCTTTCTTAAGAAGGAAACTGCGAAACCACTGGCAACGTAAGTGGGACGTAGAAGTAAATAACAAACTGCACGTGATAAAGCCACAGTTAGGTTCTTGGCCCTCCGTAACAAAATCACGGCGAACAGATGTCCTATTCTGTCGCCTCAGAATAGGACACACATTTGGTACACACAACTTCTTACTCACTGAAAATGATCCTCCAACTTGCGGTAGATGCGGGGAGAGGCTGACCGTCCTCCATGTCCTCCTGGAGTGTCGGAAAGCCGAATCTGACAGAAAGAAACATTTTCCGTTAGCATACCGGCAGCATATTCCCCTTCATCCTGTAATGTTACTCGGCCCAGAACCGCTCTTCGACACTAACGCAGTCCTAAGTTATCTGAAAGATGTTGTGTTGCATGTTGTTAGCCCAACATATTCGTAGCGTCTCCTCTCTTCAGAGGATGGCGCTGCGATAGTTCTTTCGTGTAGCACGTGCCTCTAGGCCCTTGTGTTTGAAGGGCTCTGGCGAGGCAACAGTGCTCCAGGCATTTTTACCATCTCATATATTTTCTATTCTGCATCATTCTTTCACGATGGATTTTAGTGTTCATAGTATTCGTCATCTGTCATCGCCATAATTTTATAACAAGTTAATTTTACGCACTCTACAGCGAATATTTTTAGGCCACTTTACAGCCAAGTCACATCTTCCATAATACATCGTCAACATTAAAACTTGTCATGGCGCTCTTTGGCCAAACCTGGCCCTTGCGCCACAAAAAACCACACATCATCATCATCAGAACATTGCCTGTCCAAAGTTTATATGTTGACTGCAATGAGCCGTCCTTACAGCAACGCAGAGCACTACTTACGCTTTCCTATGTATTACGAATTCGATCATCACCACAACATATATGCTACAGCATCGTAACACAGTGCAAATCACGGATACACTACACAAACAAACCAAACATGATTCGGCCACTAATCTTACGACACGAAGAATACTGTCAAAATTACGACGTTCCTCATGAGGCCCTGCAGGTTGCTGAAAGGCCACCAAGGTTGCCACCATGGTACAACTTTTCACAGCTATGTGACTGGACACTAACACATCTAAAGAAAAAAGACATTCCACAAGAACACATAATACAAGAGTTCCGAGCCATTCAAGAAAAATATAAAAATTACACGGAGTTTTACACTGACGGCTCCAAAACACAAGAATACGTAGGTGTTGGGATCGTAACAAAAAATTGGCAAAATAGCATTCGAACAAATAATTTTTCTTCAGTGTTTACCGCGGAAGTTTTTGCAATATGGACGGCAGTAGAAAAAATAACCAGCGACAAGCAGATGAATGCTATCATATATACCGATTCGTTAAGCGCACTCAGATCTCTAAACCTTAACTCCGCGTCTGAACCCCTAATTGGTAATATCCTAAACATGTTGGCCTATAATGAATACGGAAGAACCATACGATTCTGCTGGGTCCCAAGCCATGTCGGGATACCAGGGAATGAAGCAGCAGATAGATGCGCGTTCATAGCTGCGCACAAAGGTATAACACAAACAACACTTCCATACAAAGACAGTATCCGAGCGATTCATAAGGCCCTGACATCAAAGTGGCAACTAGAATGGGACTCATGCACAAATAACAAGTTACACACAATAAAACCCCTGCTTGGAGAATGGAAGTCATGCAGTCACCAGCAACGCTTCTATGAGGTGATACTATGTAGACTTCGAATCGGGCATACACACCTGACACACAATTTTCTACTTCAAAACGAGAACCCGCCAACTTGCGAGAAGTGTCATGAACTTCTCACCATAATGCACATTATTCTGACATGTCGAAACATTGAAACACAGAGACGAAGGCTTTTACAAAATCTCTACAACTTACACATACATTTGCACCCCGCATCAATACTCGGAGATGAACCGCTAGTGCCCTTCACTGACTTGTTCAGCTTTTTAGAAGAAACTGATTTTTTACACAAACTCTAAAGTATCGCAGCTTGTGCTGCTTTAAGACTTGAATTCCTAATATCTTGTGGCTGGCGCAGCATGGCCTTAGTCGCTTTTGCGCCATTAAACCCAAATTAACTAACTCCAAAAGTGCTGTGTGTCCAAGAAACACATCGTAAACCTTCACAAACAAACTTTCTCCGGCAGTATGACATTTTCCGAAAAGACCGCAACGAGGCCCTTGCCTCGTCGGGCGGTGTGGCAATAATAGTAGATAAGAGTGTCGCTTTCCGGCAATTACAACATAAAACGCCCCTAGAGGTAGTTGCTGTCAGAGCAGTGCTTTTTAGTAAGCTGCTGACAATCGCATCTTTATACATTCCTCCCAACGGCCAACTTTCCAAAATAGAATTTGAAAGCTTATTGCGCAACTCCCGGAACCCTACGTTGTCATTGGAGACCTAAATGCTTATCATACCTTGTGGGGTGACTCTCGATGTGATGCCAGAGGGCGTCTGATTGAAAACTTCCTCCTAACTACAGATGCGTGTTTGCTAAATAAGAAGGAGAGAAACAGACAGACAGACAGACAAAGAACTTTAATAGCAAGGTCCTGAGACGCTTTGCCCTAGGGCAGAGCTGCGGGCCGCTCCCACGTGGGGACTGGTAGGCCGAGCCTAACCGCCCCATCGTGGGCTCTCTGGACAGCCCAAGTTTGATGTGCATATTCTGAGCTCCGGATGGCAGAGCTCCATTCTTGTTCTGTGATGCGATTGGGTCCCTGTAACGAGGGGCATCGCCAGAGCATGTGTGCGAGATCGCTAACAGCCCCACAGTCGGGGCAAGTAGAGCTGAAAGCCTCAGGTGTGATCATGTGGAAAAGGGCCAGGTTCGGATAGCACTGCGTCTGAAGCATGCTTAAAGTGGACGCCAGAGGTCTAGCCAGTTTGCAGTGAGGGGGAGGATAAGTCCTCCTACCCAGGTGATAGTGCGTAGTAATTTCGCTGAAAGTAGTGAGAGTGTCCTGAAACTCGAGAACCCCAGAGTCTGAGCTCAATCTTGCTCCCGCGCGGTGGGTTAGTGCGCGCGCTTGGGAGTGGGCAATGTCATTAAGATTGGGAAACGAGTCAAGCTGGGGGTCGAGGTGAGCCGGAAACCACGTGATGGTGTGCGGAGAGATTATCTTGTTCTTGAGAATCTTGTGAGCCTCCTCAGCGATGGATCCTGAAGCGAAAGCCCTGACCGCCGATCTCGAATCAGTGAAGATTTGTGATCTGCTGTTGTCTAGGAGTGCTATAGCAACTGCGACCTGCTCCGCTCTGGTTGGTGTTGAGCACTTCAGGGAAGTCGCATTCACTATCTGTCCGTTGTGATCAACGAGGGCAATGGCGAAGTTAGACGGCTGTCCATATTGGGCTGCGTCGGCAAAACATGCCGAGTAAGGATCGTCTTTGGTACGCTTGAGGAGGGCGTGCGCTCTTGCCCTGCGTCTGCCTACGTTATGTCGAGGATGAACATTACGGGGAAACGGTGCAACTCGTATGTTGTTCCTTTGATTTTCTGATATTTCATATTTCCGCTCTTCCATGAGGATAGGGTTGATCCCAAGAACTGCCAGGATCTTCTTTCCAGCCGGGGTACAGGATAGACGGGCCAGTTGGGCTGACTGCTGGGCCTCGATTATCTCGTCCAATGTGTTGTGCACTCCTAGTTGCATAAGGAGGTCCGTGCTCGCCCGTAACGGAATGCCTAGTACTTTTTTTCTACTTTTTCTGATGAGAGTGTTTAATCGTTTCTTCTCGGAGTTATACCAGTTGTGCATGGCTGCCACATAAACTATATGACTCATGAGGAAGGCGTGGAACAACCGAAGGTGGTTGTCTTCCTTTAAGCCTCCACGCCTATTCGAGACTCTGTTGAGTCTCATCATGTTCTCAGTCTTGGCTGTGAGCTTGTTGAGTGTAGTATTATTACTGCCATTGGATTCGATGAACATGCCAAGGACCCGAATGGTGTTCACTTTGGGGATGGTACAGCCGCTTTTAGTGTGGACTTTGATGTTTATTTCAGACAACGGTTTCCATCCTCTAGGTTTGGGACCTCTCCTGACTGGCCTGTAGAGGAGGAGCTCAGACTTGCTCGGGGAGCATCTAAGCCCCGTATTTTCCAGGTACATCTCTGTTTGAAAGTTGTACTGAAATGAAACTCCAATTATATTGGGAACTGCTTTCCTCTCGGCGGAAAAGTTGAGACTGAAGTTCTTATACCTCATATTTAATAATAAGACCGGAATTAGCAGTAAAAGCTTCCTGAAAGAACCACGTTATATTTCTAGGCGTGATGAACGTTCACTTAAAATCCGCGAGTACCGTCCCAGGACGTACTTGTTTGCGGATTCCTTTTTTGTCAAAACTATTGTTGAGTGGAATCAGCTGTGTGAAGAGGAAGTGTCTGTACGAATGAAGACTTGTTTTTTAACGCGACAGCGTTAAGGAGCTCGTGTCGCAGAAAAGCCGGTGTCGTCGGCGTCAGCGGCGTTGGCCGTGAGCGATAAATCCCGGCAGGCACTTCATAAATAAAAAACAACTTGCAAGATGTGCTGGGTGGGAATCGAACCAGGGTCTCCGGAGTGTGAGACGGAGGCGCTACCACTGAGCCGCGAGTTTTTTTTCTTTATTTCCTGGTTACAGAAATGCCATGCGAATACATTGTTAAAAGAGAATCAGCTTAGCTTATGCTGACTCTCTGAAATTAAAATCGCTTGAATTTAGCGAACTCATCGAACAGCGGCAACCAATCGGGCGGTTCTTCCTGGGCTTTGTACACTTCACGCATGTAGACGACACTTTCAATAAAGTTTTCTCGCACAGAATGGGCATTCAAATCAGCATGACATACCGACATCCTTGTGGACCATATACTATGGAGGCTCAGCAGCATAATAAGGTCATATGGAATATCGTTATTGCCTGTGTCTAAGTATCTGATACCACGTGGAATTATTGGTAATGCTTTCTTTAATGTTCGTTGTAAGATGTCCCAATGAAAAAAGGGATCCCAACAATCAATGAAGACGTGATCGACAGTCTCTGGTTTTTTACACATTATACAATCGGTGGTCCACGGCACATATATTCCCTTGTCGGCCAGCCAGGTCTTTACAGGCAAGGATTTGTGTGGAGTTTGAAGAAGAATGATTTTACCGATGGTTTCACAGGCATTCTTTTGACCCTTTTGAGGACATCATCGCCTGAACCTCCATAGTATGCTAACCTATACATTGGAACTGGCATTAATGAGTCTATCATATCATGGTACAATTTCTTTCTTTTGACGGAACTTAAATATTCTAGCGAGAATCGAACACTAAGCATACGGAAAGATAACACTACTTCCCGGAGGAAACCTTTCACTGGAGGGGATTCAACATTCGAACACGAAACAAGGAAGTCAGGTAACAGATTACCTAATCGCACTTGTGTCATGGTGCGCAAAAATGGATCACTGTGGTTCCGCAAGAACGTAAACCGCGATACAATCTGGCGTACAAATAGGTGTGACAGTCCAAGACCACCGCTGCGACTGTCTGTCTGAAAAACATTTATTTAGATAGGTTTTGCATCAACACTAGGTGGGCTCCCCCTTACGGGAGCCCATTGGCGTCGGCCGCCGCCCGGGCCCGCTCGACCAAGGCCCGTTGGGCCGTCAGGTCAGGGCAGCCGAGCAGGGCTGCCTCCCAGTCCTCGCGGGAAGGGTTGGGTAGGGGGTTTAGATTTGGGGGTTTTTGACGTGCCCATACCATGTGGAAAATGTCTGAGGACTTTTCCGCATAGTGCGGGCACTCCCCCGTGCAAGCGGGGTCAAAGTATTTTAAGGCTGCCGGGCACAGCAGAGTTTTGGTATAAAGGCGAAGGAGAATGCGCTCCTCCGCCTTTGTGAGGCCCTTACAGGGCTTGGGATAGATGGCATGGCCAGATTGGTAGAGCTGAACGATCTCTTTGAAAGTATAGGCAGGATTGGGTTCGTGGTCCGGATCGGTGGGGGACGAAGGTGATGCCCGGAAAGTGAGCGCGCGGGCGACGGCATCGGCCGTCTCGTTTCCTTCGAGGCCCGTGTGAGCGGGAGTCCAGATAATTGTACGGTGCGAGGGGGCACCGAGATAGTCGTTGTTCTGCAAAATTTTTTAGGCAAGGTACGGTATGTGCCCCTGCTCAATATTGCGGCAAGCACCCCTCGAGTCGGTGATGATGACCCTTGAGTGTTGAACTGCGGCGGCTAGCGCGATGGCAACCACCTCCGCGTGTGTAATGTTGTGTGCACGGAAAGTGAGTCCATTTACTGCTGTGTTTTGGTGGACGACTGCGGCCGTGTACCAACCCCCATGATACGGGCCGGAGGCGTCCACGTAGAAGACTCCGTGTTTGTGTCCGTAGTGGCGAGCCAAGGCTTCCGCCCGCGCGAGGCGTCTGCCGCTATGGTCCTCTCGTGTCATGTTGACCGGAAGAGGGCGCACGTGCAGGGCATACCTCCACTGTGATGGGATATGTACGTGCTCTTCCGTATGTATTGAATGATGGATGTGTAGTCGGGCAAGGAGGCGGCGACCCGACGGCGTTTTAGAGAGTCTCGTGTATTGGTTCATCAAGTGTGCCTCTCGCAGATCTTTAAAGGTGTTCACCATCCCCAGGCCCAGGAGGCGCAGGTTGGAGGTGCTGACCGGGAGGTCGGGGGCACGCTTGTAGATTTTACGGAGAATGACTTCGAGTGCATTCTCGTCAACTTTGCGTAGGTGGAGGTATGGAGCCGAGTAAAGGACTCGACTGGTTACAAATGCATGCGCCAGCCGCAAGGCGTCTTTGCATCGTAACCCCCCGCGCTTGTCCGAAACCCGGCGGACCATCCGGCCCACCTGGTCCCCCCACCTTACGCAATTTGGCCAATGTTGTGTCAGCTTTTCGATTTTTGTGAATAAAGAGCCTCAGTACTCGGATCTCGTCGTGTTCGGGTATGGGTCCACTGTTAAGGGAGAGGTCGATTTTGGTAGTGCACTTTGGTGAGGGGCGTATGTGCACAAATTCAGATTTGGACGGGGAGCACTGAAGGCCGCATCGACGGGCACAGTTGTCTACGATGTCCGCCGCTTGCTGCAGGTTGGCCTCCATTTCTCCTACCGAGCCGTGTTTAGCCCAGATGGTGACGTCGTCTGCATACAGCGCGTGCTGGATGCCGTCGACCCTCGCCAGCTGAGCGGGAAGTCTCATCATCGCCAAATTGAATAGGAGGGGCGAGAGGACCGCTCCCTGCAAGGTCCCTCGCGTGCCTAATTGGTATGGGCCGTGTTCGCTGTCCTGAATCCGAATGTATGATTGTCGGTCAGTGAGAAATTGCCTAATGTGGTTAAAGGTGTTTCGGCCACAATCTGTTTGGGAAAGATGTGTTAGAATAATTTCGTGGGTCACGTTGTCGAAGGCCCCCTTCAAATCCAAAGCGAGTACTACTTTGTCACTTAGGGGATATTTGATCGGGTCGAAAATTTCTCGGTCAAGTTGAAGCAAGGCATCCTGTGCGGACCGGTGTGGGCGGAATCCGAACATGGTGTCTGCGAAAACATTTTTGTTCTCCAGAAACTCAGACAGCCAGCCTGTCGCGCACCATCGTCTCCATTAATTTTCCCACACAAGAAGTAAGGGAGATGGGGCGGAGGCTGTCTGTGTTGATGGCTTTACCAGCTTTGGGAATGAAGGTGACCAGAGCGGTCTTCCAATCAATTGGGAGGGGTGTTTCCCCGATCCAAATGGAGTTCATGTAAGCGAGGAGTGTGGAGTAGGCAGAGTCGGGAAGGTTGGCAAGTAATTTGACTGTAATTTTATCCCGTCCCGGTGCCGTTCCTCGCTTCATTTTTGCTAGGCCCGCCTTCAGGTCGTGCAGCTGGAACGGTTGGTCCAGCTCCGCGTTCTCGGAACCTGCATACGAGTACGCGGGCCCTCGGGGGTCCTGCTGAGTACAGAGGTATTGATCTCGGAGTTTGCATGCCAATTTTGAAGTGTCTCCATCGAAGCAGTAAATGGCCCGTTGGAGATGTTTTTGTGTTTCTGCTCGAGTTTGGGTGCGGTCGATTAGGGCGCGGAAGAGGCGCCACGTACTCCGGCTGGACATTTGTCGCGCGGCCGTGTTGCACCGGTCCACCCAATTAGAGTCAGCGAGTTGGGCCGCGTACTCTGCCGCTCGTTGGGTGAGCTCAGCGATGCGAATTTTGAGTTTCCGATTGTGTTTTTGCCGGCGCCATCGGCGGACAAGGCTGTGCCGGGCCTCCCAGAGGTGAAGGAGGTGGTTGTCCACCTCCGGGGTCGCCTCTGAGAGTTGAATTTGAGTTTCCGTGGAGCGAAGGGTGGAAACCAATTGCTGGGACCAGACGCGGTACCCTTGCTCCTGAGTGGGGGTCGAGTTGGTGTATGTTTGTCGGAATTTGGTCCAATCGGGCAATTTTGCCTGTGCGAAAGGTCTTGCCAATGGATGGGTGCGAAGAGTTGTATTGAGTATGCAGTGGTCGCTACCGAGGGTTTCTTCGGTGTTGACCCAGTCTACATATTGAATGTTTTTGGTGAGGGTTAGGTGCGGACACGTGTCCCGGATCACGGAGTTACCCACGCGAGTTGGGTGGGCAGGGTCGGTGTGGAGAGTAAGGCCCAGCGTGGACATAAGTTCCGCCAGCTTACGTCCACGTTTCTCTTCACGCGCGTATCCCCAAAGTGTGCTGGGGGCGTTGAAATCGCCCACGATCACTAGGGGATCCCTGCCCGCAGCCTGTAAGGCGCGGCTAAAAAGGTCTGCGAAAGTGATGTTGGCTAACTTAGGGGAACAATAAATGTTGAGAACGTGTAGTGGTGGGTCCTGTTTTCGTAGCGGAAGGAGGGTCACCATCACGTACGAGAATTCTGTTTTGAGGTCAAGGTCAACGAAGTTGGCCGTGTAATTTTTATGCACGCAGATACAGGAGAGGGGGTCCTGCTGAAACGTGGTGTAATTTGTAAGTGTGGCGCCGCTCCCTGGCTCCTGGAGGGCTACCACAGCAGGAAGGTGCTCGAATGTTGTGAGGAAAAATCGTAGGTTGACCCGCTTAGCGTGGGCCTTGAAACCTCGACAGTTCCACTGGGTAATTAGGATGGCGATGGCCAATTTGGATAGGGGAAATTTCCTGAATTTAGGGGTGCCAGCCATGATCGGTAAGATTGGTAGGGGGTTGCGAAGACGATGTTCCATCGCCAGCACTCACGGGGACGGGAGCTTCTTCCATTCCGGAGAGTGAGCAACTGTCTTCATCATCTAAATCGAGTTGTCGTCGAAACATTTTGGGGTACCGGCCGGACATGTCTTTAATTGGGCCGGCTCGCCGGGTGGTGCGAGAGGTTTGCGCGATTTGTTGAGTTATGAGGGAGGGAATCATCTCTGTCAATTTGGCAATCGCGGCATTCATGGCTGCGGAGATTTGGGTTTCAAGAGCGCAAATTCGGCTGTCCATACGGGCCTCGAGGGCGTTGATCCGGGCCTCGAGAGCGGCTACCGCGCTAGGTGCCTCCGCCGGCGCTTCTGTCTCACTTTCCATTACTTCTACTGCGGGGGTAGGGAGGGGTTGCGTCAATTTTGCTTCGAGTGCTGTAATTTTCTTCAGCAGCATCTCATTTTGCGCCTGGAGAGCCGCGATCATGTTTTGTTCGGCGCTGAGCGCCGCAGGAGGAGTAGAGGGAGGGGACGAGGAAGCAGCCCTGCCCGCGCCGCTCACCTGTTTTCCTTTTTTGACGGCGTCGGCCCAGGCCCCGATCACGCCGTGTGGTGGCGCCGTAGATTGCCTCCCGGCTTCTCCGGCAGGGGGCGCTGGCTTGCCAGTCTTGGTAGTGTTCCTGCAGGGAGCATATACAGGAACACTAGGTCTTGGTGACGTCCCGGTGCGGCGGCCCACCGGGAAGCTCAAGATGGCGGTGTTTTTTCTTGACCGCCGTTTGGTATTGCCGCCCTTTTGGGCGGCTATCTTGGAGTTCCGGAACTTTGCAGTGGATTCGCGGCAGTTCGTGACGTGTCCACCGCACACTGAACACTTGGGCACGCATTCGTGAGGGGCCCGCACCCCCTCCACGAGTGGAATCTGTTGCCCGCACAGACCGCAAGTGTCCTGTCTCAGGTTTGGGCATGCGTCCATCCTATGGCCGACAGCACCGCACTTGCCGCAGGCCGGGATTGTACGGTAGTAGGGTTGGACGGGTACCACCATGTTGTCATAGCGAACAAAACGCGGTTTGTCCTTTCCGGCGAAGGTAACACGCGCTTTGTTCGATGTGCCAAATTTTCTCACTTCAACAATGGTGCCTGCTCTCCAACGCACCCTTTGCTGAAGTGTCTCCGTCGTGTCCTAGTTGCACACCACGATGACACCGTGGCAAACGTTTCCGCCATCTTGCCGTAGGTATCCGTGGAGCGGGACTGCTCCGCGTTCGGTGTTGACGGAAAAATCCCCTATCACTCGGTCCGCCGTCTCGAGGTCCGGGGTATGGATCACAATCAAATTTTGTTCTCTCGAAGGGAGAATCGATGCGGTCTCTGCCCGCTCGGACCCGAGGTAAGCCGTGAAAGCGGTCCCGTAGCGATTCTCGGAGAAGGCTTCGTGCAAGGAAATATGCTCACGCAGCTTTACAACGATCACGTAGTCATCCGGGTTCGGTTTTAGTAGCGGGCGAGGCTTCCACTTCGTGAAGACCTTGCCCTTGCTTCCTGCAGCGTGCGAGGCAGGAGGCTGCGTCTTGCCCGCTGGGTTGCCGGACGCCGGGGCGGCGGCAGGCGCCACCATCTTGGCTTTCTCTTGCAAGCGGCGAGCGGCCGCGTTGAGGAGAGCTTGGCTTCGAATATTCGAAGGAATCGCAGAATTGGGCTCCTCAGTCGTCGGAACCGTCGTCCAGGACATCGCGTCCGGGTCGTAGCCACACTGGGTTAGCGTAGAGACGGCCATATTGCCTCGGGAAGCAGTCTTCACGCCGCCGGGCATCGGCGTCGCCGTCAGGCTCGACGGCGTCGCCCACGTGGCGGGGTGAAAAACTGCTCTAAAATTGCCGAAAACCGGCCCACCTGGTTGAAATCGGTGTCCACGTGCGCCGGGTGACTTGCTTTATCAGATGGTAACAAATTTGGTGGCGTACCGTGAAGTTATCCGTGGCTACCGCCGAGAATTGGCGGAGCCAATGCGCAGCACGTCTGAAGCGAACGCTCCCAACGCTGCGTCCCCCACCGCTGTGACCACTGAGCCACGAGTTCGATGCTTCAAAGCGGTACAAACGCGCCTCTAGTGAATGCGGTGTTGCCTTAGAAACGAGCTGTTTCTAAGGCTCAGGCGTGCGTCGCTTGCTCAGGCGCACATTTCGTTGTCGCGCCGAACGCTGCGTTGCTCGACGCTCACCGCGTCCGATGCGGGGCGCGTAGTCGCTGCGCCGTAGCCCATTGTCTTACATCCCTTGGCGGGTCGACAGGAACGCTGTCGCGTTCCACTCTTGAAGGCGAAGCTTAAGCGTCCTCCAGTTTTTTCCCTCCTGTAACCCCCCTGCTATAACGCCTTCGGGCAATGCGGGGTAATTCTTGAATAAAGAATGCGGCGATACGGCAGCGTCTGCTTAGCCATGTAAGTGAGGCTGAGCAGGTAATTGGAAACGACATCGTATCTCCCGCCAGGAAAATCGTCGGCATATACGATGCGTGTTAGCTAAGGTCATTTTTGCAGTTTCCCACCAAATGTTTGCTACAAAACCGTGTTGTCTCTGATGACAACAACGGACTTCCATTGACACTGTGCGGAAATAAAATATATCGCCGCATAGCACAAGTACGACATGCGCGCACAACTTTAACTAGTACGTCCCCTACAATATAGAATAGAGACAGCAATGCAAATAGTTTGGCCATTTTTACAGTGCTCAAGAGACGGAAGTTGAAAGTATTAGTAATCATTCCTGCTTCAACAATGCCGCGCGTGTATCGTCCGGTAACTCGATCGATCGGTGCAGTGGTGGTGCAGAAATGAACTGTGGTCATGGTCATTGCATCGCGCACATATTAAATTTCTCGGCACGCGTGAACGTTGGCCGCTCCTAGCGCATGCAACAGAATTGGTTTCCATTCTTGGGCAGCTCACACACAAACAAAATACGAGAAAGAAGACAGGACAAGCGCTGGTCGAACAACTGAAAGTTTTTATATGAATAAAAGGATTATATACCGAGTAATCATGAAATTCATGTGGGTTACATATAAAAACCGTCATACACTCACGAGTGATCAATGAACGAGTTCGCTTCGTTTGCCAGTTGTTCACTCCGTTCGGCGCACCGCAGTAATCCATGTCTGTAGTCTGCTTTTTTCGTACTATTTTCTAATGAATAGGCAGAATTTCACTGGTGGCATCAACCATTTCGTGTTTACGTTGCTGTCGTAACAATTAACCACACAATAATAATTTCCGGTCATCCGAAGAGGTGCCGTCGCAAACAAGAGACGTTGCGCGCGCAGCGCGAACTGAATGCGGGCGCGACCGTGAAGGGAAGCGGCGGTGGAAACATACACCCGTTGGAGGTGAAATCGTTCCGCCAGGGGAGAAACGAGTGCTGGCGTCTAGGATGAAATTTGGCGTGCGGCCGTATATAAAGAACGCGGCGCGGGCACAGGCAAAATCAGCAACAAAAAAAAAACTGTGCATGCGACATGGCTGGGGGGGGGGGGGGGGGGTTGGAATCGGGTAGCGAGCCGGACAAGTCGCTATAATAATTTTTAAAAAGCTGCTTTTGAGAGGAGGTGCCACGCGGCTGCTGTTCCTGTTGCCATGACGACGTAAGCAACCATGTGGACCGCCATTTCCCTAAATTATCGCCCGCCCGAAAAGGCCGTAACTGGCCTTGGCGCTAGCGTTGAAAAGAGCGGCTGCATTAACTCGACCAATGGGAGCCATGCGAAGACTCGCATGGCAGTCTGGAACACGGGCACGGTTAGAGTGACCTATAATCTTCCATGCCTAGAATAACGGGAGAGTGTCCAAATAGCGCCGGCTCCCGCGTGAGGCTTTTGCGGGGAGTTGCCGCGCCGCACCGCTGCTGTGCCGAACCCGTGGGCTTTCTGCATCGGGAATGCCAGGAGTGGAGGCGTACGCTCCGTCGTTCTGTGAGTGTTTCTGCCGCATGATCAATCAATCAATCAATCAATCAATCAATCAATCAATCAATCAATCAAAAAGTGAGCAAGTCAAGTAATGTGTACCAAAATAGTTGGACCAATAGCCGATGTGGCTAGTAGCTGGTCCAATACACAAAAAGTACATATACAGGTCAACCAAATACATATCTGCTCAATGAGTAAGAACATTTTTTACATGAACAAGTACATTTTTTTTAAAGGAGAGCTATTACGTTTGGCTAGAGAAGAAGCGTTTGCATACAAGATCAAAATTTCTGGTTACTTTCATTTCCACAGGCACAGTGTTCCATGTTACAGCGCCAAATAAGAACTCTATTGATCGTTCACCGTATACATTGCTGCAATAAGGAAGGTTTAAGTTAAAGTTAGTTGCTTGCCTGGTGCTTGCACGTGGGAAGTTAAATATGGTGTTGGGTAAGGGAAAGTTGGTGTTAAGTATTTTGCGAACTAAACAAGTGATGTTATAATTTCTTAATGCCGTGAAAGAAAGAATACGAAGGTCAGTACACAGAAGGCTACTTGGGTGATGAACAGAGGAAAGTGTTATTATTCTTAGGGCGCGTTTTTGCAACTGCACTAGAGATGTTAAGTAAGCTTTATATGTTAGGCCCCATATTTAACAACCATAGCTCATGTGGGTATGAAACAAAGAAAAGTATATGCAACGAAGCAAAGCACGAGGAAAATATTGCCGGGCACGGGCCAGTGTGTAACAGCTGAAAGCGAGTTTTCTACAGACAACGCTAATTTGTTCTCTCCAGTGCAAGTGACTGTCTAAAGTAACACCTAAATATTTAAATGAATCAAAACAATCCAGAGTTCGGTTCGCTAGAGTCAAAGTGAACTCACTGTAGTCTAGTATTTTCCTGTTAGAGTGAAATATAATATACTTAGTTTTATCAGTATTAAGGGCTAGTCTATTTTCTGAAAACCATTTAGCTACTTTTACCAGTTCACCAGATATAATGTCTTGTAATGACGAGAGAGAGTCCACTGAGTAAACTAAGGCGGTATCGTCAGCGTACATCAAAACTATTGACAGATTTAGTGCGCCCGGTAAATCATTTATGTATAATGAAAACAGAATAGGGCCTAAAACCGAGCCTTGCGGTACACCGCATACGATATCGGTGAAAGCAGAATGATGTTTGTTAATTACCACTTGTTGCCTTCGGGCCTTAAAGTAGCTGTGGGTGAATTGAAGCGCGTTTCCAACGATACCATAAGATTTCAGTTTTACTAACAATATGCAGTGACAGATCGTCACCGTTTGTGCGCTGAAATTTTACAGAAGACGCAGTGGAAGATCGACTCACATCTACAGACATCAACTAAAGGGCAAGTCCATCGCGCGGTCCGTTGAACCACGCAGCCTTCAGTAGTGGAAGTGGTAGTAGATGGCGAGAAGATTAATAATAATAATATTTGGGGTTTTACGTGCCAAAACCACTTTCTGATTATGAGGCACGCCGTAGTGGAGGACTCCGGAAATTTCGACCACCTTGGGTTCTTTAACCTGCACCTAAATCTAAGTACACGGGTGTTTTCGCATTTCGCCCCCATCGAAATGCGGCCGCCGTGGCCGGGATTCGATCCCGCGACCTCGTGCTCAGCAGCCGAACACCATAGCCACTGAGAGATGGCGAGAAGATTACCGAAGACGACTATCACTGTGGGAGCTGGACGAAGTTGGAGGCACCCGCCGTGGTTGCTCAGTGGCTATGGTGTTAGGCTGCTGAGCACGAGGCCGCGGGATCGAATCCCGGCCACGGCGGCCGCATTTCCATGGGGGCGAAATGCGAAAACACCCGTGTACTTAGATTTAGGTGCACGTTAAAGAACCCCAGGTGGTCGAAATTTCTGGAGTCCTCCACTACGGCGTGCCTCATAATCAGAAAGTGGTTTTGGCACGTAAAACCCCATGATGTTAATGTTAATGAAGTTGGAGGCGCAGCGCTGGTGCGCACGCCAATCGCCGGGAATGGAGACAGAAGCGACACAGACCGCTACCGCTATGGGCTCCGTGCACGGCGAGAGGGGGAGACCTCGGTTCCGCGCCAGGCCGCCACCGCTCCCTAAATGTAAGCCGCAGCCGAGACTTCCGCCCGAAGATTACAATACCATCCTCCGACCGCAAACAGCAGTCAGACTACTAAGCCACGGTGCGACACAACTATTTAAAGCAATCTACGCCGTCACGCAGGTGAATCCCACCGAAGTCGTCACCGAGGACCAGCTCCGGGTGCACCCTACCAACAATGCGGCGCTGATTAGCACCCGTCTCTCGATAGGACCGACCGATACATCAGATTGAAAGTCATAAAAATCGGGCAGCAAGAAATACAAGTTTTTGCCTACGGTCCGGCGCCTAAGAACTTCACCAAAGGGATACTGTACCGCGCGTGTTCTGACGAAGATGATGCAGTCATCTTTGACTAACTACGAGCCAGAAATAAGGGCACCTAGGTCGTCGGAGCCAGGCGCCTGGGGAAATGCAAACACATTGTCGCGATATTTGCCGGGGCTGTTCGCCCGGACTACGTAAGGTACTGGGGAGCCACGTACGTCGTTTGCCCTTTCCGGGACCGCGTCGAAGCCTGTTTCAACTGTTGGAAAGTAGGCCATCGAACGGATATGTGTCCCCAAGAAAGAAAGGCAAAATGCAAGAGATGTGGTGATGAAATACAGGCCACACCGGAGTGGGGCACCAAGCCCGCATGCATAGCTCGGTGCATAGTATGTAAGGATGGCCACCGCACCGGTGGTAGTAACTGTAAGTTTAAGTAGAATTCCCAAGTACAACAGCACAGCAGCAACGACAAGCATCATGAGCACAGTCTACGACAAGCCGGTGACCAGGCTCGCACGGCTCACATCACCTCGCCGCCCCAGTCCAGCCCGCAGAACACGGGTTACAGGGACGCGGTACGAGGCATACGAGGGACCAAGGTGACGTAAGACCGACAGGAAGATGCAGTCTCGGGGCAGCAAGCCCCCTCGAGCTCCCGAGATCAGACTTCCAGCAGAGGGACGGCCGCAGCACGCGGTCGCTCCTCCAGCCACGGCCGCGGGACAAACCAATCGACATCGCTGGCCAGGGTCCAGCACGGACAAACACCGCGATTGGCGTGGCAGATCCCTGCTACTAGCACAGACCGGGGGAGAAAGCCTGGCGGAGAAGTCAACGAAACGGTGAGAGGGCTAGCCGCAGAAGTAAAGGAGCTCAGAAAACAGCTAGCAGCCGCTAACAATAAAATCTGAGCGCTGCAAGACTCCCACGCCTATCCGCGTAACAGCTACAGCTAGAGAAACTGCCGCATCCGTACACAGGAACGCAGAGGCGCGCATGGAGGTGGATAAGGCACGTAATGCTAAGAGGAAACTAACGGAAGATACAGACTCTACTGCACAACCCGCGAACAGCCTCGAACAAAGTGTCGAAGCAGTAGAACAAACAATGACAAGCCTAGCGAAAAACATAGAAGAAAGATTCAACACAATGCAGTGTGTAATGCAAGAAACACTCAAAGCCTTCCACGACCTGCTTAAAACCGAAATCTTCAGCATGCTTCCCACCTTAGGCAGCAACACAGAGACTCCGCAATCCTCGCTCCCACCATTGAACATGACTACGAGTCACGCAGGACGACCTCACGACGGGCACGGCATCCCCACAGATGCGCCGTACGCCAGGTCCATGGTATTCCGCATAAGTGATGGCGGAACAAGTTAGTATACTAGAGTGCAACTGCAGGTCGTTTGCCAAAAAGAGGTGTGGGGAGCACCCGCCCCCATTTCCTCCCGCGTCGTCCCGTTCGCACGTGGCGGACGGGTTGAGCCGGCGTAGACAAGGGAGAGGGGCACTGCGCGCCGGACACCTGGACCGCCTGGACGAAAGCACCTGCCACAACCCGTGAGTGATCTCGTTTGTCTGACCCACCCAGGCAACCAGGCAAGCCTATTTACTACTTTTACTGAGAGGACGTCCCTGGGCGAGTGTTCGTTATTGCTAATAGCAATAACCGTTATTACCGTTGACGCCGCTGGTTACCTTATTCGTTCGAACCCGGCGTAGCCGCGATTCCCGCGCTACGGGTTGGGAGTACCACAAAGCGACTGCGTGGGGCTAGATCCGGAGCTCGCCTTCAGCCCTAGCCGCACGCAGAGTGGAACCCCCACATTTGGCGCTACTAACGTGGATCGAATTCGGCAACACGGCGCGTCTTCTGGAGTGTGTTGGCGCTAGGACTGCCGACGTTTCAGCGAACAATGGCGGCTGGCTTGTCTGCCCTCTCAGATTTGTTCATGTTGTCAAATGTAGCGACGCAAAGTCAGCAGCCTATTGCTAACGCGGCGGCAGCTGCTCGACAAACCAGCAGCTTTGGTTTTGAGTGTCTCAAGCGGAACAGTCAGGCTGGCGCAAATGCGACGTAGGCAGACGTACCACGTCGATCCCCTCGCCGCATCGCGACGCGGACACAGAGGCACACATGCCACTAAATAACTCGACCCGGACGGCGGAGGCATCCGGCCCTTTGGGCGAGAGTTTGCCGTCTAGCGAGGCAATGCTGCAAAATGCGTTGCTAATCATGCAGAGCTTAGCCGGCGCCCTGCAAGGCACAATGCAGGCCTCGTCGCAGAGCGAGCGACCACGGATTAAGGTAGACATGCCTACCTACAGTGGGTACCACGATCGCACGAGTGCAAATGAGTACCTCGACTGTCTGCTGTATTACCAGCAGGCAACCGGGCTTTCAGACGCCGAACTAGTCGCGCGCGTGATCCCGGTTTCACTGACCGACCAGGCGGCTCAATGGTTCCGACTCACCGGACACCGATGCCGCACAGAAGTTTCGCGCGAACTTCCGCGAAGAATTTCTTCCGGCCAATTACGACAGGCGTTTGAGGAGAGAGCTGGAGCTTCGTACCCAGCATCCGGACGAGTCCCTGCTGGAATATGTTAGAGCGATGGACGAACTTTATCGTCTCGCGAACCCTCTCGCCACCGATGAAGAGAAAGTTGAGCGCGTCACACGGCGGGCGCACCCCACTTTCGGGGCCTATTTCAGAGGGCGAAGGTTTAGAGACCTAGACGAACTCGCCGCCGAGGAGAAGCGCATCCAGGGAGACATTCTCGCGGCGCGTGCATACCGTCCGCCTCCACCCGCGGCGCTGTCACTCGAGCCTCGCTGCGCGTGGAACGGCGGCGCGATCACTTCCCACTCGTCTAGAGTCGACGCGTCGGTATCGTTCGCGGAGCAGCAGGTCCAGCGTGGTTGGGAGTTATCAGACCGCGCTTTGGACCCGTACGCCTACGCGCTGAGAACAGCACCGACTAATGCCGCACTCAGCGCGCCGCGACAGGAACGAGAGGCCGATGCGAGACTGGAGGAGCGGCACACGCCGAGCGAAGTTCAAGGAAGCTACGGCGGGCCGGAGTGGAGCGACGGCTGCCCAGCCCACCGACGCTTCAGCGGCCGCTGCTACCAATGCGGCAGACCAGGGCACATCGCCCGCGACTGCGGCCGCACGCCGGGCCGAGGACGAGCGCGTGGCTCGGGAAACGGGCGAGGCCGCCGGTGATCCGTGCACCTTGGGTTCCGTGCGGCGATGTCGAACTTGCGCCTTCGGCTTGTCGCGTAGGGGGTGTTGCGGACTCGCAGGCGCCGTTCATCGAGCTAACGATAGCCCGAAAGAAATTCGCTGCATTATTGGATACCGGAGCAAGCGCTTCATTATTCGGTGACGAGGTGTTGCATCATCTCCGCGAGAGCAATATCCGCTTGAGTGATAATGACACCACCTTCCGACTTGCTTCGGGCACAGCACAATCGAGCGATGCAGCTAGGTTAGTGATCCGTTGGGAGAAACGCGTCAGGAGACAACGCCTCGTACATCTCCCGGGCTTATCAGTGCCTGTTATTTTGGGTCGAGACTTTCTCGTCAAGTCGGGCATTGTAATAGACATCGGCAACGGAGGTTACCGAGAGAACGGAAAGGGTGCTTTAAAGCTTTTCGCAAAAGCGCTCGTGGCAGCGGAGGCACGCCAGTCTCCGGGCGCGGCGCGAGTGGGCCACACCCGGCCACAGTCAAGCGAGCAAACCGCAATCGGCGCAGGCGAGGAGGGCACAAGAGTGCGCCACTGTTCTGCGAGGAGTAACGCACCCGCCTTTGTCAGAGGTCAATATGCTGGAGAGAGAACGGGCACGACTGTGGTCGCTGTTGTACGAATACGACGCGATTTTCACCGACCGTCCGGGCCGCACTACGCTTGTCAGGCACAGGATATAGACGGGTGACGCTGCGCCATGGAAATGTAATCCTCGGCCGATTAGCTTGACTAAGCGGAAAGCACTTGATAGCGCCTTACGAACTCATCGACACAGGCGGGGTGGAAACGTCGAACAGCCCATGGGACTTCCCGGTAGTTCTAGTCCCGAAGAGGGACGATACCTGTCGCCTTTGTGTAGACTACCGCAGGTTGAATGAGGTTACGAAGAAGGATGCGTACCCTCTACCCTCCATTTCCTCTTTAGTGTCTAACCTGGGCGGGGGAAGTACCTTACGACGCTCGATGCTAGTCGTGTATACTTTCAGGTCGAAATGGACGAGCGTGACAAAGGGAAAACGGCTTTCACTTGTCCCCGGGGGCTCTTTCAATTTATGAGAATATCTTTTGGTTTAGTCGGAGCTCCCGCTACTTATCAAAGGTTGATGGACCGAGTACTAGGAGACGCGAAGTGGCAACATGCCCTCGCATATCTGGACGACATAGTGGTTTATTAGAAAACATTCGAGGAGCACTTGCGCCACTTGAGAGACGTCCTAGACAGGCTGAGGTCCGCGGGTATCACGCTGAACCCGAACAAAGCTCAGATAGCTGCGAGCAGAATAGCGCTGTTGGGATTCACGCTGGACAACGGCCGCATCCTGCCGAGTGAGGATAAGCTCGAGGCTATGCTGAGGTACCCGTCGCCGAAAGATATCGGCGAACTGAGGCGCTTTCTGGGATTGGTGAACTTTTATCGCCAATTCATTCCAGACTGTGTGGCAGTGCAAACGCCTTTGACGAAGGTCTTGAGGAAAGACGAGCGGTGCACTTGGGGTCAAGAGCAGGAGGCAGCACTGCGTGGCCTCACGAAGGTGCTCGCTGACACGGCCGAATTGCAGCTGCCCGATTTGAATAGGGAGTTTGTGATTCAAACAGATGCAAGCGACCTAGGTTTAGGTGCAAATTTGCTTCAGGAGCACGGAGGCACTCTCCGACCGGTTGCGATCGCGAGTCGTTCGTTGACGCCGGCAGAACGGAACTACTCGGTGACAGAGAAGGAGTGCCTCGCGATAGTTTCCGCTCTGCGAAAGTTCGACTATTACGTCGATGGAGTGGCATTCAAGATTGAGACTGACCACATGGCTCTCATTTGGTTGAGGCACTTGAGCGAGCCGAGTGGCCGCCTGGCACGTTGGGCACTGCTGCTGCAGCGTTACGACTTCACCGTGCGCTACCGCAAAGGAAAAAGCAATGCTGCAGCTGACGCACTTTCGCGAGCGCCAGTCCGAGGCGATGGAGAGGCCCAAGTAAGGTAATCCGTCAAAGACCGACGTTGCTCGGCCTTTGACAGATCTAAAGAACACGCCATTCTCATGGGGCCCGGAGCAGGCTCACGCGTTCGCCGCTCTCGTCGGGTTTCTGACCACCTCTTTCATACTTGCCCACTTTGATCCGTGTGCACCGACCGAAGTCACTGACGCAAGCGGCTATGGCATTGGCGCTGTTCTCGCCCAACACGAGAATGGTACCGAGTGCGTGATAGCTTACGCCAGCCGCCTGCTGTCACCTGCCGAGAGAACTTACTCCATCACCAAGCGGGAGTACTTGGCTTTAGTTTGGGCTGTCGCCAAGTTCCGGCCATATTTCAAAGGCCGCACGTTTTCGGTCGTCACGGACCACCACGTACTCTGCTCCCTCCGGGACCCGACTGAACGGCTTGGTCGCAGGGCTTTGCGGCTCGAACTATTTTCATTTAGTGTCCATTACAAGACTGGACGTCTCCACAAGGACGCTGACTGCCTCTCGTGTCACCCCCTTGATCCTCCCGATCCTGTTGCGCATGATCCGGTGACCTGCGTGATGGCTTTGACTGACATGACCGACATGCGCCCTGAACAACAATGCGATGCATCTTTACAGTCCATCATCGCCGGAGTGCAATCTGGCAGCCCCGAGTTGCTGCTTGTCCTTCCTCGTCATCTGTGACCCGTCATTCTCGAACAACTTCACGATGCACCACCGGCGGGACGCCTTGGAGTTTTGCGTACATATGACCGCGTACGATGCTGATTCTTCTGGCTGGGTCTCTACCGTTCTGTGCGTCGTTATGTCGCAACTTGCGAATTGTGTCAGCGCCAGAAGGAACCACCCCTGGCACCTGTCATTGAAGTTCCCTCTGAGCCGTTCTTTCGCGTAGGCCTTGACCTGCTTGGCCCTTTTCTGACGATTAGAGGGAACAAGTAGATCACCATCGCTACTGATTACGCGACATATGCCACGCGATAACAAAGGCATTGCCGACTAGATGCGCAACTGATGTCGCCGATTTTCTCCTTCACGATGTCATTCTCCAGCACGGTGCACCTCGACAGTTACTTACACACCGCGGCCGCTCGTTCCTGTCTCGTGTTGTGGACGACCTCCTCCGCTCTTGTGCCACTGAGCACAAGCTGTCCACCGCCTACCACCCACAAACGAACAGTCTTATGGAACATCTCAACCGAACACTTACAGGGATGCAGTCGATGTACGTTTCCAACGATCACTGGGATTGGACTGGGATCACCGCGCTGGCTTACGTGACATTTGAGCACAATTCGTCTCGACATGACACCGCAGGATATTCACCCTTTTATCTCTTGTATGGTCGCGACTCCACACTGCTGTTTGACACCATCCTCCCTTCTGTGCCACGTGTTGCAACTGAGTACGTTCGTGAAGTCATCGATCGCGCTCGCGTGGCACGTCAAGTCGCCAAATCTCGTTTATTAGCCACACAGCATATACACCGGACAGGCCACCATTGGAATCTGAACCTGGCAATGTTTAACGCTAGAACGGTATCTAGTGAGGCGAGTCTAGCAGTGCTTTTGGAGGAAGTAGAGGGCAGTAAATGGGATATAATAGGGCTCAGTGAGGTTAGGAGGACGAAAGAAGCATATACAGTGCTAAAACGTGGGCACGTCCTGTGCTACCGGGGCTTAGCGGAGAGACGAGAACTAGGAGTCGGCTTCCTGATTAATTAGGATATAGCTGGTAACATACAGGAATTCTTTAGCATTAACGAGAGGGTGGCAGGTCTTGTGAAACTTAATAAGAAATACAAATTGAAGGTCGTACAGGTCTACGCCCCTACATCCAGTCATAATGACCAGGAAGTCAAAAGCTTCTATGAAGACGTGGAATCGGCGATGGGTAAAGTCAAAACAAAATACACTATACTTATGGGCGACTTCAATGCCAGGGTATAGGCAAGAAGCAGGCTGGAGACAAGTCGGTGGGGGAATATGGCATAGGCTCTAGGAATAGCAGGGGAGAGTTACTAGTAGAATTTGCAGAACAGAATAATATGCAGATAATGAATAACTTCTTCCGCAAGTGGGATAGCCGAAAATGGACGTGGAGGAGCCCGAATGGCGAGACTAGAAATGAAATAGACTCTATACTCTGCGCTGACCCTGGCATCATACAAGATGTGGACGTGCTCGGCAAGGTGCGCTGCAGTGACCATCAGATGGTAAGAACTCGAATTAGCCTAGACTTGAGGAGGGAACGGAAGAAACTGGTACATAAGGAGCTGATCAATGAGTTAGCGGTAAGAGGGAAAATAGAGGAATTCCAGATCAAGCTACAGAACAGGTATTCGGCCTTAACTCGGGAAGAGGACCTGTGTTGAAGATATGAACGACAATCTTACGGGCATCATTAAGGAGTGTGCAATAGAAGTCGGTGGTAACTCCGTTAGACAGGATGCCAGTAAGCTATCGCAGGAGACAAAAGATCTGACGCCAATGTATGAAAGCCTCTAACCCTACAGCTAGAATAGAACTGGCAGAACTTTCGATGTTAATTCAGAAGCGTAAGGAAGCTGACATAAGGAACTATAATATGGATATAATTGAACATGTTCTCGGGAACGGAGGAAGCCTAAAAGCAGTGAAGAAGAAACTAGAAATAGGCACGAATCAGATGTATTCGTAAAGAGACAAAGCCGGCAATATCATTACTAATATGGATGAGATAGTTCAAGTGGCTGAGGAGTTCTATAGAGATTTATACAGTACCAGTGGCACCCATGACGATAATGGAAGAGAGAATATTCTCGAGAAATTTGAAATCGCACAAGTAATGCCGGAAGAAGTAAAGAAAGCCTTGGGAGCTATGCAAAGGGGTAAGGCAGCTGGGGAGGATCAGGTAACAGCAGATTTGTTGAAAGATGGTTGGCAGATTGTTCTAGAGAAACTGGCCACACTGTATACGCAATGCCTCATGACTTCAAGTGTACCGGAATCTTGGAAGAACGCTAACATAATCCTAATACATAAGAAAGGGGACGCCAAAGACTTGAAAAATTATAGACCGATCAGCTTACTGTCCGTTGCCTACAAAGTATTTACTACTCAACAATATACCATATTCACACTATCAATCAGGTGATAGAGAAATGTGCGGAATATAACCAACCCTTATATGTAGCTTTCATTGATTACGAGAAAGCATTTAATTCAGTCGAAACCTCAGCAGTCATGGAGGCATTACGGAATCAGGGTGTAGACGAGACGTATGTAAAAATACTGAAAGATATATATAGCGGCTCCACAGCCACCGTACTCCTCCATAAAGAAAGCAACAAAATCCCAATAAAGAAAGGCGTCAGGCAGGCAGATATGATCTCTCCAATGCTATTCACAGCTTGTTTAGAGAAGTTATTCAGAGACCTGGACTGGGAAAAATTGGAGATAAAAGTTAATGGAGATAGAGTACCTTCGTAACTTGCGATTCGCTGATGATGTTGCCTTGCTTAGTAACTCGGGGGACCAACTGCAATACATGCTCACTGACCTGGAGAGGCAAAGCAGGAGGGTGGGTCTAAAAATTAATCTGCAGAAAACTAAAGCAATGTTTAACAGTCTCGGAAGAGAACAGCAGTTTACGATAGGTAGCGAGGCACTGGAAGTCGTAAGGGAATACATCTATTTAGGACAGGTAGTGACCGCGGATCCGGATCGTGAGACTGAAATAATCAGAAGAATAAGAATGGGCTGGGGTGCATTTGGCAGGCATTCTCAGATCATGAACAGCAGGTTGCCATTATCCCTCAAGAGAAAGGTGTATAACAGCTGTCTTACCAGCACTCACGTACGGGGCAGAAACCTGGAGACTTACGAAATGGGTTATACCTAAATTGAGGACGACACAACGAGCTATGGAAAGAAGAATGATAGGTGTAAGGTTAAGGGGATAAGAAAAGAGCAGATTGGGTGAGGGAACAAACGCGAGTTAATGACATCTTTGTTGAAATCAAGAAAAAGAAATGGGCATGGGCAGTACACGCATAGAGGAGGGAAGATAAGCGATGGTCATTAAGAGTTACGGACTGGATTATAAGGAAAGAAAAGCGTAGCAGGGGGCGGCAGGAAGTTAGGCGGGCGGATGAGATTTGCAGGGATAACATGGCCACAATTAGTACATGATCGGGGTAGTTGGAGAAGTATGGGAGAGACATTTGTCCTGCAGTGGGCGTAACTAGGCTGATGATGATAATATACAGAAAGAATCTTACGACTTCTGCCATCGCGATGTTAAGCTCACACCAGGTGCTTGGGTGCTCCTCTGGTCACCATATCATCGGGCTGGCCTCTCCCAGAACCTTCTCTCTCGCTATGCAGGGCCCTATGAAGTCCTACACCAAATTAACGACGTCAATTACGAGGTTTCGTCGCTACACTTTGATGCATCCTCAAGTCAGATGCCTGTCGACGTACTGCACGTTTCGCAGCTGAAGCCATAGTTCGCTCGCAATTCTTCGCCTGCCATGCACCGAGACGGCGCTTTGCCACCCGGGGGTTCTGTTACAGAAGGATGAGAGAAGAGAGAGAAAGAAGATTGGAGACGCTGGCTGCTACGTGTTGTTGGTGGTGGTCGGCCATATTAGCTGTTCCGACTCATCCTGCATATATCTGTAAATATAGTTTTTATATACTCGCAACATCCCCGTAACAATACATACGCCCTCCCTGCAAAGATCTCTTGCGAGATCGGCAGTATTCCTAAAATAAGTGCGACTTCCGTTTGCCTGCTTGAGCGCATTCAATCGGTGCTCTCTTCGCTGCAGGAAAGGAATTTTTTTTTTCCACCCTTGGCGCGCCTGAAAACGTGGATGCAGCAGAAGAGCCATTCGCAAAATAAATATTGAGAACACGAAAAACTGTATAAATTACAGCAATGTGGTACATGCAAGTTTCGCAGGCTGGAGAAAGTGACCGGGCTTCAAACCACTTCCGTCTAGCAGGAGACAGCCAACACATCGCGACAAAGCTAAAAAAAAAAAAAAGAACGGAGCAACGCAGATATTCTGCCGAAATTCACTACAATCACTTCCTTCGGGCAGGTTAACAATACTCTCTCATTGTTTCTCAAGTATTACACAATATAAAATAAGATAAAAACACATGCACAAGCAGCAGAACTTATTATTCAATGTCTCAACTCGCGTAACTCTAACAAGGCTGCTCTACTTCTCCCGAGTGCCGAAACTGGGAAGGCGTCAAGTGACCAGAGGAAGCGCGCAAGGCATTTGGGATGAGGAGATATGTCTCTATGCTTAGTTTTTAGTCCTGAAGAAACTAGTTCATTGGAACATTTTACAGATTTTGTTTCACTTTGCTACCAAAGCAGTTTGTGGCAGAAATATCACAAACACAGTGAACAGCCCAAAAGACCTGTAATCCTAGAATTTACACCAGTAGGCATATCGAACTGAGCATAACAGAATCCATTGGCTTTTGCGCTTGTGCTATTGTTTGACGCTATTCTTGTGGTTCTGCCAAGCGTCAATATATTTGAAAAGTAGCATTGTTAAAGGGGTTGGGACACCAAATTTTGAGGCTATAAAAGGCATGTTGTAGGCTGCTTCCGTATGCAAGGACACCCAGAACGAGGTATCGGACGCTGCAAACATTTCAAAATATTTTTAATTCAGCTCCAAAAAGGCATTAAAAACTCCTCGTAGTCGAGACCCATCGCTAGCGCGGCAGCTACTACGTCACAGAGGAGGAACGAAAATATTGACGTCATAGCACACCAGCACAAAAACGTGACGTATGATGAGTAGCGATGAAATGCCGATTACGGAGCCTGCTGAGCCGAGTGACCGAGCATAGCCTCCACTATGACCGAGCTACAGGCATATAGAAATCCTTTCTTAATGCAAAGAAGGGGTAAGGCGTGCAGACGCGGACACAGGAGGAGAGAAGTGGACAACACGAACGCCACACGGCGGCCCGCGAATGGCAAACTGCGTGCGGCGAGTTGCCGTGCCGACGGGCCTTTGCACGTTTGAGTGTAAAACAGTAGCCGGCCGACTCCGAAAGGGACCAGGATATGCGGCGTTCGTGTTGTCCGCTTCACTCCTCGCATAGTTCGGCAGCTCGGAGCGGTCTCTCCTTCGCTTGGCCTTTCTCAATGTGAAGGCCCGTCCACGTTACCGGCACGGAAACTCGCCGCACGCCGTTTGCCGTTCGCGGGCCCCCGTGCGACGGCGGTTTTGCTCGCGAACGGCGAGATTTCCTAGCCGTAGAGAGCACGGGCCCGGGACCCATTTGTGCAGCAGCCGTACGGCGAAGCGGCCAATCAGCGTCCGAGGAGTGGTCACTCTGTGCACCGACGGCAGCTTCACCGCCGATATCGTGGCTAGGCCTTTTCCGGTTCACTTCGAAGCTAAAGCTTACGGCGCTTCGGAATGAATCAGCGACTCTCACAAGCCGCAATATTTTCTTACCGTTGTTGTCGCTCTTCGCAATAATTATAATAATCGCGACATGCACTTCGAATCACCAGTTGACCTCTGCTGGCAGAGCACGCGTATGCGCTAGCAGACGACGCAGCATAGTTTTACGTCACTATTTTTTGTGGCCCACGTGACCAAGCCATGTTCCGTTTCCTCCTCTGTTACGTCATAGCATCTCCCGGAGCCCAGAAACCGAAACCGAAATCGCTCGGTATAATAATGCTATTGCTAAATTATTTATCGGATATATATGAATCCCGCTGTATGTATCGTGCTCCCTGAAGCATGACGCAACGTTTGAATCAACAAACGCATGAACGAAAATTTTGATGTCTCCACCCCTTTAAGCTCGAGGACACGGTTTGATCCCCGGTCGCGGCGGCCACATTCAGATGGGGGCGGAATGCCGGAACCCCAGGTGTTAAAAGGCAATCCGGAGTCCGCCACTGCGGCGTGCCTGTTAGTCATAACTTAGTTTGGGAAAATGAAACCTCAGAAATTATTATACGAGATGTTAGCTGAATCATACGTAATGCATACACCATAAAGGCAACATTTTGAAATAACACCCCCCAGCTAGCCAGCCCCCTCTCTTGCTATGCCTACGATCACCGGAAAAGTACTTGGTCGAGTTCCAGTGGCGTGCTTGTCAGCCAGAGTTGTGAAGATGGACATTTGTTTTTGTTTCTCGGAAGGACACAGAAAATCCGGTGTCGGCGTCTGTTGACAGTGAGCGAAAATTTCTGATAAAGGCAATAAATAAATAGATGATAACCTGAAAATATTGTGGGGGTGTGGATTCGACACCAGGAACTATTGGTTACGAGACCGGCATGTTAACCTACTCAGCCACTGTCGGTCGGTGGTGCGCAAGCTCTTGAACGGGGTTGTACATGAAGAAGTTCGGACGCAGCACATACACATACCTTTGATGCTGCATCCACTTCCTCTTTGATAGGATCCCGCCAACCACCACCTTCCATGAATTCCGATGCGAACGTGGCATGCTTACGCTATCGCGTTCCAGTTTTAGAGGGAACTTCAAACGCCTTCAATTGTTGTGCTAGCTGCGATATACTCATGCTCACTCACCCACCTTCGTACTCACGTCTACTAACACTCACGAGCACTTACTCACATTCATACCGTCATTCACACTCATATTCAGTCACCTCAACTCACAAGCACTCGCTCACATTCACGCTCCATCCGCACTCAATAACTCACGTTCACGCTCATCTCCACTCACCCACGCTCACACTCACCTGCACTCATTCGCAAACACCACGTTCACATTCATTTCCACTTGCACTCACATGCACTCACTCACGTTCAAACTCACCTGCACTCGCACTCACAGTACTCGGTCACATTCACACTCACTTCCACTTGCACTCATTGCCACTCGCTCGATGTCACCTCTACTCAGACCCACCGTCACTCGCACTCACCTCCGCTCACTCACTTGCACTCACGCCTGGGTGATTCCACGAGAGATCAACACGGGTCAAAAATTTCATATTTTAGATTTCAATGAATATTTTATATTTTATGCGCATATCACCAGGTAGCACTAAAGTGAACGTGGCTTCTTTGCCAAATGAATATTTTAGGAGAAAAAAACGAGATTATTCAGTGTGGAGGTGCGTTTAGTACACTACTTATTCGCTTGAATGGGAATAACGAAGCGTCAGCATATCCATTACGTGGCTCATTTTTGCGTTTAGTACACTGCTTATTCGCTTGAATGGGAATAACGAAGCGTCAGCATATCCATTACGTGGCTCATTTTATTTAACAGCAAGTGTGTGCGCCTTGCAGCGTAGATAATTTGTGCCTTCTGTTAATGCAGGGCTTTTATTTTTGTGTGTGCTACAGAATTAACAGTTAACTCTGTATAAATGTACACAGGCAACAGAATGTACGGCAGGTAAATGCCTCTAAAAATGTCATACTGGTCATTACATGAACGTCATTATGCAACCTAAGAGGCTGTGGTGGGAGTGGGGGATGGTGTTGGTCAAGGCAGGGTTAGCTGGCAGATATTTCCAGCGACTGCTTATTTTACCGCCTCTGAAGAAAAACAAAAACATTAACTGTTAGAATACTATATAATCAAAAATTCGCAGTCCCTAAGGGTCACCACTTGTCGGAAAGTTCACAGTTTCTTAGAAAAGCTGGAAAGGAGCACGAGACTTCCTCCTTCAGATACTTGGGTCTTTTGCGAGACATTACCTGGTCTGCGCACTCTTGAGGAAATTGCCTTCTGTGAAAAGCCTCAAGTAGAGCATTTATTTCTTCGTTGAAGTATTGGCAGGACCAGATGAACTCTCGGCCAAACTTGCTGGTTTACAATGTATGGGATAGTCGTTGAAGCACCTCTGGCGAATGCTAAACCATGATAGTGTGCTGAGAACACGTCCAAAGTTTACGAAGCGCTGCAGTACTGGCAGCTCTTTCCGCATTTTTCTATAGGACCAGCTGATCCAGAGGGCCAGATCACGCAGTTCTAATGAAGCGAATCCAATACGCAGTGGCACAGCTGCTTGCCTGTTGACTTACTGACCTGTCAGTGCACACTTGTTCATGATGCGCACATGCCGCATAGAGGCAGGGAGAGGGCACAAGGAACTTCGAGCATACCCGCTGTATACGCTCAGAAAGACTTGATCCTTTTCCAATTACCTGCAGCAGTGTGAGACACTAATACAACGCGATCGAAATTGGTGGCGTCAGGCTCGCTTAACCAAATGTGCCATAACCGTATGCCCGGAACACGTGGCAAAGATTTCCACTGGTTCCTTTTGACGCGGCGAAAGTTCTCTACTTCATCCACATCTGCATAGAGCAGTTTTACGTTTTTCAGAGTTGCGGCCTTCTGCGCCACCATTTCAGAGGCTGACCTAATGACTGTAGTGCTGTCTGCTCCGAGATTGTACAGCGAGGCTTGGTGCTTTACTAAGCCACCAACAACATCGCAAGCGTTTTTGCCATGTCCTGCGGCCGAAAAAAGCCACTTTGTTGACGCATGCCCCTTCTGGGACAGCTGCTAAAGCTGATACTTGTTTTTGAAATGGCTACTGGCGCCGTCAGACACGTATGTAGCATGCTTGCAAAGCTGAAGTTCTTCCTTCATGCACTCAGAGATTTTTTCCAGCGCAAAGCAAGCATGTGCAGCATCATGACATACGTGAACTGCAAAACATTGAGTGGATCCGCTACTCGTGACGACACACGTAAACAGCGACACCTGTATTTTGTGCCAATGGTATGATTGTACATCGTTCGGTACAACAGCTGTCCAATTCTCTGCAAAGTAAAAGACACGGGATCCGTGCTGCTGATTCCGTTTGGCGTCGTGTATTGCTGATGCTTGAATGTCCTTATATAGTCATGGGTGATCCACTTGACAAGCCATGCACCAAGCTCCTGGAGAAAGGTAGTAGCCTGTGCTTTCTTTTTGACGAGGTCGCCATTTTCCCGTACCGCATTGTTTACCTCTGTCTCTTCAGGGATTCCCAAAGTTGTAGTAGTAAAAGCCTCCTTATTTGCACAATAATCACAATCGCCCAGGAAAGAATCGGTCGTGGGCGAGGTGCAAAGACATAGTTCTTTGAGGTGGGTAATTGTGTGGGCACCTTCAATGAGCTCTTCTAGCGCGGAAACACACTGTGTGGTGTTGGCGCAATAGATGCAAAGGTACACTTCTTGTGGAGCAAGAAGAACCCATTTCGGCCGGAGAGAATAAAGCTTAGAGAGCCTAATAGATGTATCCGGATTGGCTTGCTTAAAGAGACCATATGCCTCTCGCACCGAGCGGTTCATGAATCTCTTAGCAGCATACTGTTGGTTTCCATCAATCGAAACAGATACTACGTCCTTTTTGTTGGCACTCTGCCGAGCACATCCATGCTCGTCTTTGGTATAATATTCCACAGTGGTCAAAACGTCTGTTGGCTTCAACCGTGTTCTCTCAGGTGCGTCTGGTGCTCACCACATTCCACATTTCTCGCGCCAACGTAGGGATTTGTATGTCATGTAGGCTGACAAATTTGGAATGAGAGCTTGAACTTTTCGGCACTCCAGCTGGCTTCGCAGCAGAGTCAACAAGCGCATTCGCTTTAGTACGAAGAGCACATGTCATAGGTTTCTATAAATTTGGTGAACCATTCGGTGCACATGCCATATGTGGTACCTGAGGGGTACAAATGGCGCCTGCACTATACGAAGTAAGATTTGGATCTTGCAGGGCCACCGAGTTGAATTTGCTTTGGCACCGGGCGAAAGTTCCTTCGTCGCGAATCCGACTTCTGCTGATGAACGTGAGGCAAAGTTTCAAGTGGCACTTCTTTCTACCTCCCAGTTCGTCTTCTTCCGGTAAGAATTCATCGCCTCTCGTGGATTCACTTCCCATTCTTCTACACTCTATCAACTCGATCAAAAGAGACGATTTTTACAGCAGCCGCATCTGAAAGCGCGAACTACATATGGGCGACAATGATGGCTGAGAAGAGGCATGACTCCACAAATTTATGTCAGAAATTCAGACATTTTAGAACGGCGTGGTTGAAATAATTATAGTTTACCAAAACTGCCTTTACATTACGGTAAAGTTTAGGCAAGTCAGAGCCTTATGCACGCTGTTTTTACCCCGATGTCCCCTTTTCTTAGCACCTTGCTGCATTCTGGCAAAGCTCTCATTTCTACCACCTGTATTGTGATTACAAACAAAATAATGCAACATGTTTTTTAATATTCTTTTTCACGAGCCTTTGAATAGTTGTTTATGAGTTTTTGAGAAAAATTGACGATGTTTTTTTTTATTTTCATTTTTAAATAGCGTTCATTTTTGTCAAAACTTTATTTTGAGGCGAATTATAGAAATGGTAATTTGCGATACAGCAAGAATATTCAGCACAATTGTTGGACAGGTTAAGGTCTCGCAGTCCAGCAAATTTCAAGAGGCTACTTGTATTGGTTTAGTTTATAAAAAATCGTAAATATAGCAACTTTCGAATATTGTAGCAAATTAAGCATTTTTTTAAAAACACTTCCGTTTTGCACGGAAGCGTGAAACAGTGCCAGCTGACCCTTCTGTATGTCTAGGTTTTACACACAAGAACGTATTTTTTTGTAGCGGTAACATACTGTATTTCACATCGTTGTGAGTTTGTGAAAATGCCTTGTGCATTAAATAGGCACCTCCACACTGAAGAATCTCGTTATTTTTTCTCTGCTAAAATATTCATTTGGCAAAGAAGCCACGTTCACTTTAGTGCTACCTATTGATATGCGCATAAAATATAAAATATGCAATGAAATCTAAAATATGAAATTTTTGACCCTTGTTGATCTCTCGTGGAATCACCCGCCTTTGAAATGAATTCGAGTGAGTGCGGGTTAGTTCGCCAACCTATGCTGCTATGTATCTCGCTTCCCCGTTTGCAGGGCGCGTTCCTCAGTGGCATTTGTCGTCTCTGGCAGTGCTTGCGCCTGGCTGTCCTTCTCCCGCCTTTACTCTTGCCCTATACCTCCCCTTACCGGGCGCAGTGCCGTTGCGATGACTCGACAGGCAGTTGTAGCGTTTCGTCCCCTTACTTCTATTTTCCACCCTAACCTTGTGGGGCCACATTGAGGTCTGTCTGTCAAAGAATGAGTGCGTGACTTCTACTCAATTACCCAGAAGGTGCCTGTTCTTGAAATAAGGCAGCAGCTGTGCTGAAAGATCGCATTACCAAGAAGTGTAATTGTCAGCTAAGCTCTTTAAATCAAGATTGATCCCACATTACCCTTGTGCGTTATAGCAGTAGGGGTTACAGCAAAGATATAGATAACTTTATTTTGGCAACGTACCTGCTCTTCAGTCAGCTTGCTCCATTCCACTATGCACTTTGCTAAGCACTATTGTTTAGTGCTATGCCATCTTTACCGTTTGTTAAAGTTTCTCAATGTCCTTATACATTTTGACACATATTAATGCCACATTTTTCCTGAATTTTTAACTGCTTTTTAAATTGTGACCATGCTCCCCTCTTTAAAGCTTTGGCAATTGAAGGTAGTTAAAATAAATAAAAAAATAAACAAACTGTACCAGACACATATAAATACTTGGGAGGAACTTATCTGGAAACTTGCATCGAATTTTATGTTTTAATAATAGTAATAATAATAATAATAATAACAATAATAATAATATCCTTTATTTCATGAATATAGCAGAAATTCAAAAACCGTTCCTTAACATCCTGAACCTGCACAGTGGGATGCTGTAGCGGATGTTTCTGGATAAATTATGACCACACGGGGTTCTTTAAAAATGCGAATTCGAAGCCTAGCATTGCTGTATCCCACCTCCATTAAAATACAGCCAGTATCAGGACCCGTGACCTTGAGCTCAGCCACAACGCCATAGCCACTAACCCACTGTGGCAGGTAAGCTTTATTCGCCAAACCCGTTACTCTCCATATTATAAAGCCTTACCATCATCATGGAATCCATGCACACTATTGTTACAATAGGTATTGCAACAGCAAATGGGAGCTGCTCAGTGAAGGCAAACGGGAAGATACCACCACTGATAGAACAAATATGGTGACAAAAGATGACCACAGGCATTACCAAGAAAAGTGTCCAGTTTATTAAATCAGTTTACTATATATACAGTTCAAGGCTTGCCAAGCACCTTCTAGTTCTTGGGCTATTTGTTGCATCTTAAGGAACATAATATACTTGGGAATATTTTGCACCACAAGAGCACAAACTAAGAAGTGAAGACTTTTTTTCCCCCATCCATTATCACAACAGACCACATTCGGGAAAGTGCGTAATGTGTAAGGGCATAATATAAGAGCTACCAAAATTGCCGAGTCGTAACAAAGGCAACAAGAATATGCTGGAATATGCTAGGAAATACACACACATTCATGCTTTTGATGCTTGATAAAAACGGGTAAAACAGACAAGAGAAGGCAAGGAGGACATCTTTTTCTTTTTCCTTTAAAAGACTAACACTGAACGCACTAAACTCAAGAATTAAAACACGGCTGAGAAATGAAACATTGATTACATAACGTACGAACACCTAAACTTCCAATTTTTTATCACAGTCTGGTAAGGAAAACTCAAATGCTTTGCAGCACAGAAACACACCGACAATCTGAAACCACAAGTACGTAACACGAGGGAAAACACATGTGTACCTAGAGTTCATTAAAGACGGGATTAAATTAACGAAACAACTAGTCGGCACATTCGAATGATCACTCAAATTTCAAGAAAAGCTTAGCAACACCTTAGTGACAATTTCCAAAATAAATATGAACATAAAGCATGCAATAAAAATGACTGCTCAGGACAAATTCGCGGGTCACATCTCTGGAAATGTGTACAGCTCGCATTACTGTTGCATAGCAAAGTTGTTTGCAAACCAATAAGTGAGGGAAAGTATAATAAGCATGCCCTGGTTCTACATTTTAAGGAAACAAAATGAACTTGCTGCAGCACCGCACAATATGAAATAAAACAAAATTGCTCCAGTTCTTACTCTTCCATCTTTTCTTGGCTGCACTGCAGTAACTTGCCGTACCAACTTATGCACTAGTTGCACCTGTTTTTCCAATATGTCTTGCACAATAGAATAGAATGTAGCCAGCACGGATAAAATCGTGAAACTTTTTTGGCTCTTCATGCTTCTTTATGAAGCATGAACCAATCATTCCTGAACCAAGCATAATCTGAACCAATTAGAGACACTCCACAAAACTTGTGTAAGTGCCACAGGCCACCGCAATGCACAGCTCAATGGCCAAGTTCTTGATTTTTCAAACGAATCTGGCACTCCTAGCTCTCCAAGTGCGACTCACACAGAGGCGAAATAGAAATAAAATGTTTACCGAATCTTATAGTTCATTGTTAGGGGTTGTGGCCACCACACAAGCCTGTACAGCGCTCCTTCACTTTCACGTTAAATGTATACGTACTTCCTTTGCTCCATTTTCATATTACAGTTGTACAGAAGGCTTAAACCCTGCAGTTTCTCTTCCTTTGAAACATCCTTCTTGTAAATTTCATCACATAACACATTAAAATAAGCAGTCCTTAAAAGTTTCAATTTCAAAACTGTTATGACTGTCAGCGAGCGTATGGCACCGAGCAGCCAACAGTACAGAACAGAATGATGAAACACAAAGTGTAATAATTGTAGGAAAACATTTCTAGAAAGTTCCACAAGAAATGTTTTAGCACTCTATCACAATTTCATGATTGACCAGCTGCAATTACAGAACTTCCAGTAGGCGGCTAACCTCCAGAGCCAAACCTGCCTTTCCAAACAGAGACATCCCACTGGCATCAGCATGTCCAGCACTGCCAGAGCTGCTGGCGACTACTGAAACAAGTGTGCCACAAGAAAATACACACCTTGAAATAACAGCACTCAGTGACACAATCAATCGCTTCGCCTTTTGGCATCCATTAACATGCCTGCACAACACAGGAGCAGTCGCTTGTCTGCTGGTGCACTAGTAACGAGAAACAAAGAGGAATTGACCGGGGGGGGGGGGGGGGGGGCAAGGATAGCCTTCTGCGACAGACCTGTTGCTACTGCAAAGCTGTGTGCCATGGAACACAGCTTACGCAGCGAAGCACAAAAGTTACCAGTGCTCACCCATCGTATTCGAGAATCTGTGAAGCACAAAAATGCGCAGACGCTGACCCATTTTTGAAGGATGGTTGTTGCATTTAAAGAAGCAGTATTCTGATCACTAGGAGTTGACGAAATTTCAATAACAAGATTAATGAAATATGCAAGAAAGGGAGAGAGAGATGAGAATTCTGTTCATCAGTATGTAAAGTTAATAAAACCAACATTTTTCACAACTCCAGAAAAGACCACTTTTCTGTAAGGACCTTGCAAAGCTCAAATAATACAAGTAAGCAATGTGTATAAGGCCACCAATGCTGCTAATTTATCTACTATTAGTGTTCTAAAAGATGGTGGTTACAGAATTTCAATGCTTGTCCTTGTACATTTTTTTGTGAACTACATGGATTTGTTTTAATTTTATATTTCAATACTTGTTAATTTTTCTGATACATTTGAGGGACATAACAATAACATCCGCTGACTGCAGCCACAAAAATTATGTCCTTCATTTCAATGCAACACATTCTACTTAGATTGGTTCAGTGATTGCCTAACAACAGCACTTCAACAATTCACAATCTATTTGAATAGAGAAACTAAAAGTCAAACCTTGCATCTAAGAGCGAACGTAAAAGTGTGTCTGAGTATACTGAACATAGGGTTGAACTTGGGAAAAAAATTAATGGGGAATGATTGGCAAAGCAGGTAATGAAGGATTTCATGACCATGAAACACTGGGAGAGGCACAACAAGTAAAAAATGTTACACTAAAACACATATGCATGGAATGCTATGGGAGTACAAGGAGCTTCAACACAATGCACATGCATACGTGCAAAAAATAAAGAAGAGACTGCACACCATTTATCTACAGTAAACATTGCAACGCCTGTTTCACCGCTGCAGGTGAAAACGTTAAAATTTTTCCAGCAATAATCATCTTGACGTGAAAAATACGTACGTTTGTCCATTTTGAGATGACGTGTTGAGCAAGTTTTTAAAACCTATTTCCCTTACAGGCAACATTACATGAATTACATGATAAATGTAAGAACGCCAGTGTCAGCACTATTTGAAGACACGGGTAATGCACAGCAATGTTGCTGCCGAACAAACCTTCACATAACTTGCGGGTACTCCACAGGACACCTTGATTTAATAATCATAGTAAGGGTTGGTTGCTTATTGTTTGCTTACAATATTTCACAGGCATCTTGGAAAAAGAAAACATTTTAGTTAAGGAAAGCTAACAACAAGTTCTTAATCTTAGTTTATGAGAACTCGTTATGACATAGTAACTACCAAAAACAGCGTCGTTTTGGAGCTCAGCTGCGATTGCAAGCAGTCAAGACCAGTACAACAAATTAGAACAAACCGACAAAAGAGATGGAGAGTTGTATGACATGCATTGTTTGAAAAAAAAAAAGAAAGCTTGAGCACCGGGTGACATTTTTATCGAGGAAAAGCGGCAGACGGCGACTAGACTGAACTGGACAGAAGGTGCTAGCCTAGAAAACTCGGTGACTAGATACAGGACAGTCACACACAGGCATAAGTCACAGCCAACATTTCAAACAAGCTTTACTGCTGGGCAGTGCTTAAAGAATGCACATTATTAAAGTACACATTATTACACGGCAATCTTGATCGGAAATCTTTTAGCTGTGCACCAGTCTACAGAAATGGTATGAAAAGTTGTAATGACGCATGGCGATGTATCACTATTGCGGTCAACGTGGTGTAGAGCAAAGTATGGCATTTGCTTGAAGTCATTTTGGCATCATTTTCTCACGCGACTTATGCCATGTGTAGTACTGCCTTCGCAGCTGAACTGTACTGTAAGCAACAAAGTAAACATGCAGCATTTCACACACACTCGCTACAGTCACTCCAGGTACGCAACTCAATATATGCCATGGGTTTAAAGAAAACATAAATATAGTAAACAAGATTGAAACTTGATGGCAGAAGGTAGAAGACCAGCTGGTCACTAGATCATGCACAACAAAGTGCTATGTCACTACAATGGGGTTGCAGGAGAAACTGCTATCTGAAACCTCTGAAACCGCTTCCTCACCACTCAAAGACCATCTCCGAAAAGAGTGCACAAAATTCAACTAAGCTTATTGCCTCATTCGTCCCCAATGTATGGGGTAGTTCAGTTTAAGCACTCAAATGTTCAAAATGCAGCCAATGCGAACATCTGCAAAGTCCAGTTGCTGCGTAGTGTTATGCGAGGCAAAACATTTGCTGTGAAGGACCACACACCTGTGCTCTACAGTGCTGCCAACCCTAAGGATCACCCTAGATTAAGAGCTACTGATCAGTTTGGGGGAAATGGAAAGATCATGCAAAATCTATGGAAATTTCAAAACTTTCTGCCAGAGTTCCCAGATGCAGTTCTTAATTGCACAAGAGTAAACTGATGACTTGAAGAAAGTTTAAAAAAATTGCACACACTACACTAGATAAAGCGATATTCAACAGTGGCTGGAAAAAAACAAAAGGAAGTTTGAAATCAAAAATTTTGTTTAAATGTTACGCCAGAATTTGCAGTTCTGGCTACCTAATTGCAAAGTGGGGGCATTTATTTTATTGCTTCATACGGATATATTTGGAACCACGTACACTTGTTAGTCATCACTGTGAAAGCATTCATTAAAAAAATTTTCCATCGTGGAAGCGCAGGAAGTATTTCTATTTATGGGCTAAGTTTGGTTTAAAGATTTGGCATTGGCGAGACATTGCAAAATTAAATTTTGTTGAAGGTGCAACAAATGCTATCACGGTGCCACCTCAGCTTAAGTGCAATGGTTGTGCAATTTAAATGCTTTAAAATAAATTTAAAACAAGAAGTACAAAATTTGCACTCACTTTGCTTAACAATCAGTGTTAATTTCATCACTGCAGAAAACCCAGTGACAAAGTGAAATACCACATTTCACTCGCAAAGAAAAAAAAAAAGGAGGGAGGGGGGAAAATTGGTTCTCAATTCTGACAGCACTTTTTAGAGCTGTTTCACCTTGTGCCGTGTAGCACTGTACACAAGACACACTGTTAACCCTTGCTGCACCGCAGGTCAAACAAACCAGACATGTACACTTGGGATATATGAAAGGGACTGCCTGATGGGACTTCGAAAGTGTCTGTCCTCTTTCAGTGATACCAGAGAAGTACTACCACAAGAAAGACTCTTGAAAAAAATAATGTGCGCAGTATAAGCGAGTGATGCTGGAACTGGCACTGCAGCAGTAATAATTGTTTTCATATCAAATACTTGTTCCCTTCCATTACACACCAGCTCATGCCACAGATATTGCACAAACATGCAATATCCTCCCCTGGCATAGTAGGTCCTTATTCATTCGGCATCAACAACAAGCACAATCGTCACTCCACAAGGCATTATATCCCAGTCTCTTTAACTTTTCACAGAATCGACAATGGAGGTGGGCAGCTCTCGCAGAACTAACTGGCAGAACTGGCTTTATTGTGGACCACAGTAAAGCCCATGACGTAGAAGCTCCTAATAACCAAAGTCACCATGGCTCGAGAGTGAAGAAGCGGTTTCTTTAAGTTTGTTTGCTAGCCCCATTCGCAGGCACAACACTCTGTGCAAGCTGAAGCTTGCCTCATTTCGATGATGGAGAAGGGCAGCATGCCCTGCCCCCTTACACACCTTTCGAAAAAGGTGCAACGATTGTCCGTTTTTTTGTTACGCAAAGTTCTTGACTCCTGTGATGTCACCCTGTCTCATCTGGTACACACAAAGTGCTTCCATGACAAAACTTCTTTACAACTCTTCTTCCTCAAAGCTGCCTCACTTGAAGGAAGGCACTGCAAAGCACAACTCAGTCTCAAGCCCGCAGAAGATGCTGCTACAGACATTTGCACCCCTTGAGATTTCTTGCGAGTGACTTCAGTTTGCTTACATCTGCTGTGACAGAAGCCGACTCCACGAATTACAGTTAGCATGCCACAATGAAAAAGCATGCAATGAATATGTCCTTGACACGTAGACCTGTCCTCTAAATTTATCAGAGCACATGGGTTTGACAAGCACCGATACTAAGTAATGTATCATCATCCTAGTGGCATCACTGGCATCTGAAACTTCGAACCCTCCTCGCTTTGTTGGCTTTTCAGGTTAAGTTATGCAAGTTAAACCTTCACAAGCTTCCCATTTATAAAGTAAACCCCACTTCGCAACCTGTGCTAAGTCACATCATCAGTCGTGGGGCAACTTTTGAGTTGAAATGATTGTATCTGGAGAATAACTAAGCTCAACCATTCCAAACCAGTAAAATTAACAAGGCCCACGATCTTCATTCGTGGCTGATACAGAGTGCGACGCAAAAGCCACAATCTCAAAAATGAAGCCACAACCATTTGGCATATCTCTGATGCAAGCCATGGTGGTTGGATCATCAACATGTGCCTTTTCTCATGTAAGAAAAAATTAACTTTACAAGAGTAAATGAGAGCCTAGCCAAGAAAGAACAAGACCTTCTTTGCACTATGTACTTCCAAACCAAATGAGCGTTATGTGTGGTCTCAGACAATTCTACCAGCAACGGAGGCACCAATAGGGCTATTGCCAAAAACATGCATGTCAGATGTGGCTCGTTGCCACTCCCACCCCTTTCCAACTCCTCACGGACAACTTGGCAAGCAGCCATCCGGACCTATAAGGCCAACATCACATGCGTCTTGCGATGCAACACTGAGATCCTTTCCATTACTGAACTTGTTGAACATCCATCTCACAAAAGATCACGTGAGGTTCCTGGGCAGTGGAAGCCAGTGTACATACAGGCAATGCAGTCTCCATTCCAGCTGAGACTGACAACAAGCCGTGACCACGCTACTGTTGATGAAAACTTGAACAATCCTTGAACACATTTAAACACTCTCATTCTTCAAACATAGTTCATATGGCGAACAAGACAGTGCAGACAAAGAAAAAACCCACATCAAATCCCTTTCAGTGCTTTCAGACAGAGTAACAAGTTCATCTGGTTTGATTTGACATACTTGGACAGACATTAAGAAAAGCTACATCCCCAAAATGATCATACGGTCTCCATAATAAGGATCAGGTTTCCAATCCTGAAAACCTCCTGGGCCCACCAATGGGGTGGCTACAGCCTTTTTGCATCCAGAAACTTGGGACATGTGCATCCACAGCATCAAGTAGAGAGAGCATCTACTGACTAACAATCTATCCTAATGTCTTAATGCCTGCAGAGAGGCAAAATATTGTCTCAATGTTATACCTATGCAGCTAAACCACACTGTGAAGAAGAAGACTTAACTATCACAAAGAGTTTGAAAAAGGAGTAGTAAGAGAAATGTTTACTATGTAGACAAGTGACGCTAGCCTGGGTTGTGAATGAAAATGTCTCAAAATTGTAAGCGTGGCATTGACAAAGCTCATCTGAGATGAGTGAATAAGGTGAAGAGCATGCATAGAGTTAAAACGCCTCAACTCCAGTGCAAAATGCTATTAGTGATTGATTAAGACCCGAGGCTGAATAACTGTGCCTCTCTGAAGTACCAGAAACTAATTTTGAAAAGGATAAGCTCATGCACGATCTAAAACTACAACGAATCATAATGTCAATATTAGAATTTAGCTATCCTGGTAAGGCCACCTTTCACAAATGACCCTGCCATTCGAGTGCAACATGCATTGCAGACGTACTTTGCCACCACTTCTCTAAGAACAAAAACCAAAGAATGTGCACAGTCCCACTTCGTTAGGTGTAGCATATTGCCCCCCCCCCTCCCCCCCCAATTCTGTAAAATAATGCAGCCATGATGTGGCATCCTCTCTCTAAGGATGAAAACCTTTTTTTCAAGTGCAACTTTGGTCTAGCCGAAAATTTTGGCAAATTTGTTTCCTGTTAGGTTGTAGCTGGAAGGGTATGACTCCTCGTCCATACGTTAACTATGTGAACCATAAAATCGAGCCTTTAGGGAACCAGTGCAACAGTGGCATGAAAGTTACATTTCAGCCTTTGCTCCTACAGCGGCATTGAGATTGCCACTTCAACTCGATTTGTCACAAAGTCGTCACGTAGTGCACGATGTGCCACTTTCAGCACGTGCTGTCCCTAAAAAACAATATGTACTCCAACTGAATGGCAGAAACACCCTTGCACTTCATGCACTGATACTCTACTACAATTTACTGATAACCCTTCCGTCTTCTCGGAACACCTTTCACATCATCCCTAATATGTGAATGTATGCATTATTTCGTTCAATTTATTCTCACACGTAAGTTTCGAGAACTCGTGAATAATTTTTGCATGCAGTTGTGGCATTAGACCTCAAATCTGTGCTACACATGGAACCCGATGAAACGTAATGCTATTGTATACTAAAAGAAGGTCCCAAAAAAGTGCTTGCACTATTGACTAACACTATGCAAAGATCTGTTTAAACTTCGTAAGATTGCCTAAATTGATGATGGGCACTGGGGATTATGCAAGTGAATGGCAGGAATTCAGTATTACGCATCCACTTTCGGAGGAGCACATGATGAACAGCGGCAAAACTGGCAAGCCAACAAAGACTTCAACCAGCCTATTGTGCACTTGCCCGTAAAATATTGTGGGGCACGCAAGCGCATGACCGTGTGATGGTTGTGCTCCTCTGATAGCTAGAGCAGCCAGTACAGCCATGCATCGAAGCAAACCTGCACAGACTTTCTTTCAGTAGCTTTTCACAAGCTTTTCTTTCAGTAGCATATTGCCTTTGCACCAAGACAGCTTTGCATTTGTGTACCACATGTGAAAAGACAGCAGTTTCACCAGCTCGAGCACAGTACATTGAATCGTCGACTCAAGTAAACATTTTGTTGGCACACTAAGACATTGTAGCAGACAACATGACGCCATGCCCCCCAGGCATCACTTTACCTTTGCAAATATTTGTTTCATTGTGCAGTCAAGCGTATTGCCTGCAAGGCCCGCAATAATTTGTAGGCAAGCATACATATTTTTTTGCAAACCTCATAACTCTTTTGGATCTGCTTGGCTTTTCCATGCGACATTGCTTTCAAAACGGTTGTAATAAACACATCAGTACAGGCTGGTTAGTTTGTCAATGCAACATTCTCAACAACACAGGCTTGTCAATTGTTTCAACTGAGGCTCTTGCAACAGTTGGCATCGTAGTCATAATTTTGTCTCTTTCTTCTTTGACCTTCAATTTTTTATTTTCCAGGGGCCAGCAACCTGGGTTTCAAAGAATTACCGTATTTACTGGCATAATGATCGCACTCGCGTAATGATTGCACCCCTAAATTTTGTCGTCAAAATTCAAATTTTTTCTTTCCCGTGTAATGATCGCACCCTGAACTTGTCACAACGATATGTCGTGTGCCAAGTCTAGCTAATGATGATCGCGCTTACCATCTGTCAAATGCTATGCAAACGACTCTTGAAGACATACCAAGCGGACTGCACACACCCAATATTCTTAAGCAGATGACCCATTTCATTCCTTTAATCACTTTCCGCACTTACATGAAAAAAGAAGCGATTACCAAACTTGCCTCGGCTTTATTATTTGTAGGCTTCATGATGGTTTTGGTCAATAACAACATAAAGGGCACCTTTTGATTCTTCTTGTCTGCACTCGTGGGCACGCAACGAATCGCAAACGGCAACGATAGTGGTCACGTTTACACTGATACGTTAGAAGTGTACCCTATTCATACGCCGACGCTTGTAACGCAGCTAAGATATTCGCTCACCCTTAGCGGAAATGCGCCGTGTTAGGACAGTATAGCAGTGAAGACAAATGCCGCAGTTTCCGCAGCATGCCCGCCATATGTTTCTATGTCACTGGCAGCTAAGCGCGCCCATCTCTGTTTCTGTCCCTTCAAAGCGGACATGCCTATGTTATTGTCACAAACTTGCTGATATTAACGATATCATTCATTACTGATACGGAAGAAACTGTTTCAATGCACGCAATGTACTCAGTAGAAGAAAAACAATCGCGTTCCGCGCGTTTGGTTTGCTCCACCGGCTGCCATTTTTGTTTTGGTGTCCCGCACTGACAGCGGCAGCCGCCTGCTTGTTGCACCGTTGTCATCTCGCAGCAAATGCAGGAACAAACCAGAAAATGTTTCTTTTCGTGGGAAATTTAACCCGCAATGATCCCACCCCTGAATTTGCTTCAATTTCTTTACAAAAAACTGCGATCATTATGCGAGTAAATAAGGCATCACACGCAACAACCAAGAAAATAACAATTTAACAAATTTATCAATATAATGAAATGGCTAAAGCAATAAAGCAGCAAAATTTACTGAGCAGGTATTGGAGGGCTAGTTGTCCATAATTGTTCTAAAGGCAGTGCACTTGTTGACACATGGATGGCTGTTTGTCTGCTTTTGTGTTAATCCGTGCGTCAAAAAGTACATCTAAATTTTCCTTAGAAACACAGCTTTTTGCAGATATGCATGAATGTTGATGAATAGCAGTGGTTGAACAAGGAACCTTGCTGAAGCCTCAGCAACATTCCTTGACTGACTACTGCTAATTACTTCAAACCTCTATCTCGCAAACTTTTCTCTTGTTTGAATGTGAAGTTAGTTTGGCAATGCTGAAAAGCGTTGTATGAAAGTTGCTGAGAGGCCCATGTTTTCATACATTTCCTTTCTCTTTTTCTAATCTATTCTTCCAATGTCATTGGCTTGCATGGCGCCACACCAATGGTTATCACCGAGATCGGCCAGTAAGCGCTATGGCTGATAAGTAAAGAGCAAAGCTCATAAGAAAACAACTGTTACATAACATTGCCCCTGGTTGTACACAATGTGGATACAGGAGTCTTCCAGAGCAGGCAATTGATTGCACAATCCCTCCCGTTTTCTCCATTTGCAGTGGTAGGCCCTTAGAGGTGACAGTGGGAAACACTTAGCAATGTAGCTCTGCCCATGAAACTCTCAGCTGTTGTGCCAAGAGCTCCACACGTCGTGCTACCAACTTAATCCCTGGGGATTCCCATTTCAGCTTCTCTTTCATAAGCGAACATGCGCAGCTGCTACTACAAGTTTCTGTTTTCGTGACAGCGGTGCAGCGGAGCACTGAAACGAGTGCAGTGATTCTAGGACTTGAGCTCGATGTATTGCATATAGGACTTCCTACAAGGTAGGCAGGCTCTATGACCTCTGTGCACCTGCAGGCTCAAACACCTATTGTGTACAAACAAACACATGCCTTCCACACGTGTGTACAATAGAATAAATACATTGTCTTGCAGATGCAAGTTTGTACAGAGCGGGTGAAAGAACTAGTTGTGAAGAGTCGAGAGAAAAATCCGTGGTGTACCACGGTGTACCAGACGGTGCAGGGGAAAAGTTTGAACCTCAAGCAAAGAGCATCAAAAAGCTGTGCTTCGGGAGTACCGTACTATCGGCAGGACCAGTGTAAGGCTAAATGAATCACGGCTGAGATGGTGATTCCCGATGGACTACGTATGAGATCTACGTGCCAGTCACGCGCCCAGCAGAGATGCTGTGCATCCCAGAGCTAGGCTGTAAGCATCTAGTGCAAAAACTACAAAACCTTATTGTTGAATGCCTTTGTAAAGCTCCATCACTTGAGAAGAAATGGGGCGAGAGTTCAAGCTTAATGTAAACATGCTACCTAGAGAAGTTCAAGGCCTAGGCATTCCAAACCACACCGGATTGAAGAAGCGTTGTCAGCTTCCTCTGGGACGTGCCTTTGTCCCAGTTTTCTGTAGTCATTTCCTGTGTCAGCTGGTGCAAAATAATGACATTCATCTTTTTGCACACAGTTGTCACAATGTATCGTAACATTCAGCTATGAGCTGCACCATCACACTGGTATTAAAATGTGTTTGAGAAAGTCAGAGTAGGGCACCTAATACGCTTGGTCGCTTGAAACTGCTATGTGTGATCCAACATACATGGCTGCTGGACCTAAGCGCCTGATTAAGATTTGTGTCGATGCAACATGCACTCACAAATGTGGATAAAGGAACTCGACTTCTGGATCGTTTCCTTACATTTCCGTTTCTTCCTGGTGTGACAACGCATGCAGATTGCACTTGCACAATCAGACCTTCGGCCCTCAGAACAAGCGGTCGCACACGGCATCACGGCGAAAGCGACACTGGTTATACACGAGGATGCAGTGTCCACAAACACTGGCTCTAGTCAGGCGGCATTTCAAAAGACTAGCCAAGTTAAAATGTTTAGCTAAAACCAAGGGTGGTGCTGTGTAAACAAACTGCGCTTTAAGTGCTGATGAGGTTTAAGCAAGAAAGTGTGTCAAATAGAAGGGACCACTTTATGGGAACCAGTTTGCAGTATTTTTCACGAGACTGCCCATACCTAGAGCTGTGTTATTGCTGGTTTCAGGCAGCAAAAAGTACCGGTACCCACGTGTCATCGCGCAGAGCAAACAGTCATGCAGACAGGGTTGTTTGCGCATCCAGAAACGCTCAACACAGCACCACTTGGCAAAGTTTCAACTTGGTTCAAGATGTTTCATACTGTGTCTAGTAAAACGCCTCCTACAGTGCATGGCTGTTCAGCCTGCTGGGCCACAGCTGTGTCCCATTCATTTGCACAGAAAGCCTGAGCATCTAGCTGCACGATTTCAAGATTTCAACTTTCCCAGAAACGAGGTTTTTCACTGAAAGATGTATGGTCACAAATAGGTTTGCAACATTGGCATGCACAAATTGCCCCGCATTCTGAGCAAACTGACTCGGCCTTGACGACTGACAATTTACCTGCTGCAAGATAATGGGCTCTATTGTGCTGCATTTTCAAGCGTATAAGCCATGCCAGTGATTTCTCAAATAGGGGCGAGAAAAAGGCAGGGCTCCTATCAATAGCCGAACGTCACCTTCATGTATGGCTTCATGGCAATGCAGCAGAGGGCTGCTGTGAAGTTGCATTTAAAAGAAAAATTCAATAATAAAAGTGGACTATGAGGATGAATTGCCATGAAACCACAGTGCACTTGAACAGTGAGGAAACAGTGATGGCCAAACATACAAAACCAGATCATTTACAGAGCTTAATTTTGTGCCAAAGGCGCCCCCTCAGGAGTGCTCTTACAAGGTTATAAATGTTGCACGCAATTATAAGGTTATGCGTGCCATAGTTCTCTACAATTTATTTTGTAGCCGGGGCTGTGGGTTAAACGCACAAATGCACAGTGGGCTGCGTCACAATGTTTCACACAGGTTTGCAATATGCACAGTCATGTTGTGTTTGCAACATTACGTTTTTGTTATTTCATCTTGGCCTGCCTAGGCCTCTTTTAGACCAACCTTTAATAGAAGAAACTTTTGTATTTTGAAAAAGCTTACCATCACTGTGCATGAGCCACAAATGGTTAAGTGAAAGGATCAGCCGGATACTGTGCTGATTCGTTATATATATACATTTTTTTAATATCCTAGTGTGTCATGCTATAAGTACTGTTCGCAATAAAGTGAACCATGGTGGTACAGGGACCAACCACTGTTGCAGTGGTTAACCGATACAAGTTGTATATGCTCAACATAGATGCGGGAAAGTAAAGCTGGTGTAAGTACAAATTGATTCAAGTTTCAATGTAATTCTGCAAGACCTTAGATAAACAAAAGATAATGCAAGCAGACAAGAAGAGGCAATGGCAAAGAATCAACAAGACTGCCAGAAGCATGTTAACACACAAGGCAGGTGCTGTGTGCATCTCGCTGTTTTTGCTTACTTCGTGTTCACACTTTAAAAGAAATGCTTGCATTTGAAAAGAAAGAAAACCACTGTGCAAGTGACTACATCCAACTCCATGTGTTATCTAGGAAAGCCTTTGTTACGCTTGTGTCATTCTGAAGGAGAAGGTGAACTTGTCTTTACACTTGAGAACTTAGGCAGCCAGAAGCAACATTTTGTAACAATCCATTTCGTTTAATTTTCATTTTTCTTATCATCCATCGCGCAGAGTGACCGATCTCGGTGATAACAGTGACTTATGAGCCAATGGCACAGGACAAAATGTATGGACAAGTTAAATGGATTGTTGCAAAATGAGCCTCGGGCTTTAGCAACGTTGAAAACCCAGCAGCTGCTGCACGAAACAAACTGGGCCACGTTTTTCAGAGGCATCACATGAGACCACAGAGAGACCACATGCACCTTGCTAAAAATCCCCTTTGCAGTAACAACCCACAATGTGCTGCTACATAATGCGAGGAAAGATGTGCCGGTCTGACCTTCCCATGTGCAGGCCAGAGATCACATGACTGCCAATGCAGTGCACAAGGTAGACAAAACCAGAGAAAGAGAAAGTCTGACTGTCTGACGCGGCTTGCCGGCGTCGTGCTTCCAGATCCAGAAGATGGAGGGCAAGCTCACACGCAGATGCCGTTGCTGACTAGTGCCACGGTCTCGTGCGGAGCCGCTGCCTCTTCACCGAATTTAGCCACAGCAGGGTTGGCGCCGTTCTGCGGGAGGAGGACCGTCGTGACGTGCTTGCGCCGCTCGGTGGTGGCGGCAGTTGCTGAAGAGGAGGACGTGCTGTCAGTGTCACGGTTGTTGAAGGAGGCAGGGTTCTGGCAGCGCCAGCTGCTGGCCACGGGCAGCATGAGCACGCCCGAGGCAAGGATGCTCAGGCCGCTGAAGTAGAAGGTGGCATCGTACGCACCGGTCGTGTCGCACAGCCAGCCTGCGTAGAGCACCGAGGCAGAGCGGGTTATGACTGTGATGCAGCATTGTTGGAGACATCAGAAGGCCACAAACTTGTCGGCAAATCATGGAGCACTGACATGAGATTTTTAATGTTCTGCATATACAGTAAAATCTCGTTACTACGAACACCACATTAATGAACTTTTCAGATTTATGATTTTTTTTATCCCCGCCAAAATGCCTATATTTTCAACGTAAAAAACTTTCAGTACTGCGAATGTCAGATTACCGAATATTTCAGAATAATGTACGTAATTTAATCTGTAATCACCAAGATGCTTCCTTATTGATGGTTTTACCGCATCCAGCAAAGGAATGGCATTGCATGGCAGGTTGCTTGTGGCGAAGAAAAGGCAGCAGATGGTGAGAGTGCAGTTGACTGGTGGATCGAGTGCTTTCAAGAGATCGAGTCTTTCTCTCCAGACGACGTTTTCAACAGCGATGAAACAGCATTCTTTTATCAGTTGTTGCCTGATAAAACAATAAAACTTCAAAGACAGGTGCAAGGGCGGAAAGAAACCACATCTCCACGTATCGGTTCTGTTCTGCTGCAACTCCACGATCACGGAAAAACTCAAGCTGCTAGTTGTTGGTAAGTCTGCTAAGTCGTGCTGCTTGAAAAACGTTGTCTCGTTGCCTTGCGACTACCGAGCCAACAAAAGAGCGTGGATGACGCAAGAAATGTTCAGTCAGTGGCTGCTGCAGCTCTACAACACAATGAAGAAGAAATACAGAAAAATTCTCCTCATCGTTGACAATTGCTCCGCGCATATCGTAAACGTGCGATTGAGCAGTGTGTAACTTGAATTTATGCCCCCGAATCGTACTTCTTTGCTCCAACCTTTCGACCAAGGCACCATCAGATGTGTGAAGGCTAATTTTGGAAGGATCATGTGCAGCGCCTCCTGATCAATATTCGACTGAAGCTGCCCACACAGGTAGACATCCGTCAAGCTGCAGAAATGCTTACAAGGTCGTGGTGGAATGTGAAGGCAAGCACGATCAGCAACTGCTGGCGAAAGGCAGGCCTTTTAAAAGCTTCACCTACGCCACAAGACTGCAAGGACACAGAGGAGCTCAACCCAGAACTGTGGAATGCGCTTTCCAACAAGCTCCCCGTCGACACCGCGGTGACCTTTGATGATTACATTGACAGCGCGGCAGCTACATCCGCGAAGCTCACCAACGAAGACATCGTGAATAAAGTGCATGAGCAAGAAGATTGCAGTAGTGACGAAGATGATGCCGACACTGGATCAACACACGAAGAGGAAGACACCGTTTCCAGCTTGGATGTTTTAGTTTTTCTAGAAAAGACGCTATCGTTCCTCGGGTGCTGTGAAGATGTCCCCGATGACGTTCAAGGATGTGGAGGCATTCGTCCTGCAGCGCTTGCTGCCTACTTGCCAGAAGATTACAGGCTTCTTCAAGCAATAAACAGTAGTTAAGCTGTGCCCTGTGTTCTCGTTTATTATTTACGTACGAACACGCGCATCTGCTGCAAAGGTATGTAATTTTCGTTGTTGTGTTTCATTACCAACACGAAAATATTGCTTTCTCACTAGTATGATAATTCAAATTAACGAATTAAGTTTGGCGGTCCCGCAAAGTTCGTTGTAACGAGATTCTACTGTATATATACAGGGTGTCCCAGCTAACTTGGACCAAGATTTTGAAAAAACCTATGTGTTCTTCAGAACAGAAATCACGTGGATGTTGTTAAGAGTTTATCTAATCTTGCAGTCCCATATGTTTGCTCGTCTTTTTTAGTAATTAGCCGAGATAAATTATTTACCTTTTTAAATACAGCTTGAAACATTCAGGTGTCAATAGGAAAGTTGTGGAGCTTCACAAATATTGCCCAAGCCAGGCACTTCCAACGAGATAGACTTAGCATGGCCGTTTTTATTTGGGAAAAATGCAAGCCTGCAGAGTTTAAAAAATACCATGCGACAGCGCGCTTTGTGTGCCCAAATGCGCCGCGATTACAGCACTCTCATGAATGATTTGTAAAAACATCGCCAGCACCGCGCCTTCCCTTCACTGAAGAGAAAGGGCTTCTACCTTTGCTGGGCTCTGACATTACCAGCGGCAGCTGGCAATGGCACTCCAAAAAAGTGCTTTGTCAGCAGCCGCTCGTGCCTGTCGCCGAAGAACACGCAATCATCTATTTATTCCGATATGATGAGAAATGCAATTTTTTTTCCAGCGTTCAAGTTGATGCGGAATAGAAAAAATAATTACAAAACATGCATCATACATCTGGAATCTGAGCGAGAGAGAGCATCATTTGTTACAACGCCGCTTTTCTTCCACGCTGTGCCAGCGGCTAGATGCATGTGAGCTCGGCTGTCTATTACTGTCGTGCAGCGCAACCGTTTCGAAGAATTTGTTTGCAGTACCTAAAGCATGCCGTACTCAAGTGAGCAGAAGGCGAACATGGTCTTAGCCTTGGGAGCAGCACAGGCTGGCAAGAGGAAAGCTGCCAAGGTAGACCGAAATTGGCACTGTGGGGGAAGATCTAGCGCGAACACAATTATGAGGAGTTACTCAACGCTGGAAGAAACAGGTAGCTTCAAGAAGACGTGACACAGAAAGGGGACTATTAGTGAAGAGACTGAAAGAGACATTTTGGCTTTCATGACTGCAAACGCTCATTCGAGCGTGCGTGATCTGAGTGGTGAGGTCGGCATATCAAAGTCTTCAGTGTCAAGAGTTCTTAGGAAGACTGAAATGCATCCGTGTCACCAACAACTGCATCAAAAACTGCAAGAAAGAGACTTTCCTTAAAGAAGGGAATTGCGCTAAAAAAGACACGGACGAGTAAGGACATGGACGGGCGCAAACTCGCGACTGATTTTATTCAGAAGGAACACAAATATATATTTGTGTTCCTTCTGGCATGAAGCGCATGAAGCATGAAGCGAGCGATGTTTCTCATAAAGCATGGTCGAGAGCGTTGTAATCGTGGCACATTCGGGCGCACAGGGCGCGCTGTCATATGGTATCTTTTTAACTCCATGGGCTTTTGTTTTCCTCTAATAAAAACGGCCATGATAAGTCTATCTTATCTTGTTGGAAGTGCCTGGGTTGGGCAATATTTGTGGAGCTCCACAACTTTCCTATTGACGCCTGAACGTTTCAAGCTATATTTAAAAAGTTATTTCTCAAAGAAAGACGAGCAAAAAATGGTACTGCAAGTTTAGATAAATGCTAACAACATCCCCGCAATTTTTGTTCTGAAGAACGCATAGGTTTTTTTTCAGAATCTTGGTCCAAGTTAGCTGGGACACCCCGTATATACTGCGATAACGGGACTGACAAGTGGACAGAACGTGTTTTGAGATATTGGTGGAAAATGAAAAAGCATGACTTAGGTATAGTGATATAACTGAGCACTCTAATTGGCATAGAAAGTTGTGAAAAACACTGTCACGCTAACATGAGGTTAAACCTATGTAACCTCGATTTAAGGGGAGACGCGGGTCGAAAGATCGCGGTTTTCTAAAAAAAAATCACTTTTTGTTTTAAGCTGCATTGTCATCTTTGGTCTATTAACTTTCATTTGTGTAAATATCAGGCCAAAATTCGCACTAGAAGTCACCAAAAAAATGCGCCTAAGTGAGCGGCAGAAACTCTATAGTCTACCGAAAGTTTAGAAAGTCCGCGCCGTTTACATCGTTCTCACGCAATTGAGCGTTACTGCCCGCCATTTGCAATCATCGGGGCGTGCAGCGTCAGCCCTTTCCTCTAAGGTTCAATGGCTGCAAGTCTCGTATGTTCACGGAGAATAAAGGAAAAACGAGAAAGAAGACGAGAGTGTCGCGCGTTTAGAACTGCGCGCCATGCAGCGCAGCCCTGCCATTGGACGGCGGTGCTCCTTTTAAGCAGCAAAGCCGAACCACCGCCGCAGCGCGTTCTCGCTAGCCGCACAGTTTCCCGTGTTCTCTTGTTCCTGCGTTTTCTTGAGATGACTAGCCCGAAAAAGTGCAGTTTCAATGCCCGGAAGTATCGAACTCGGCACAAGTACCGAGGGAAATGGCGTAAGACTTAACAAACCCACAGCCGGGAACGACGCCCGCAACGCTCCGACGTCGGTTAGGCCTACTGCCGACACCGGTCACCGTGACAGTGGTGAAATCGACGCTGCTGTGGATTTCGTCAGTGCATCGCAGAAAAAGATGGAATTCTTCAGAAGTGAATGAAGGTTGGTCGGTGCCCCTGCTGCTAGCACGGTGTTGTGCGAGATTGGTGCATTGACGGCACCGGTGACAGGTTCGGCATGTCCCACTTGCCGTGAACGGAAACTCGCTGTCCGAGAAGCAGCTGAGAAGCACAAAGGGCTTTCGTCGTACCTAGAGCTACGCTGCGAAAATCCCAACTGCCCTGAATCTGTGCTTTCATTCACGCACACGTCAAAGCGGATCATCTCGGCCGGTGCATGCGGTGACCCCGGCGCAAACACTCACTATGACAGCGGGAGCTCGCGCAACAGCTATGCCGTAAACGTGAAGGCTGTTTTGGCAGCGCATGCTATAGGTGCTGGATATGACCAGCTTTCGCGATTTTGTGCGATCATCGGCCTTGCATCAAACCGCTGCATCACAAGACATTCCATGCTATTTCTAAGTGTGACCAAGATTCATGCAAAAACAATTGGATTTTGAAGAATAGAAGGTTTTGAAACTTTCAAACCTGCTTTTCTCATTTTCAAATTTTTTGATATTTTCGTGTCTTCCGGGAAGCCTTTTGTACACTTAGAATTGGTGTATACCAACGAAATTTGGCATACATACTCTCGAAGGTATGTAGAATGCTGATATAATATCAGTCGTCAATAATTGCAGTAGTAAGAAGTTATGTCTCGGGGAACTGAAGGAAACAATGGTTGAAGTGTCAAAATTTTTTTGTCCCACTTCCAATGACTGAATGCGTTTTTTGACTAGATATCAGCACTCTGTGATCTATGAAGAGCTAAATAAGCTGTAGCACAATACCTTTGTTAAAGTTTAGTTAATAAAAAGTGCCTGTAAAGATCGCTATATTTGTCATTCAGTATAATATAACTCGAGAACTATAGCAGCTACACAAAAACTAATTGCATAAAAACTCTCTAATTGGCTGAATTTTGAAGTCTCTGGTACAAATAATAAAAAAAAATGTTTCGAGGAGCCTCTCCCTTTAAGGAACTATTTTCCCTTTTCCCAATCTTAGTTCCCTTGAAAGCTAGATATTTATTTTTGCAATTTATCAAAGTAATTTCGTGAGGTGGTTTTGATTTAAGGGGGGAAGTGGGTCTTAAAATTTTTTTTCTTATTTTTGGGTGAATCTTTAATAAACTCCACTGTCTGGGGTAATTTTTCATGCTGATTTCAGATCTGTAATTAGATTTTTGATAGCTGCAGCAGTTCAAAAAATATTGAGGTCTGAAGTCAAATTAATTTCAAACTCGTTACGGGGCTTTTTGATGATGCCGTCTTGCTAAACCAAAAACTAAATGCATGACACCATTGCTAAAGACCTACTGTAGGGGGTGATGCTATTTTTATTCATTTGGAAGCATTTTGCGGACAAGAAAACAATCTTGCAATTATTATGAACATTTTTTTCTAATTAACAGCGAGTACTATACCTGAATGTAATTTTCATGACGGTGCAAGAGTAATAAAAATAGCATCACCCCCCAGATCATTTCAATACGAATAAAATGATACCACCCTTTTCATTTTTGGCCAAAGAAAAACCAGAAAAAAACCCTTGTAAGGTGGAGTACAGTGTGCAAAAACATCGAACTGAAATAAACGCATTTGAAGTTTCAAACAAATGTAGCTTTTGCTGAAGTGAATCTACAGCAATACAAATGGCACCATTTTGAAGCTCTATGTTTTGTAAGAATGGCCATGCTAAATGTGTGACTGCACACTCTCAAAATAATAGCACACTGGCCACTGAACTAGCACAAGAAACTTTATTAGGCACCATGCTCTACAAAGAGCATGGTGCCTGGGTTTCAAACCGAAGTGTAGAACTCTGTGTGGGCATGAATATACCGTATTTACACGATTGTAAGTCGACCCCTTTTTTTAAATTTGAAAGTCTGAAGTTGGGGGGTTGACTTACAATCGAAACCGAAACATGGCCCCGCCAAAAAAAAAAAAAAAGCGATGCCAACGGGAGCTACAACGTAGTTAGAATTTTGTTTGCTCTATGGCCCTACCCGTATCTTTTCGCTATCCCGCGTGTTTGTTCGCTTTTCAGAAGGGTTTTTCAACATTTTTGAGAGTTTTACAGTACATGCAACACTCATGGGGGGGTGGCAATAGTTGATGGAAGCGCCGCTGTTCCCATTTGCAGCAGCACCTCTCAGAACGGCGGCGCTTGCGGGGAGTATCGGTAGTTCATAGAAGAGCAGACACCTCTCGCTGGTTTCTCTTTCTCTGTTTGAAGGCATTGGTATTGACATGGTATTGGTTTGACGCGTTCTACTTGACTGCCAGCTACGTGCTACTTATATGCTTCCCCAGTCGTCACGAGTGCTCCAGGCCCACTAATCGTTCGGCACTCGTTCACAGCAGCGTTCAAGAGGGCTGCCATCCTTTAGGCCGAAGAAACAAATCACTGCACAGTGGGCCGCAATTTCGATGTTTCTAAACGGGTGGTGCGAGAGTGGCGACTGCAGCGAAGCGAAATTTTCACCTGAGATGACAAGTTGAGTTGAGTTGAGTTGGGGTTAATGGCACATAAGCAGCTTAGGCTATCATGCGCCAAACACTAGGTATGGATTCTTTCAATAAGTTGGGACACCTCAGTGAGTCCTTGTCTGGGCAAGAGCCCGGAAAGTCCCAACAAGTTAACTAAGGACCTCGGCCTTCTTCTCAGGGATGAGAAGGTGGATGAGGTGCTCTGTAATATGTAGTTAATATGTAGTTAAGTTAGGTTTTAAAGTTTTAAGAGAACTCCAGCTTCTTTTAAAAAGCTAAAAACACATGATACTTCAACAAGTCCATCTTCTCCTAAAATCAAAGCTGGGTGAAAAGGGATATGTTCTTTGTAGAATATGGTAAAAGACTTCTTCCTCAGTGGTTCAAGTTTTCTGCATGAAAATAGGATATGGTTAACTGTTAGTTCATCTCCACATAGTTCACAGTGGGGTTTGTCTTGCTTTGTTAGAATGAAGTTGTGTGTTAGGTGTGTGTGTCCTATGCGAAGACGGCACAGAACCACTTCTTTGAAACGTTCCTGGTGTGTACAAGATTTCCATTCGCCTAACGCAGGTTTTAGCAGGTGTAATTTGTTGTTTGCTTCATTGTTCCAAGCAGACTGCCATTTTTTTCTTAGTTTATGATGTATTAACTTCATGCAGTCGTTAGGAGGTATCTTTACTTTTGTTATTTCTTTGTGCCGGGCCTGTGCCGCACATGCGTCTGCTCTCTCATTGCCACTAATTCCGACGTGGCTCGGAACCCAGCATAATTTAATGTTCAGTCCTTGTGTGGTGGCTTTTATTAAATTGTGTATAATGTCTCCTAATAATGGTCTGACTGCATTTTTGGGATGAAGAGCTGTGAGTGCACTTAGGGAGTCTGTGTATATGATACTATTTGCGAGGTTCTCCTTTACTATTTTCTCTATTGCTATAGAAATGGCGTAACATTCGGCAGTGAAAATGGATGTGCACTGCGGAAGTCTTACTGTTTTTTCCCAGTTCCCTTGTACAACTGCGCTTCCAACATGTTCGTTCGTTTTTGAACCATCAGTATAAAAGTTTGTGAAGCTGCTGTATTTTTCTTCTAGTGCAAGGAATTCCTGAATTATGTGTTGTGGCGGAGTTTGTGCTTTACGGAACTGCGTTAAAGTGAGATCGCAAACTGTGGGAAAGATGAACCATGGGGGTAGTGGATTTTGTCTGTGGGTAATGCCAGGTAAAGTGTCCAATATGCTAAGATTCCGGCACATCTCTTCAAATCGCAGGAGCAGTGGTCTTGTAGTTTGTGGTTTGTTGTTGAAAAGTATTCGGGAAAGGCATATTGTTACAAGTGGGTAGCAAATGTGTTTTGGTAGAGATTGTATCTTGAGAATATATGCACAGGTTAGAGCGGCTCTTCTAGTTCCTAGTGGGGGTTCGTTTCTTTCTACGTAAAGGCTGGTTATAGGAGACGTTCGGTATGCACCACATGAAATACGCAAGCCTGAGTTATGTACTGGGTCTAATTTTTTAAGGTATGTCGGTCTTGCTGAGCCATACACTATGCAGCCATAATCTAAGGAGGAACGCACTAAGAAACGATAAATATGTAGAAGACATGCTCTGTCAGAACCCCAATGTTTATAAGACAGTATTTTGAGTATATTTAGTGACTGGGAAGCTTTCTTTTTCAGGGTGGTTATGTGTGGTAGGAATGTGAGCTTTTTGTCAAAAATTATGCCTAAAAATTTGTGTTCATTCTTTACTGGAAGTACGGTTTCATTTAGGTGTAGGGTGGGGTCAACCTGTAGGCCTCTTTTGAGTGAAAAGAGGACAGCAACTGTTTTTTTGGGGGAAAATTTAAACCCGTTTGTGTCTGCCCAAATCGCGAGTTTGTTCAATGTGAGTTGTATCTGTCTCTCGCATGTTGGTAAGCTGGAGGATGTGCATGCTATTTGGAGGTCATCAACATATACAGAATACATAATGGACCTAGGAATTATTTTTGCTATGGAGTTCATTTTTACTATGAAAAGTGTCGTACTTAAAATACAGCCCTGTGGCACTCCATTCTCCTGGACGAATTTCTTCGACAGAGTTGCACCAAGGCGTACATGAAATGAACGGTCGGAGATGAAATCTTTCAAGCAGTTCAGCATCCTACCACGAATACCAAGTTCTCCTAGGTCGCGAAGAATACCGAACCTCCAGGCGGTATCGTAAGCCTTATCGATATCGAAAAAGACTGCTAAACAGTGTTGCTTGTGTACGAATGCTTCTCTCACTGTATTTTCTAGGCGGACGAGATGATCAGTCGTTGAACATGTTTTTTTAAATCCGCACTGGTGGATGTCAAGGAGTTCACGTGACTGAAGAGTGAACGTCAGCCTAACGTTCAGGATACTTTCGAATGATTTTGCCAGGCAACTTGTGAGGGCTATAGGCCTATAACTACTAGGGGCGGTTGGTGGTTTTGCAGGTTTCAGGAACGGTACAATCACGGCTTTTTTCCAAGCCTCCGGAATTTTACCCGATACCCATATTTTATTGAAGAATTGCAGAAGTGCGTTTACGGCAGCGTCTGAGAGGTGAGCGAGCATTTCATAATGTATCTCATCAGGGCCGGGTGCTGTCTGTTTACCTGCCGACAGTACTTTTTGGATTTCGTGAAATGTGATTAATGCATTATAGGGTTCATTTGTAGAGCCACTTGTAGGAAGTTTTTGTTTTTCGGTTGTATGTTTGTGCTTCAGGAATGATGGAGTGTAGTGTGAGGAACTTGAAACATGAGAAAAATGTTCCCCTAGTACGTCTGCCTGTTCCCCTATACTTGTTTGTGTGCCAGGAGCTGTTAATAACGGAATTGTGAAAGGGGAGAAGCTGCCATTTAATTTATGCACTTGTTCCCACATTTTTTTGGATGTGATTGAGCTGTTAATAGATGATATGTAGTTCTTCCAGGAAGTTTTCTCAGCGTCTCGACGGATGCGGCGTGCGTTGGCTTTCGCCTTTTTAAAATTTACAAGATTATCATGGGTTGGGTATCTACGGAATATGCCCCACGCTTTGTTTTGTTTCTTTTTTGCTTCCCTACATTCTTCCGTGTACCAGATTTTATGATTATGTCGAACCACTCCTGAGGACTGAGGAATAGCTAGCCGCGCGGCATTAATAATACAGGTTGTGAACAATTTGTTTTGGTTGTCGACATTTAAATCTTTCGAGAAAACTTTTTCCAAGCTGGCCTGTTCTTGAAACAGTGCCCAGTTTGCTAAGTGTAGCTTCCAACGACGTGGTTTGCTTGGGATGATTTGTGGTGAGGATGATAAGTTAATTTTTACAGGAAGGTGATCACTTCCATAGGGGTTGTCAACGACATCCCATTTAAAATCTGTAAAAAGTGATGGAGAGCACAGTGACAGGTCTAGGCAACTCATAGCTCCTGTGCTTGGGCAACAGTAAGTTGCCGCACCAGAGTTTAGTAGGCATATGTCGTTGGTTAGAATAAAATCTTCAAGTGTTTGGCCCCTGGTGTCAGTAGTTTTACTACCCCATAACGTGTTATGTGAATTAAAATCACCACATATTAAAAATGGTTCAGGTAGCTGCTCTAAAATTATCTCTAGGTCTCTTACGGTAAAAAGTGAATGTGGCGGAATGTACATTGAACAAATGGTGATGGTTTTGTGAGCTAAAACGGTGACAGCAACGGCTTCTATGTGAGTGTTAATGGGAATTTCACTGGCTGGTATACCAACTGGCAGAACAATGGCTACACCACCTGACAGCCGGTTCGCCTGAGTACGGTCGCGCCGTATAACAGTGAAACCTTTTAAAAAGTTCTTGTGTTTTTCGCCTAGGTTGGTTTCCTGTAAGCACAGGGCCACAGGAGAGAAGTTTATTAAAATATCTTTCATGTCACCTAAGTTATGAATGAGACCTCTACAATTCCAATGGATCATGAAAGCCATTATGAAATTAAAAGGCAAAAATTGATATTAACGAGTGAATGGGAGATAAGAAAGATGTTAGGTGACATGGATCTGAAGAAGGCAGATACAAACAGAACGATAACCCTTAGGTTATCGCCTTCTTATTTTGAGTTGTTATTGGGATTTTATCCCTCTTACCGCGCTCGAGGGAGCGCTTGTCCTTCGGTGTCGAGGACACCGGGGTTTTTGTTTCGACCTCCATTGCTCTCTCTGAGGCGCTGGAGGACCGAGAGTTTGGCGCCGAGACACGTGTCTCGGGCCTTGGAGTTCGCGTGATCTTAGGGCCCTGCGGGACAGGTGTCTGCAGGGCCGTTGAAGAGGGCGGAGCAGTACTGACTGCTTCCACCACGGGGGCGGGAGGAGTCACTGTGGCACCACTGCGCGTGGGCTCGGAGGACTCCGGAAGCCTCTGTGACGCTGCCCCCGCCTGCGTCACATCGGCATAACTGCGTCGCGGAAGGTACGACAGTCGTTTTCGGGCTTCAAAGAACGATATTTTTTCTTTGACTGTTAGTGCTATTACTTCTTTTTATTTTTTCCAGCATGGGCAAGACCGCGAGTAGGCTGGATGGTCTCCTTTGCAGTTAGTACAATGTGGGGAGGAAGTGCAGTTTTCAGATTGATGATCAGTTGAGCTGCATCTAGCACAGGTTGTTTGGCCTCGGCATGCATGTGAAGCATGTCCGAACCTTTGACACTTGAAACACCGCCTTGGGTTCGGGATATATGGTCTGACGTTTACTTTTACGTACCCTGCATCCAGAGAGGTAGGCATTACGCTTGTACCAAATGTAAGTATGACATGTTTCGTGGGGATTTCTTGGTCATTTCTGCGGATTACTATTCTTTGAACGTTTGTCACATTTTGTTCCTGGAAACCTTCCAGCAGTTCCTCGTCACTTAAGCCAATAAAATCTTCTTCAGAGATTACTCCCCTGCTTGTATTAAGTGTTCTGTGGGCTGAAACAGTCACTGTCGCGTCGCCAATACTGGTAAGTTCAGAGAGCTTATCTGCTTGATCTTTGTTATTGAGTTCTAGGAGGAGGTCCCCGCTAGACATCTTGGATGCTTTGTATGTTGGTCCGATTTTGTCTTTCAGACACTTCGCTACCAGGAAAGGAGAAAGTTTCCTTACCGGAATGTTGCTTTCACTATGCACTACATAGTACTTTGGAAATGTTGGGGCGTTGCTTTGAAAGGAAAATTGAAAGGGTACTTCGGTGCGGCATCTCTTCAGACGCCGATCATAAACAATAGAGGCTTGTGCTGCCATAGGAAAAAGTGTATGTTCGGCAACAGCGCCGACCGCCCACCACGGAGCCCAACGAGGGGACGCGGCACAGCTTGTGTACAAGCCTGCACGACGCCAGCCGTACGCTATCACTATAACCCAATATGGTGTACCCAAGGTAGGATATCCACACAAGGTTAACCCTTGCCGCCGTGGAGAAAGGAAGTAAATGGAAGAGAGAAGAAGACAGGAAAGATGTAAAGTGAGAGATAAAGACGAAGGTTTGAGAAGAGAGAGATAGGAAGAGGCGACTACCGATTTCCCCCGGGTGGGTCAGTCCGGGGGTGCCGTCTACGTGAAGCAGAGGCCAAAGAGGTGTGTTGCCTCCGCCGGGGGGCCTTAAAGGTCCGAACACCCGGCATCGGCTCAACCTCCAGGATCCCCCTTTCCCCGGACACGGCTAAGCCGCGCACGGCTACACGCGGGAGGGTCCAACCCTCATGTGCTCGGGTCCGTGGTGTCGCAACGCACCAAACGCCTGCTGACGCAGACGCCCCTGCGGGGTGAGATGACAAGTGAGAAATTCCCGACGTGCCGAAGTCTGAACGCTTTCCGGAGCTGTAGGCTAAGCTTCCAGCGTACGTTGCTGAAATGCGTGATCGGTCCCTGCCAGTGAAGTGCGACGTGGTCATGAAACAAGCCCGGACCTTCGCCTTAATTTTAAGGTTCTGCTCCGCCGTGAGTACGAGTGGCTGGCGGCAGAAGACTGCAAAATTACGCCAACCGGTCCTGTCAAAAGAGCCTCCCTGACGGCTGCGTGTGGTTGAGTGCATTTGGCGTGGGCGGCTGTTCTGCAAAATGTCCTGGTGTGGTCGTTTGCCAAATTTGAAATTTCGCTGGACCACGACGCGCTGTGGGACCGCAGCAACGATGACGATGACAGCACTAGTGAAGACGAGTAGTTCAGTGACCATGTCAGCTACTAATAAATTTTCGTTATCGAATACGCCCTCGGGTATGCTCTTATTTTTTTTTTTTTCGGTCACGCAATATGGGGGGGTCGACTTACATTCGAGTCGACTTACAATCGTGTAAATACGGTAGTTCCAGTGTTGTACATGCAGGCTGTCTGATTGATAGCAGTCTCCATTACAATCAGTGAGGCATTTTTTCATTTGGTATAATTGACCATGTTACTGAATGAAGGCTCTGAGTGTAAGTAGCCTTCCAAGTCATCTTCACCTGACAGTGGCTGTGGAACTTAGGATCAGAGAGCCAGTGATAGATATGCAGCTGCTAGGTGCTTTCCAGAATTTTACTTTTGTATGATGCCTCGATCACTTCTGCAGCCAGGTGTGTGCCAGCCCAAGAGGCCTAGTGAACAGAGCTCATGATGAGGTTCTCTTTATGAAGGGGTGGTATGATAGATATTGTTACGAGCTATCGTGACAATATGATAATAGAGTGAACGCGCAATGTGCTTGGTTGCGAGTCAGAAGTGCCGATGTGCGAAATGCACAGCCACAGATACAAGGAGCCGACGCGCGATGTGCTTAGTCGCGCAGTTCAAGGTGCCGACGCGTGAAATGCCTAGTCGCGGGCTCGAGGAGTCGACCCTCGACGCGCTTATTCGGGCAGTCCGAGGTGCCGACGCACGAAATGCCTAGTCGCGGGCTCGAGGAGTCGACCCTTGATGCGCTTATTCGGGCAGTCCGAGGTGCCGACGCGCGAAATGCCTAGTAGTCGCGGGCTCGAGGAGTCGACACTCGATGCGCTTATTCGCGCAGTCGGAGGCGCCAATGCACAAAATGATTAGGTGACGGTCCGAGAAGTCCGCACGCGATGTGCATGATCGCCGAGTCGGAGACTCCCTATGCGCGAAATGTTTAGCCGTGTTTCCGAGGACTGCGTGCGCGATACGAATTTGTCACGAATTCGAAACACCGAGTGCTGAAAGGCTTAGCTGCATGTCCGAGGATCCCGCGCGTGAATGTTGGTTGCGAAGTCCGCGTCGCCGATGCTCGGAATGCTTAGCCGCGAGTCTGAAACGTCCACAAGTGCAGGGATCGGCCACGCTACTGCGATGTCCGCGTAGCGCCCGTTTTGACACGTCGAGATTACGGCGAGTGGAGACATCAAACTCGCGAGGTGCAAAGAGCCGAGCAGACGACGCGAGCGCCGGACCAATGGCGAACCGCGCTGGACCAATGGCGAACCGCGCTGGAGTCACGTGGCAGGCGCGGCCAATCGCAGACTCCAGGATGACCTTCAATCATTTGCTTTTTGTGCGCTTGTTTCTGTATGGAGGAGATCGCTGAAGCGGCAAATTTGAAGACGGAGAAATGCGCTTTCCAACGAGACCAAGATGGCGGCGCTCGGTCGCGCCGTTCCGGAGATATCGTGGCGTGAAAAATGCTGTTCTTTCTTGATTTCCGCGAGATTTTTCGCGACCTTGGCTGATAAAAGAAATTTTTTAGAGCACTTCTAACTGGTTTACAGTAAAGATATTTGGGCATCAGATAGAAAAGGGGTTATAGAAACTGAAAATGTGATTTTCAAAAAATCGATTTTTTGGCCATTTTTCGCGATTTAAAACCCGCGTCCCCCCTTAACAAAGCTTTCGGCCATTTGAAGCATGTACTTGGAGCCTCTGTGTCAAGTAAAGCTTGGAAAGAACTTCAAGAATGTCAGCCGAGGCAGACGTCATCGTGTGCCAGGCACCCTTTCGCAAAATAAGTCTGAATGGGAAAAATGCCGTTGTGTGAACGGGATAATTGGATTCCTCAAAGCGTGTGTGCGGGAGCGCAGTATACAGGAAACATTGCAACACCATCTGTCACGTTAGTAAAAAGAAACTTGTGAAGGCTGCAGCACGTGCAGTAGCTCTAAGTAATGGCGGCCAATTCTGAATGCCATGTGAAGACGCCTGGTGTAACAGTAGCCAATTTCAAAGGCCACACTATTGTATGTTGAAGGTGCTGGAAGCAATTTTCGGAGTCAGAAACATGCACTGCCAGCCATGCTTTACCCCATGGCCAGTTCCTACAGTGCAAGCAGGGGAGTGGGGGTGAGCACGCAGTCAAGTGCGTGGTGGGGGGAGGGGGGGGGGGCAATATTGCATGGAGTCAAAAATGTGAGTTTTGAGAAAAATGCAAAAAACAAACAGCACAAAATTGAATGAAAATTAACACGTTTTGCACATTTACACACGTACATTCGTAATAACCACTAGAAAAATAGTCTAATTGCCTGCTGCTGTCTAAATGTCGTCTCTTCAGTGCCCCTTGAGCACTGTTGGCCAAGGAATGACTCCGAGCACATTCTTTTTCTCTGCGTTTGTCCTTCTCAGCCATCCGTTTGTTGCTCATTGGGCTGGGATTCAGGCTGAGCTCGTTCAGGATTGCTGCCGATGTCCTCCTGTTGCCTGCGTTGAATTGCATCACTGCTTCTGCCACAGCCGCTTTTACAATGAATAGTGATGGATGGCGTTGCATTGGTGCAAGTAACCAGATTATGGCATCAAGAATCTGGGCCCATTGGGCACAGACTGTGATTAGCGACTTTATCATTAGAAGTAATATGGTGATATGTCACAATCACAGCCTTGTGAGCTGCCTCTACATCTCCTTTGTGCGATTTCAGTGCCCAACCATAGTAAGAGCTCAACTTTGTTGTGAGGTCATTTGTGAGCCTTCCTCTGCCACCAAGGTTCTCTGTCCCCTTGTGTTTCATGATCAAGTTGTGCAGGGCTGTGCCCATATGCATTTGCACATGGTAAACACAATCTTCTTTTACAATTTTTATATAGCCGTAGGCATCAGCCTCTTGCAAAGCAAGAAAAGTGTGGCTGTCGCCATCAGATAGCACTGTCGTGTAGCAAAGGCCATCTTTCTTGAGAGACCTCTTGAAAAGTAGAAGGCCAGCTTGCGCCTCCATTTCTCCAGCCTTCTTGCCTGTGTTCTCTTGGCATAAATGGCTAGCCCTCCAAGCTGTGCACATTGGGACATCCCTCTTTGGTCTCCGCTCGCAGCCAGCACAAAAATTGCTTAAAACAACATAGTCTAGCCCCGAGAAAAGTTCGACAACTGCACCTACCCCTATATGGGATGAGTGTCCATGTGTCATCCACGAACCATCAAAACATACGGCGATGTTGTTAGCGTTCCCCAAGTTCAGCACGCTGTATAGTTGCTGAACCGACAGTGCACTTCGGTCATCGCTTCTTTGGCCGCACGAATTGATGCAGGGGTCCATTTTTTTTTTCACGTAGTTCCGCCACGTCTTGTTGTGAAGACCGCGGTTGGAAATGTTCATCACCAAAAAATATCATTAAGTGCCGTCTGCTAGTTCCCAGTGCACTGCATAGCACGCGCTGCCAAAATATTTTAAAACCTTGTTAAACAGTACCCGCTGAAACAGTAGTTTCGTTTTAAAAGTAGTAAAGTCAAATCCCCAACTCAGTGGCCCTTGAACATAATGTGTTTTGTATCCGCATAAACCGTACCAGCTTATTGCGTACGCATCGGTTAAAACTTAGAGTTTCCACTTTTTGTCACGCAAATACGACAGTGCGTCGTCTCCATCGGGCGGCCCGGCAGAACAACAAGCCTCGGAGATCGGAACAACGGCCTCCAAGCGCCCTGTGCGTTTGCGCGTGAAGCCACATCAACATCAACATCATTTCGACGCCGTGCCAGAGAGCGTTGGGGCGTCATGCAAGCAAAGACTCGCGTCATGCCAAAGCTCCGATAAAGAAGACGCTGGGTGCTCAACATAGAAGAAAAACGAGACATTGTCCGTGCTATCAAACGTGACAGGAAGTCAGCGCTGGCACGCGACAGGGATCTGCTGTTGTGGTACAGTGTGTGGCATTTGGAATGCGAAGAAGTTGCTCGGCAGCGCTGATGCGACCGCGAAGCGATGTTGGCTACGAGGTTCGACTTTCCGCCATCGTTGCCTCTGTTTTTTCTGTTGTTGCCGAAGCGTCGACTAGCGACAGTGATAAGGACGACACGGAAAGCGACAGCACGGGCGATTCAGGCCCGACAGTGGCAAAAGCTGCGCGTTACGTCAGCCTCATGAATGCAATAGTCGCGACGAGAACAGGGCGCGATAACATCTATTCCAAACAAAAAGTATTCCGAACTTCGGCACCCGGCAATGAAAAAGGCACCCCGGGAGTTCTGCGGCACTACTGCGCGCTTGCACGAAGAATACGTAACGCCAACGAGGAATCTGCCATGTGAGTGTTTGCTGAGAAAAGGCGGCTGGCTGAGAAGCTGGCACACAGCTTCAATAAGTTTGAGGCCGCTGTCGTCGTGCTAGGCCGCCGCGGCATCAAATGAAAATAACACTTCTGTCGCGCGAAGTGAATAAATACTGCATGTTATTTCCCCTTTCATCGCACTCTCCCCAAGTTCCGTTTTCGACAGGTAAGTGGGCGATCTCATGCTATTTCGGTTAAACAATACAACCGCTTAGTACGTACTTTTTCCGAGCTCCGGCCAACTACGGTTTAACGAGGTTTCACTGTACAACGAACGGGTTCACCGTCTGATCGCCGCTTACGTGCGGCGAGCTCCACGCAGACGCGATGTCCCCGCAATTGGAACATGAGAGCGTAAGTTTCACACTGAGCCCGTATTCTCGCTCACCTTTCTTGAACTCAATGTTGCCGCTATTCCACACTGTGCACTTTGTAAACCTCAAAAGCTGGTTTTGCAGATCCAAATTGACGATCGTGAATGCCGTCTCGTCCAGCACACTGTCGACCACGCCGCTGTCTCGGTTAAAACAATCCGATTTCCGCTTCGTCGCTGCCATTGACACGATTTCCTGGAGTTTTTTCTCGGTTCAAATCCTGTTCTGCTCCCCAACGGAAGGCTGCAGCATCACCACCGTGTCATGGGGGATGCGGCCGCTGTCGGCTTCACGAGCTGGCGCACACGCTAGAACCACACCGTTGTCGCCAACTTCAATGCCTTGTCCACTCAATGTAGTCTCTACATGATCCTCGCCGCATCTCAGAAAAGTGTGACGACCTTTAAAATTACCAACCATCGATTTCTTTTGCTTTTTGCCAAATTTGTTCACCGTATGAAACTTTCTCGCTGACTTGGGCATTGTTGCGTTTCTCAGTTGCTGCATGCAGTTTTTCAAAATGGCGTGTCAGCGTGATGGCGGCGCACAGGCCGGCTCGCTTAGCTGACGACACCAGTTAGTTCCGCCAATCGGGTGGCGCGGTCTTCTCACGTGGGCTCGTTCAGCCAATAGAAAACAGATAATGTGCTTTTCTTTACCGATTTATTTTGCGCCATCCAATAGGCGAAACTGAGCGGCAGTGGGGGGAAACTTAAGCAGGAAGACAGCTCTTTCAAACGAGACTGAGATGACAGCGATAGGCAGCGTGAAAAGGCAGCTGCGCGATGGGAAGAAGGGGCAGTTTTGGGGTTCATTTTGGCTGGAATTCAGTGAGAACTCATTGCGCAAATTATTATTTCGCCTAAAATACTGGTTCTAGGAACGAGAAACTTGGTAGAAAAGTAGTTGTAGATTTCGAAAACAACACTTTGAAAATTTTTTTGTTTTTAAGAGCTGTGTCCCCCCTAAATGCGGCATCATGGTGGACTCAGTGTGTCTTTGAAGTCAGCACTTCCATGCTGATTGAATAAACGCAGCAAACGGGAAGACAGGTGGTAGACCAGGTTACACAAGTGTCTGGTTACACATACAACATGGAGGTGGTATTTACATGGAGGAAGCTATGGCAGCTAGGCTAGAAGCGAGTACGAGGCGGCCATTTTTCAAATGCCGACGCCAATATGGTAACGCAGATTTAGGGTAGTGCTCGATTCTAATGCGCATGCAATTTTTGCACCCGTTTTATTGAAAAAAAGGAGCGTCTTAGATTCAAGTAAATACGGTAGGTGCTGAGCCGTGCTCTTAATAGGGCTGCAGAAAATAGCACCTTGTTCCTCTCACCCCCCGCAAACCACTCACATACACACACACACACTAAAGCTAAGGGTGGGCCAAGATAGCTAGTGCTTCGATATGTGCAGCATTTCTGCATGCCTAGTGTTGGAGGTTGCGTAAACTCAAGTTTCAGAGACGTGGTGAAGTGATAGGCATATATGCTCCCCACCACTTGTACTTTTCATGCAAGTGAACAGTGAACACAGTGAACAGGCACGGTGGTCATATCATCCTATGCAAGTGACACCATGTTTCTTGATTTCAATAGCGCCAGTGTTTACTGCAAATTATTGCAGCCGATAAAACTACAAATCTTACTTCGTGTAGCTATCTAATACTTTGCTATCGTTATCAAGATTCACGGCTCTGTGCTACGTGCCACACGCAAGCTCGGGCGGCGTGAGCCACACCAATGCATTGCTCTCGGCGCAATCTACACTGTATGCACCGCCGCATGTAATCGCACAATTATGGCCCAACCTTCTCGCGTTAATTAGTTTTCAAGTGCTTACGGACAAATGCTGTCCACCAGAAGCATTGTACTTCATGGTAACTATGTTTACTCGTGAAAATTCAAAAACTCGACTCAACGAAATTCACAACTAAGTTTTTTGCTTTAACTGTATCGAGGTTTCACGTCATAGTCGAACCCACTTACAACAATATTCAAGTGCTGCTAAATTTTTTGTTATAATCGATAATTCTTATAACCGGGATGCATGAAGAAACGAAATTACCGTATTTTCGCGATTCTAAGCACCCCCATCTATTTTCGCGAGAAAATTGGGAAAAAAGTTTGCATGCGAATCTAAGCACCCCCCTATTTGTTAGGAAGAGCGTGTAGCCAAGGCCGCCAAGCGTGCTTGCTCACTCTCTCATTGAGCCGGAGCCGTCGGAATACCGAGGTAGACGGAGTCCGCGACGCGAGTACGCCGTACTGCCGGACTGTACGGCTGCACGGCAAAAGCTGCAGAAAGCGTCCCCAACAACCATGGCAAAGTGGATTTCGGACGCGTGGAAGCGGGTCCAAGTGGACGTTGTGGTCAAATCATTTAAAAAGTGCTCGATCCCAAACCACTTCGACAGAACGGAAGACGACCTGCTGTGGGATACCCACAGTGGCGGTTCAAGCGGTGCGACGAACTCGAGTGGCAGTAATAGTAACTGTGCATCCGACACAAGCGGTAGGTTCACTGTCTGCACTGATTTTTCGTTTGAATGTTTGCAAAATAAAATGTTATTTCTCGCACCCGTCTCGTCATGATGTCGCAGCGAAAAGAGGGAGGAGGGGGGGTCATTCTAGATTTTTTGAATCTAAGCACCCCCCCTCACTTTGGGCATCACGATCGTGAAAAAAAGGGGGTGCTTAGAATCAAGTAAATACGGTAAAATGGGGGATGCCATAGCTGTTCCGAGAATACTATAATGGCAGGGAGGCCAGTCCTCCTCCCCACCACCTTCCTCCATCCGGCTTTCGATTGTGTTTACTTGTTTTACTGTTTAACTCTGCTTCCTGCCTGCTCCAATCGTGTATTGTTAACAAGCCATGGCTGTCGGTGAATCAACTGCAAACAGGGGTCGCAGGCGGCAAGTGACATAGGAGCTCCGCCGAGGCATCGCTTTGGTGGCTCCAAAAGGCGCCTTTTAAAAAATGCGGAAAGGTTTGCCGTGGCAGCATCTCAGCTTGAGAAATCCAGAAGAAACACTGGGACGAGACCGCCACAAGCACCTCACCACGTACTTCCCACTGGCTTGCATGAGAAAACTGCATGTCAGCCTTCTTTGCTTTACGCGAAGCTTGCAGACATCCTTCTGTGAAGTGAAGCGGAAAGTCTTTCGCGAAAACAAGCTTATGAGGAACTGAATCATCTAGAGCACCTCCCGCACGGACAATGTTGAGGTAGCCTGCCCTACCGCATCAGAGCTACGGTCATGGCAGTCACTGTAGCTATCCGATGCAAGCATGCTCGTGACGATCGCCTCATCAGTTAGAAGCATTTAGTTTCTAAATCTATAGCAGTGCGCTTTCTTTTCACCGGCAATGTCGTGCATTGCCGTTGATGCCAATGATCAGTGAGCAGATCAGCCATGTTCTGTTTTGGCGGCAAGTCAAACAAGGCTGAGAAACTGCATGGCCAGGAACGACTTCGACACAACGAACAAAGACAAGCACAAGCGACTTAATCCGTTAGGATAGTTGCGCAGAATGAGGGCCCAGCGAGCAATTCAGGAGCAGTGCCGACACAGTTGTCAGCGCAGTTGGGGCAGCCCATTCGTGTTTTGGAGGGTGACGTGGCGCAGAGCAATGGGCGCAGCCCATTCATGTTCAGGGGGGTGGAAGGGCGACGGCAGAGATGTGCGAGGCTGGCGTGCATCTCTCATGGAGAGATGCATGCCAGCCTTGCGCGCAACTCTGCCGTTCATGGAGAGCACGCGGCAGTAGTTGGGTTGGCGGGCAATCGTGCACAGTTCGCATTTCACTTTTTCTTTTTGTTTTTTCTCAAGGATTTCGCATTCCATTACCTTTCGGCATGGGCACACAGCAGCCAGACCTCAGTGTTATAACCGATAATGCGGCACGGGGACATTGTAGTAAGCGGGTTATTTCTCCATAGAAAACATACGAAAGTTCAACAGTGCAGCATCTTTTCACTGTTATAACAGAGATTGTGCCCAGGGTCTCTGAGAACAGGTGCAGCAGCAGCTGTGTACGTGACACACCATACAGAAAGAGAGAAGTGAATGCCCCAATTTTTCGTACTGCTATGTGTAGCCATGCAGCATGGCACGACTTGCGCATGACCCTGGAGATTGTGCTGGGGAGATCTCGGAGGTCACGCCCTGCTGCGCCTTCCTGCGTGACGTGCAGCAGTGAACACACCAATTGTTTGCACTGCTGCGCGTCACCATGCAGCGTGGCACGGCTCCCACAGTCAAGCAAGTGCAAGAGAGAGAGGTCAGTGTAGAAGTGCCATATGCTCAGGTGTGCAGCTGCGCTCAGTGGTGAAAAAGACCAGTGCTGCTTGACGACGTATTTGACGCGAGGTCGCAGGAGTTTTTAACTGCTGTGGTGAACAAGTGCTGAACCCCGTGGAAAGCAATGTAAACGGTGTGCAATGGTCAGGTATTTTTCGATTTCGGAGATCAATCTAGTTTGTTGTATCCACTGGCAGGACATTTTCACTTTGTTAGAACAAGGTTTTAAACAGATGAATCTCAACGGGGTTTCAAGGGGAACTCTCTTTACTTTGTTATATCCATTCTTGTGTTACATCCTATTTCATTATAACGAGATTCGAATGTATCTCCTCGCTCACTGCATTCTTCAGCAAGAGGTCTGCCTTTCAGCTGTCCAAGGACTGTTTAAACTCAATAAATAAAGGGCACCATCTACTGCATGGTAGTGCAAGAAAGCTACAGAGCTTTTGTTATCTCCATTCAGTTTACTGGTAGTGCTAAATGCACAAGGAAAACTCACGATGACGAATTGCTTCAAGAAATCTGCGCCTCCAGCGGCATAGACTACAGCACAAGACTGAAGCGCACTCAAATTTATAACCTACAGCAAACTGTCTCTGTAAGCATCAGAGATTATTAGAGTGCCGCTGTCATCATGAAAGTGCTCACACACGCGCGCTTTTGCGACCCAGCACGGCACACCACGCATTCGTGGCACCACATGGCCGGAAGCTATACACGCACCTGCAATGGGGGGTCCCATGAGGCCAGCCACTCCCTGGATGAGCAAGAGGAGGCCATAGGCGCCCGTGAAGTTGTCCAGCGAGATGAGGTTCACCAGGATGACCGGCACCAGCGTGTAGTTGGCAGAGATGGCAAAGCCGTACACCGAGCTCAGCAGGGATAGGGCCATGTAGCTGCTCACCATGGGCAGCACCGCAATGGCCGCTCCGCTGATGGCCGTCAGCAGGCTGTAGAGCAGCGTGGGCTCCAGCCACGACTTGTCGCCCAGGTAGCCCACTATCACCTGCACAGGGGTGGCGGCAACAAAGTTTAGGCGACTACGATGCCTGACCGAAGCGGCAGGTGGTTCACCCCAGTGAGTGAGCAGCGCTACTCATGTCACCAGCAGTGCTTCTGCGATTGCCGTTGTTGACAGGTAGTGTAACAGGTAGTGCACCAAGTAATAAAAACTCAGTTGGAAGCCTGTTCTCGTCTTCATCCCATTTACGTCTTCGTTGGCCTTTGTGTTATTCTCTTACTAAAATTTGAGGGCTCGAGAATGAGCTAGTTGACATACCCAATGTTCCGTAAACAGAATGTGATGCATTGCAGACTTTTTCAGTGGGAGCTCCCTGTGCATTGCAATTGATCCCTTCAGTCACAAATTATGAGGGACTGTCAATAAATACATCAAAGTAGCGTAATTTTATTTGATGGGTGTACTAAAAAAATTCTAGGCGATAGGATTAGAAAAATCACAAAGGCTTCTGGACACTGGCCAAGTCAAAAGTTCATTGACGTTTTGGAACCCAAACAGGGGTTCCTTGTCCACAGTGCTGGAACATGAATTGACTTCCGACTTGTTCAGTGTCGAGAAGCCTTTGTCTTTTACCTAATATGATACCTGACCAGACGAGTTTCCGTTGCACCCTTGACACAGCGACAGGATGATACTCTGTGCAGTTTCCTGCAAGTCCTTATCTTCCTACAATACTTAGGGTATGTGTACACCTTGTTTTGCCATTACTGTGACAGAGGCCACAACCACTGCATTCCCACATATCTTGCACATGTCTGGCATCCCTGCAGATGGGTGAACACTTAATGTAGCGTAGTAGGAAGCGAAACAAGGTCAAGTCGGACAAGGGGAGGAAAGAGCGCAGTTGCAAGTGAGACTCTTGTCCCGGCCCCTCCTTCACTTTGTGTCGTGTCCTATTACACTGCAATTATATCTGTGCTATTGGCAGCCTTTCTGGGTCCAACTTAACCCTTTGAGGTTAACATTTTCTTGTGTTACAGATTTCAAGTTCTTTAGAGCGATTTATTTTGAGAAAAAAAAAACAAGGAAATTACTTTTTACATAACAATAAAGCAAGAAAAAAATTTATCCGTGCAGTTTTACACATCGTTCATGGTTAAATCCACAGATAAATTGGCACAATTTTTAAACAAAATGTCATAATATTCACACAGCTTATTTATTGTCTTAAATAGGTTTGAGGCAACAAGGACTTGTATTTTGAAACATTCCATTTCATTCCAGCATTCCAGCCATTCCAGCAAAGGCAATGGTGTAGCAGTCTCCGGTCCACACCCAAAGCAATGAAGAAGAGCCAGAAGAGTAAAAGTGATGTGGCTCATCAGAGAATACAGTCGCAGGAACACGTGGCCACAGCGAAAGCGAGGCATGCCGCATAAGCGCCCACAAGCAAGCTCAGTTATACGCATTCGTCACGGAAATGAAACAAGTGAGAAACTTGCAGTAATCAAATGTTAGATCTCTAGACTAATTCCGTCAGTCCTTACATGCCTCACAAAGAGAAAAAAAAGAAAGAGAAAAGAATAAAGACGGACGCGCGGCAGTATTGACAATTTGCATGCACCCGCCTTAAAGTGATCGCAAGCCTGTGCGAGAGCCATGTGGGCAAGCATCACATGGTAGTGCCTTAGCTGACAGAAAACAAGATAGAAGTAGACGTAAGTTTTCCAAATGCCCTTAACTGGACACAACATGTGCTAGAATGACCATTATAGACACCAGCTGCAGGACTGCCTACTTTTCATTTACTCAACACAAAATAAGCAAGCAATGGTCCCAACATGGTATTTAACTACATCCACAGTGAAATTCCACCCCTATTTGAAATTTCAGTACAGACAAGCCAAAGGTTTAGGCAGAGGAGTCATGCACAGGGGACACTCCTATTTACACAACATTCGGTGCAGAGGCAAGAGTCAGGTGAACATGTGGCAGAAAGCGACACTGCCTGGACCAAAAACAAGGGTAGGAAACCAAAGACAATTCAACAGCTAAATTTTCTCGTGGCCATGAGGCTCGAAGCCACAGAACCAAGCATATATCAAAGGCAGCCAGAAGAAACCAGCAAGGACCGGACCACCAGAGACATATCCTTAAAAACTTATGCTGCAGCAGCAAAAATTAACAGGGAGAAAAGTAATAATAAACGTGACACCCAAGATTTGCATCACATCTAAATATCCTTCTCACTAATTCAACTGGAAGCCCCCGCAGCAGCACAACAACGTGAAGATATGCAAAGTGGCCTCCAGCCACAACACCTCGGTTGCCTGCCATCACTGGAAAAATGTCAGGCAGTGATGGAAATATGACCGAACCTGTGTCACACAAGCAGCATGGAAAAATTGTCATAACTAATGCGCAACGTCAATGCTGAATATGCACAACTTACCAAAAACAAAAGGTACAATGGGGAGACTGCAATACGCATTGCACAGTGCACAAAAAAAGGGGGGAGGGAAACCATAAAAAGAAACAAACTTAAAAAAAAAGAAACTCCTACCCTCGTGCTGAGCTCTACTTTCCAGCATGCATCAAATTGGCACACATGCAAGTCAAAGATAACCAGAAGTGTGAAAATTTACACTTCACATTTACGGTTAGCATACAGTCTGTTCAAACACTTGGTGAAGAGTGCTGCCATAATAAATAACCACACTGACTATCGGGAGGATATCTTTCCCATATAGTAGTCGTTATGAGTAGATATGCCAAAAAGGCAGTATCAGTACGTTATCTGTAGGTTAGTCCTTTCATAAACAGAGTGCAGGCTGTACTCGGCAAACAGGGGCAAAGAAGAGCAGCTGTGAAGCTTGCTTTTTGGAGCAGTCAGCAACAAGACATGACCTACCAAGCAATCCGTCAGACAGTCTGCACAACTAGCGAAATCAACAGAAAGCCTTTGCCTTCAAGTGCCAATACAGTCGCCGACTAATTTTTCGGACTCCAAAAATTCGGACATGCTTGGTTATTCGGTCTGCTTCGCGGAACTGCCATTCTCCCCATAGACTATAATGTATAACAACTGCTGAAAGTTCGGACACCTTGCAACCTCTCGTCTGATTTTTCAGACACTCCTTGAGCCAACTCGATCGAGAGCACCATGCACCGACTCTGACCGGTGCATGGTTCGACTTGCTGAATGCCATTTTTGTTTTGAACGGAGCCTCCTCGCTGCCCCATGAAGTGGCGCTACAGCAAATCCCCGCTCATCCATCATCGTTTCTGCCTGGTTCGTGGCCACAGCAGTTCCGGTCTCAGCTTAGTAAGCCATGTCAAGACAATCCACCAGCCAATTTGTTTCTTCGTGCACGACGCTGCGAGTAGGCCACATTTTTTGTTTGTGCGACAGGTGTCAGCGTGACGGCATGGTGATGTTTGCGTTGTGTGCGGTGTCGAGGTTGTGGTGAACCAACGCAGCATACGGAAACATCGCGTCAAGCGTCTAATGGCACCGACAGTGCCCGCTTAGAATGCGCTGGGGAATCCGGGAAGCGGGTGCCGGGAGGCCTAGGTTTTGTCGCCTTCCAATGTGCTCCCTACTGACACCGAAAATGTTCTGCCGAGACCTGCGCAGTGGTTGCATTGCGATTCCGGACACCGTCTCATGTGACAGTTTCACAGCTGTTGACACTGCAGTACTGACATGCGCAGAACTCGACGATGGCAAGATCATTCGTCAGGTTTCTGCTGCACCGCCAGACGATGACTCCCGAGTCGGAAGATGACGCACCATGTGCTACGCTGCCGTTGCATGCGGAGCGTGTACAAGCAGTGACTGTGCTTTCAGCCGCCTATAGTGACTGTACGACCCTTTCCGAGATTCAGGCTTATCTGATTGCACGTAAAGGGAACAGCATGCAACGGCGCATTCATGATTTCTTCAAGCCTACTGCCGAGCCCGAATAAATGCGTGGAAATAAAGGATTTCTTTTTTTTTTCTTAATTTGCTTTTTTGCACACCTCTTTATTTGGAGATTTCCGCAGTCCCCGTGAGGTCCGAATAAACGGTCGGCGACACATAGGAACAAAGAAATCAATGCTTCTCAGCATCCAATGCATTAATTTTGATGACACTTCTCACATTTAAAACAAAAAGATAAAGCCTACCGACTGTAGGCAGTATATCTTGTTATTTATGCTATCTGTACTAACATTATGCTTGTTGTCAAAACTGCACTATGAAGGATGAGGAGAACCATCAGCAGATCAGAAAAGAATTATCCTTTTTTTTTTTCATGGTGCTCTTAACAAAAGTACTCTAATGTCAGCACTGTGGACAGTAACGTCTTGATTGCATAGTACAACACACACACTATTTTAAGAAGTGGGTAAATTAAAGAGACCCGACAAGTGATCCGTGCCATCGACTCACCACGCCAAAGGTGTTGAGGATGCCAATGAAGGAGATGAGGTAGGAGGCCCGGTCCTTGTCAACACCCAGCTGGATGGCGCTGTCAGGCAGGTACATGTAGGGGTTGTCAACGCACGCGTTGAGCAGGAAGTTGGAGATGCACAGTAGCGTGTAGCGGCCGTTGAGGAACAGCCTAACGTCCATAGAGTCCTGCAGCACCTCCTTCAAGTCGCTCAGCCACTGGCACGTCTGCATCGTGTTTGAGGGGCACAGTGGTTGGCAGCTTGGCGAGAGAGCACAACACTCGAGAGGTGCGTTCAGATAAGGACAATAATCGCAGGAGTGTGTCCCACCTATATCTTGATTTCAACTGAATTTCAACAAAATTTTCAAACAAGATAGCAAAATTATTCCATAAATCTAAATGATTGTATATGCTCGTGTAATGGTCGAACCCGTGTAAAAGCCGCATCGAGAACTTCATAAAAAAATATCAGCAAAAAATATGTTTATGAATTACCCGTGTATAAGCTGCACCCCCAACTTCTGAGAAGGTTAGCAGTGTTATCTGTTCTGCGGTGTGAGAATTCCGAAGTGTTTCTTTTTTAGTCGGTGGCAAAACAAGGCAGCAGCTGCTGGTCTGTGGGGTGTCACCACTTATTCCAACCAGAAGGTGACGTGCTACGGGAACAGCCAAGAATAGCCAGAGCCAGTACAGCAAGTTCAATAGTAGTTCAATAAAGGCAAATACCACCGAAAATATTTATGAAAAAAAAAAACCTTTTCTCCGTGTAATGGCTGCACCCCCGATCTTCACCCCAAATCTCGGGAATAAAACCTGTGGCCTTTACACGAGTACACACGGTAGCTTACTTTGCAGCATAAGTCCTCCAGTTTCAGAGTGAGAAAATCTTAACTGGAACATAGTGAAAAATGCACCATGGGCTATGACACAATATTTTGACTTTGAAAGAGCCTAAAAAGTAACTGCTTCTAAGCACACCTTACTCATACGATTACTTATGTGGAAATAATATAAACTCAGTTTATTGCACAAGCCAACTACACAAACAAAGTATGACAGATTAAACTTTTGAAGACTCACAAAAAATGGGCCTTTTCTGGAATTTTTTTTTTTTCTGTGGGTTGTAGCAATGAATTGCCATGGGAATTATTTCTGTGCCCACTTTGCTACATTCTGAACACACAAAAAAATACATTTAGTCTCTCTTATGTACTGTGCCTTTGAATTTTGGCAGCAAACTTTGAACAACCTTACTCCTAGAGAGAGCGTGGAAATAAGACCAGGGAAGATGACCAATGCATGCTAAGTTCAAATTGTATAGTCACTTATACAGGACTGAAAGAAGTAATGGAGAATGTGAATGCACTTTTTTTTTCAATATTTTGGAGGCGAATATTCTCAAAACCCATTCTAATCATGGGTTTCGCTAAGTGGATATGACTGTGTTATTATCCAGCTTCATTTCTGCAATGTCAAAACATGCACCAACGTCAATGATTCAGGTTTGAGTTACTGAATTTTAATCATTATACATTAACAAATTGAACAAACCAATTCGCCGTGCATGCAACATTAGACTATTCAACAAATCCATTTGGAGATGCAGTATAGCACTAGCTGCCACTATTTTTTCCAGCATTTATTCAAAAGAAATTACATCGTATAAAAGACCCGAAACACAGCAAGATGTGTTCACATGAGTGCTGATGATACTAGTGTCTAAACCACTTCCTTCAAAAATTGTTAAAAGGAAAAATGTGTTTGTAGGAACTTGTGTGCAACAGCTTATAGCATTTTTATGTGGTCCATTCTCTGGGAAATAAAGCATGGGACTGTAACAAAAGAATTTTTGTCCACGCTAGTTTAACGAGTAGAGATGGGATGAAAAGCTACTGACTTGTTTGTTCTCTACTGAAGAGGGTTTTCAACAAAATGTGGTTCTTATTAATGCTTATAGCATTGGCTGTTGAATCATAAATGCTACTGATGAAGTATGTAGCATGGTTTTGAATGTAGTCTAACAAGGGCATAATGAAATATTGAATGTGCATTGATGTACCAAAGGCCGCAAGGCATTTTGGGCAGACTTTTAACATCATGAATTGCGTTTAATATGCACACTGTCAGATTCATGACCAACATAATTAATGCATTTATTTCATCATATTCTAGAAAAAGCACACGTACAAAGCTACTAAAATTAAAGCAGTCAAGTAGATTACCAAACACGCTATAACATGACATGAACTATCTACATTTTTAGATAAAATCATCATAAGAGTGCTTCTTTACATATAAACACACTGCCCGTTTGCTGCAGCCAATAGCTTACTATCAAGATCATACACTGAAACATCAATGTCACAGGCTACATCCATACATTTATAGGTAGCACAATCACTGGCATGCAGCTTTATGTTGGATGTAATGAATTCAGGGAAATGATTTGCATAAGAAAAGGCTCTAAAACTGAGCTTTGAAATACAATGAAAACGATATCAACATACGAGTAAGACATACCTGCCATTCACAACAGGCTGCTTTCTAGTGATACAACTATGATAGTTGTATCAAAGAAAATTACTAGAACCCTAGCAAGGTCGTCTTCTGTAATAGTAGAACAACTAGACACAATGTAAAATGCTTTCAGAAAAGCCAGAAACACTGAATCAAATTGCAGGCCACTGTTGTATGAATTGAAAATATTGTCAGGTCAATTCACACAGCTGGGTGACACAACTGTAGCTAAAAATTTTAAGATGGGAAATATATTTTAAAAATAATGCCTTCCAATTGTTTTATTGTATACTAGTATATATTAGATGCCCTAGCATTTCTCAACAAACGCTTGTGGGCATGCTTAACCTAAAGCTATAAGCATTATATATGTAACTATATCATTACCCATGATAATGTGGCCAGACACTAAGATCAATAATGCCGAGGAAAAAGTTTTGAGCAGCTGAGCATAACTACTGTCTAGGAGCTGATCATTACTGTGATCACCAGCCTAACTCATGTTCACTGCAGGATGAAGGCCTCTCCTAACAATCTCCAATTACCCCTGTAATGTATCAGTTATCTTCCTGCAACTCCTGCTGTTCTGCATTTCATTAACACAAGTGCCATTTATGTTTACTGCACCTTTCTTATTCTAGTGATATTCTCTTTTACCTTAAGTTGTACTACCTCGCTGGTTGTCCCTGAATGATGTAATGCTTCCAGGCTTTAATTAAATAATTGATTTTCTTACTGTAAGCCCTTTTTAGCTGTTGTGTGCTACAGGGCACGACTTGAGACTGGGCAAGCTGACATTCCCTCACTAGTAAACTTGGAAGCCTGAAGGAACATCAGAGGACAAAAAGACATACAAGGACAAGTGCTTTATTGCGGTCTTAAAGACCCCGATAAGTGAAGCAAAACGAAAACATGGCTTCCACTCACCTTGTCCTCTCCACTGATGGTCAACATGCTGTTGCGGTAGATGTCGGGGCAGCTCGATGCTCGGAGCCGATAGCGGCGGATGTTAAGCATGGCACCGCGGTATGTGAGGCTGCCCCGCTGGAGCCGCATGTTACGCAGGCACGCCGAGTCAGCCCGCTGCTGCAGACGGCGCTCGCCACCCCAGCCGTTCGGCCCGTCGCGGCATCCCAGGGCGTTCGCTGTCGGGCCAGTCGCGGCACTGGCCTTTGAAGGTGGAAGCACAAAGTTGGGTGGCATGCTCTTGATGGTCGAGCTAGGGTCGATGGTGTTCCAGATATTGGGGTGCTGTACCAGAAGTGAGTTCAGGTGGCCCTTCTCCTTGTTGTAGTTCTCGGACAACACGTCCAGGGGCGCACCGCGCTGGTCCGTGATGTACGTCGGAAGCTGAATGAGCGAGCTGCAGAGCCTTTGGTCACTTCCTCCGGCAGCGGGCAGGGTCGTCTTCTCGTGAGTGTCTGTGCCGTTCTCATCTTCGTCGTCATCGCCAAAGAGGTCGAGGTCTCTCATGAGGGCACCAGAAAGCACCATGTTGAGAAAAAAGCCGGCCAGAATGAGCAGCGTTCCCTGCCAGGCATATGTTTCGAGCAGGCGGATGGTTAGAGGAGCGAAGACGAACGTTCCAATGCCTGTGCCGCAGACAGCAAGACCAGTGGCTAGTGACCGTCGCCTCTCAAAGTAGTAGGCAACGCTTACGATGGACGTTACGTAGCAGAGGGCCAGGCCGAAGCCAGACACGCTGAACGTGAGAAAAAGAAACTCGAGGGACGTGCCAACGTAGGAAGCCACAAAGCCACTGGCAGCTAGAAGTGAGCCCACGATGCAGACGCGCCGGCAGCCATAGCGGTCGGTCAGTGATGACGCGATGGGGCCCGTGAGAAGTGGCATGCTCAGGTAGAGAGAGCCCACCCAAGCTGTCTTGCCCTTGCTTTGTTCGAAGTAGTCGATGAGGTCGACGAAGAGGATGCCGAACGACATGGAGACACCGTCGGCGATTAGGTTGATCATGAAGGAGGCAAACACGACCACCCAGCCCCAGCCACCGTCCGGTAGCGTGGCACGGCGGCAGCGACCATCGCCCGACGACGATGACGACGAAGATGAAGACTGCACCGAACAACGCTGGTCTAGCAGTTGCTGGCCAGAAGGCACCTGAGACTTGGGCTCTGTGTCCACAGACATGCTGGTGCGACACACGGGGGCAAGAGTGTTGTTACAACTGGGGCCACGGGTGTCAGGTGGGTTTTGCACTCACTAGGCAGGGGGGTGGTCTCTGCACTACACTGGAGGGGTTCGAGTTTGGATTGTGGCTGCGTGCACAGGGCAGGTGAGGAGGAAATGACTAGCGCGTGCTGCTGCTCTAGGTTCTTGCTGCTGTAGATTTCAGGCACTGATATTCCGAGCTGCTGCAGGAGGACCAATTTTGCCATGGGGCGTTGCAGAGCGTACGACTTGTTACTCAGGCGCAGGTGGTTGGGCGTCCAGACGTGCTGCTCTGGCGGTCTCTCTGATCTGCCGCTGATCCCATCAATTCTGTGAAAGAGGCACAACAACATGCCATTCAGCACATCCTTGAGGGACCAGTGCAATGAACTGGTGATTCAATCTTACCTTCCTTCACATTTCTTTATAAAGGCCGATGGGAAATCACCAAGTTGTGGTGACCAAGTTTCAAAGCACACTGCACGTGCACTATAATGGAGGCCACTTAAATGGGGTACGGAGACTATTTAAATGAAGCCTTAAATGTCGATTAGTATATATTATTTAAACTATCTCGGCACAGCTACGTCGCTGGTAAATGTACAATTTTCTTATTGACAGCTTTTAAATAATGCCTATGGAGGCAATAAATGCAGTCGATGGCTAGCAGATAGGACACACATACTGGACCACGGCCTCTTTTGAGATTTTGACCACACCACAGACATGGTTTCCCACAAGAATATTAGCAGCTCTGTCAGAAGGCAAAGCAGTGAAAGCGACAGCAAACTTTAGCATTGCTCTAACAGTGTCTCGGAAAGCTGCCATGAAGGAGCACCACCAGCAGTGTTGCAGGTGCCGCATTTCAGTGGTGCACAATATGAGAACAAAGAAAAGCCAGTGGCATTTGTTAGCGCCCAAAGAAAGGATCGCATGTGCAAAATGGCCAACTTTAGGCAACAATTACATTACAATGACAGAAAGATGACAATGACAACCATGGCTTCTGACAACATGCTTTCTTGCACTTAGAAATAAGGCACTGCAATTCATTTAACTCTGCTCAACTTCATATGTCTTTTTCGCACCACTCAAAGATGTAGGCAAAGAATGAACAAAGGAAATTAATGGGCTCTTTAATGAATCCTGGAGAGGTTTGCATGGCATCAGTGCCTAGCATGAAACTCTATGTGGGTTTTATGAAAATTAAATGATATGCACAGTGCATGAGACAGTTATGCCACATACACAACACACACTGCAACACTCAACAAACTAACGTGTCTCAATGGGACCAGTGTAAAGTGCCTTCATTGCACGAGATGCACAGGCAGCATTAGTCCATGGGCCAAGAATGTGTTTCTCCATTTTGTTACTCCAATAAATCTCTAGCTATATGTGTATGCAATACATGACCTGCCAAACTCACCTTCTCTTCATGCTCAAGTAAGATGCCAGAAGAATATCAGATACTTCATGTTTGCTCTGCAATCAATATGCTGTTTTCAAAAGTCTCAATAAAAACCAATGCACACCTACGCACACCAGGAGGTGCGTCATAGCTGGTTCTGGTCAACCAATTCGACACATTCTCTAATTATGCTTGCCACAATGCCTCATTGTTTGTGAACGGCTTGCTTGCTTTCCTTGTTTGATCTGCTTATTTTATGCTGCCAAGGTATTTTGCCCGCTACAAATTAGAAAGCCGGTTACTCTTTGGCATATTCTGTACTAAGGTATAGCATCTGTTTTGTGCTGTCGCACATGTAAAAAACAGTGAGCTGTCGCCTGCAACACTTCAGCTCCATATCACAGCAATGGGCCATTGCATATTCGCCTTCGTCAGGAAGACAAGCAAGGTGATTTGTCACGGCCAAAGTGCAGACACTGGCTCCTTGATGGTGAAACACAGCTATGGCGCTTGTACCACACATATTATAGCAACGGTTGAACATAAAGCAAGCAACCACTGAGGTCAAGGAACTTTAGTAAAGACTAAGAAAACATCACTGAACAAAAGAATAAGATTTTCTGATAGGTTCTAAAGAGATGCGAGTGGTTGAACACACACAATCATCTCTCTAGAATAGTTCCTCTTAACTCGCCATCAAACTTTGTCCAAGTTTTTGTGTTTCCTTAGATAGAAACTCAATATCTAGTGCGTGTTCATACTGCTCCTTATAACCATTCTTTTTTTCAGCATATTTCTTGCACCCACCTGATATTCAGGACCACAAAAAGTTGACTGGCTCCCACTAGGCTAAAAAAAAAAAAAAAGCCATAGAACTAGAAGCATTACGGTCAGAAAATAATGATGATGACAAGTAACAAAAACCAGGGCGGAGAATTGTTATAAGGTAGTTGGCTTCGTTTGGTGGTTACTTGAATAAATACTAATCCCCTTAATGTACACCCGTGGCCCTTTGAAGCTGTGCACGTCAGGTGTATATTCACATCACATTCAGACCACGTCCTTCTCGAGACTCCCCAAATAGAGTGCTTCAGTCCAAAAGCAAAATGCATAAATGAGCGCATAGATGAACTACACAAATTAAATGAGACTAGCTCTCTTTCATTACTCCCTCTACATTGATCGGACTGGCAATCGTACACAACCAGTCGCACAGTCAACATTCCGACTGCATTACCTATCCCAGTCTTGGATCCTTCATATTCTTTACCGACCAATGTCTTCACTCAACGCATTCAATGGTTAAGAATTGATATGATAATCTGATGGCTAACCTATTCCATCGTCCTCTCCTCTCCTGCGTGATATGAAACAGACAATAAATTGAAATGCTGCTGCAAAAGTCCACGAGGTAGTAGCTCACCTTCTAAAGTACAATGCAATCCGAACTGAAGAAATTATTGAATAAGGAGTCCAGTTGCAAGGAACAGTCAACCAGCCTTCAAAGCTCCAAAGGCAACACGGCGCAGCAAGACACACTGCGGAATCACAACCACCTGCACTCGCACTCCATGGCAACTACAGACAGCGGTCATGCACAGCTCATGCCAACAACCGGCACAACCACCGCATTCAGGAGCCAGGACACACACTGATGACAACCTTACGATGGGCTCTTTCGACACAGAGGCATATTTTCTGGAATCGAGCGCACAGATAAGCCATTCCCTTTGTTCTCCACTAAAGATAAGTGACGCAACTCAAGGACCCCGCAATGTACACACTCGCAGGAGCAGGAGGACGATGTCTCGCAGACAGCGATAAGAAAAAGGAGAGTCCCTGCCCTGATATTGTAGACCGAGAAGCGGCACTTTCCATAAGAGTTAAAGTACTCAAGGAATCTTTTGAAGAAGCAAATGACACAAGGTATGAATCAATGCAATGAATGGCCGGAGATGGTGTTTGGAGGTATAAAGATAGTGCAAAGTGTATTTGACAAGAGTCGCAAGAGACACACAAGACAGTTTGATTCGTTCTCATCATCATCCTCAGCCTGATTTATGTCCACTGCAGGATGAAGGCCTCACCCTGCGATCTCCAATTACCAATAACGGCATCAATGAGCAATCAGTCTATCACTATATCACCAACTTTGCACCTTATTGTTATCGGACACAAGCACCAAGCACACTCACAGCACCAACTTGTTTCACGATGAATTTGTCACTGCAGGTTTACAGAATGAACACTTAAGATGCTAAATTCCTACCAGTTTGTCTAACCTTTCTTTCTCCTCTTCTTATATATCTTTTAAATGTACAGTCGGTAGAATTGCTTACACAAGACACTAATTGGAGCTTTCAAGTGCCCATAAGGTGCAGAAATTGGCTCATTGTAACTGTCACAACATCAGCATTTGTTTAACCACTACAGCCCGACTTTGTTCTGCACCATATATTTGATGTGACGCTGTGATGCTTTATGAGCAACATCAACATACAATATGCCAACTGTTTTGGCACCAAGCCATACAAAATTTCTTGATATCCCTTGTTTAGCACCAATTTTGACAAATATATAATCGAAGTTACTGGCAGAGTGCCACTGCTGCACCAGTTATTTGTTCCACACTGGATTTTCCTTGGAAAGCATTAACTGAGGTATACAAAGGCATTTTCATACACAATTGAGCATGCATTTCAAAGTCGTGCTAGGCCTGACATTTTTGACAACGTAGTATGCCCTTGTTAAATTTCTGGCTTCAATCTTGCAGTAGCAAGATTGCCAAACAACCAACCTACCAGCCCGCACCCCCTCTCCCACCTCCTCCACCTCCTTCATCATAAGACAGCGGCGTTAAAACAGTGAAATTTCTTAACTCAAATACAACTATCAGAAAAGAAGATTGCACATCGGATCAAGTACCATATAATTTCTAATTCTAAAGAAAAACAAAATATAAAGTTTGCGTGCAACCCATTTGGTTAAAATTGGTTTGATGATGATGTGTGGTGTTTTGTGGCGCAAGGGCCAGGTTTGGCCAAAGAGCGCCATGACAGGTGGTAGTGTTATCGATGTATTATGGAAGATGTGACTTGGCTGTAAAGAGGCCTAAAAATAGTCGCTGTAAATGCGTAAAATCTATGTACTATAAAATTATGGCGGTGACTAATGACGAATACTATGAACATTAAAATCTATCGTAGAGGAATGATGCAAAATAAAAATATATAGGATGGTAAAATTACTTGGAGCACTGCTGCCTCGCCAGAGCCCTTGAAACCCAAGGGCCTAGAGGCATGTGCTATACTAAAGAGCTATCGCAGCGGCATCCTCTGAAGAGAGGACCCGCTACGAACATGTGGGGCTAAAAACATGCAGGACAACATCTTTCAGGAAACTTAGGACTGCGTTGGTGTCAAATAAAGGTTCTGGGCCGAGTAGCATTACGGGATGTAGCGGGATAAAATTGGTTTAGTTGCACCCTGTGACATATGCATACAATACCATTTGCAAGTGCACATCCAATTACCTGAGAACCTTGTAAATGACAAACTACTGTCAGTTAGTTACCTAGCACACAATCACATCACAGTAATGGTACAAGGTGACATCACCTCAGCAGATGCATGTAGTACTGCTCTGTTCATCAAAGGAGATTGATGCAATACTACAGCAGTACAAAACTGTTTTAGAGTGATGCAAACATGGGGAAACCAAAAAACATCGATTTGATTTGCCTAGAGGCAAGGTATTCCTACAGGATGAATGAACATTATTCAGCAGGAGTTATATGCTTTATCATCAATGGATACCCTCCGACTAATGCCTCTGCACAACAGCCATGGCTCCCTATCTGCAGAATAATTCAGAACAATACCCACTGGCATCGGTCTACCTAGCTCCCACAAGGCTCCAGTAAGTGTTATAATGCATTATAATAAATAACCAAACACAAATATTTGACAACTTGAAGTTTTGCATTCTCAAATCAAATGCGAATCACATAGCAAAGACTATTCGTGGTTGAACTTCGAATAATTGCACGCCCCTACAGAAAAGAAAAATTGAGAATTTTGCTTTCTTGATCAGTTAGTTGCTATATAAACATGATGGTCACTGCCCGAATTGTGTTGCAAAAGATTTCCTGCCTGCACTGTTTTTAGTAAACCTTCAAGTACCCAAGGCATTTCAGTAGTCAGTATGAAAAAGTGAAGTAGTTAGGAAACACAGCTCCATGCACTCTGCAGCCACTTCAATGCTTGTGCTTTTTACTTTGTATTTGCCAACTGCTGAAGTACCTCGATGATTGAATGTCTATATGACAGCACACTTCACACATTGACATGTGTATTTGCCGACACAAGTTTATGGAATCCAGAAAAGTGGGAAAAATTCCAAACAATTTTGTAGCTGGAGCATGGAGCTAAAAAGTAGATGTACTGCATAACTGCATGCTTTATATGTTGGTTCCATGCCTAGGCAGAAGATTATTTGGCCTTTTTTATTGCAGTAACAAAAAAAAAACTTAAAGTCAGCAGATTTCAATTCCTCAAGCTGTCAACTGTAACGAGGTCACCAGTTATTCCTCGGAATGCCGCAAAACTTTTTGAAAAACACTCTTGCAATCCAGTGAAAAGGCCTCAAACTCTACACACTGACACAGCACCCACCTAAGTATAACAGAACCGATAAACCAAGCAAACTGTCTCAAGCCTTAACTACCATCACAGAAAAGCTTTCTTAACAAGAGAACAAGAACGTATTTATACAGGTGACTACATATGAAAATTTTTTTATTTGGAGCATGGGTGGATATATATATATATATATTCCGGTGTCTGGTTGCAAAGTTCCAGAATTCCGGTTGTACCCCGCACCTCCACCAATTGTAAAGGGGGTTTATTCGGGTCGTGCAGAAGCAGCGACCAATGCTGCAACAGCAGGTAGGGCACAGCCAGCGAACGAACTGGGTACAAGCCACGCGATGGCAACGGGGCTTTTCAGCCTGCCGATCTTCTTTGTCACAATATATATATGTATATATATATATATATATGATATGTGGTTTTTAATGGCGCAAGGGCCAGTTATGGCCAAAGAGCGCCATGGCAAATGGTAACTTAAAGGACTTATTCTGAATGGCGTGGACAGCGAATTTATTATGGTAGGTGCGACATGGCTGTATAAGGGCCTACAAACTTTCGCCTTAAATGACGTAAATATATAGCTATTAAAATAATGACACTGATTAGTTATGGACTGGACGATGGCTGTTGTGTTTTGATAAAAAAACATACGAAAACGAAACAACAGTTACACTAGAGCATCAAGATGGCCCTCAAATACAAGGGCTGGTAATCACATGTTAAAATTATATATATAAATGTATACATACAGATGTATATATATATATATATATATATATATATATATATATATATATATATATATATATATATATATATATATATATATATAAGTCAAAATGCATGAGCCATCAGCAACAAAACAAGGTTTTTCCCAAGTGATTTACTCCAACAAACAGCAAAACCTGTGAAGCATTCAGGGGTTGAAAGTAAAAGATAATATTTTACCTCATAAATTTATGTAACCCTACCGAGTAAAAGATATGCTCAGCAGTTATCTCTTATACAGCCACACACAGCTCCAACATGATCCCAACAGTTGAATAAAGCATTCAGAGAACCTGTCAATCACAAGTACCCACTACTACACTCTTAAATACCGACTGTGCTAACCCACCTCATTGAACAATTACTTTCAGAACTGACTGTTTTGGCATACCATCCTCACCAGTCGTCAAAGGAGAGGGCGTCAAAGGTACTATTACACTTCTATAGAGGCGATAAGACTTGTGCAACCTGCGCAGACAAGTTTAGCGCTGGTCCATACTGACTTGCACCAATGCCTTTGGGCGCGTATTATGTGCAGTGTCTCCTTTCCATTCTTCAACCTCGCCTTCTCTGCGGCACTTGGTGTGGAGTAGCAAGCTGGATTTTCTGCACTGGCCTACCTCCCTGGTTGACATCCATGCCTCTGCTCTTTCATTGCACAAATGTAAGAGGGAGGGCACTGAGGTCAACCAGGGAGTTCACCTAAGCCCATCAGACGAATTCACCTGAGGCCATCAAAACGACTCTAACGGTAGTCGTCGAGCACTACTTGACCGATAAGGGCAAAAAGGGTTTTCGCTGGTAATGCAAAGGGCACAGTAGGCAAAAAAAAAAAAAGGCAAGATTCCAGGAATGGAAAGTGGACGTTCTGGAGTGGGCAAATAAAGCTCACTATCTGTTCCCTACGCCAGTTTGCACACTACAAGCGTTACTTTACTGTAGCAAAGGAAAGAAGAGTGATGGTAAATATGCGGCATTTGTTCAGCGCACCTCATTGTGTGCGTCACTACTCTTCATATCACTTAGCTGAGGCCAAATGCAGTGTCAAGGAGTGACACTAAAAATCAAGCGCTCAGTCAACTTCTTTATTCACCACGAACTGGAACCATCAGCAGCCGTACAACGTCGAGTTGCGAGAAGAAGAAATGGCAGGATATGCACAGCCTAAGAAGCTACAAAACTTCCCGAGATTACTAGCAAGAGGGTTTGTGCCTATGAAGCAGAATGGTAACACTGCCTTTTTTTAACTGTGCTTATCACTGTGCTTCCATTTTTTTTTCACCAGACCACTATCACTACTACGTAACATGTGAAGCACTTACTGCAATGAGCACAGTTGTAGAATTGTCCATTAACATTTAAAATAATTAGCACACACAAATTTTGCGCAGTACGAGACAGAAGGCCCGAAGGAATGAATGAACAAGACAAAGTAACTCAAACAATGTGCCACTGTTAGTGCAAGTTATAAACCCGTGCCTACCATGCACACAGAGTGTCTCATCACATTGTGGACACTTCACACAGGTAGGATCAACACGGAATTGCAGACTTCCTTATAGAAATTCTAAGTCAGGGATAAATAACCTGAAGCTGAATCCCTCCAAGGTTGTGAACCTCCCGTGCTCGCTCTCCAATGCAATGTCAGAACTATGCTAGAATAATAGTTAAAAAATTGTTTGTGATGTTTATAGCCATAGGGCTTACAGACGCATGGAGCGTCACACATTTTATTGATTTCTTTGGGGTCTACCATCCCAAAGCAACATGAGGGGTCTATGAGAGGCACCATAGACAAGGGCTGCCAAGCAATCTCGAACATGGCCCTGTGTTGCTTACTCTGTACCCAGTGCTAGGTGCAATGTGGTTCTGCACCTCACCACAATAAGGAATCAAGCCCACAACCTTGTGCTCAACAACAGGATGCCACAGTCACTAAAACATCGTGGCAAGCATGACACATCTGAAAGATGCCAAGTGCCGTCCTAAATGTCTTTCTCTATAGTCCACATCAGTCAAATGATTGGTTGGTTGTTTGATTGACTGTTATTTTTTTTCCTTCAGATGATACAAGTTGAAAAAGGGAGGGCCAGAAAAAAAAGGCCTCAGTCTGACAAAGCCCTGGTCAGGGCAGTAACCTATATGCTTTGGAGCAACGTGAATTGGGAAGCCATTCAAAATGGGCCGAGAGACTTCTGACGCAATTGCATACGCACTTGGTCCAGCTGTGTTGGCATTGTTTGATGCCAGAAACCGTTAAGGCGAGGTGCTATATTTACCTCAGACCAACCCCCTAACCACCCACCCAGCCTGTCGCAACCTTGCACTTGGCCTGTCCACAGAGAATGCAATCAATTCAAGGCCCCTCCTTTGTTTGTTTTCACGATGTAAGTGACGCGTGACGATGCCCAACAACTTCTTCCAGGCCTGTATGCGCTTGAGTCATCACGCATTGATTAAGATGGGAAGCAGAGGGGGAGGGGAGACTTGGGCATTTGCGTGTGCCCCTTATTTTTCGTGTTGTAACCAGTAGGAAGTGCAGTAAAGAGAAACAAGTGAAACATCCCCCTGCACAAGGCAGCAAAGGCGGCAGGTTGTTTGGTTGCTGCACAGGTAAGCAGCAGCCATTTGGCAAGCTGCCAGGTAGGGGAAGACCCCACAAAAACGCGGTCAGAAGAGGAGCTGCACATGAGTGCCACTTTTATATGCATCTGGGAGACTGCTTGCATTCGGAAGGGGACAACGGAAACCTAGCGAGACTCGCAGCGAACATGACAACAACAAAAGGAAAACAAAAAGAACAGAGTTGTTTACGTTTGGAAGCAGCTGCACAATAGAAACAGTGCACAACAGCAGCACAAGCGCAGGGCCTAACCTTTAGCCTTCAATATGGCAGTGTCTTCAATGCGCCACTTAATTGACCACAAACATGGGCAAGTTTCATTTTAGCATGGACCGGAGAAACATCGCCTAGGGGGAGGGGGAACCCTGGCGGAGGGGGCTTAGGCCCCAGAGACTCCCCCCCCCCCCCCCTCCTTCGTAGTCGGCACCTATGTGGAGGGGGATGGTAGGAGATGGCATGCACTTTCAAAAACTGCCCTTAGCACACACATTTACAGCATACATATGGACTTTGTTAACAATGATTCAACTTGAAATGCAGCACACAAATAGACTTGGAACAGCAGAGATTTGTGGTAACTTGTGATAAGCAACGCATTAATTTTTTATCCCACTGAACTTTTTAGTGACTCTACCATCGCCAATTTTGCCGGCTTCGGTAACTATGCTGTATAAGCTAGCTCAAAGGAAGTATCCCTCTATTACATACAGCATCTTGTGCCACTCCATCTTTAAACACCTTTAAAACATTTTTAGGAAATTTATTTTTTTTAAACATAACCCAACAGTTGTAAAATCTTAGAATGAGCCCAAATTCATAAAATTTATGAAAAATGCGGGAGAGTTGGCAAGTATAAAACAGTTAACAGAGAGGAAAAGAAGGAAAAAGAGCAGACTGGCAACCACCACCAAAAGGGACACAACGCCTGCCTTGTCTTCAGAATTGAAAAGATATTGACAAAGTCGAAGATAGCAAGATGAGAAGAGGAAAGCAAAAACAAGATGAACGGTCACAAAGACTAAAGCAAAACAGTGACAATAAATAGGGGACAGCAGCGGGAAGAAGAAAAAAAAAGTCACTGCAAGTATTACTAATTACAAGGGAACAATTAAAAAGAATTGCAAGGTCTCATCCCAGTTTCATAAAACATTAGGATTTCTTTGTTTTGGCTCGTATGACCCATTTAATCCAGAGAAAAACTCACTCGCATCAGTCCTGCTTTAGCCCTCAAGGGACTCGCTTAAAGAGACATTGGAAAACTAAGAGCCATGTACAAAGGGGAACCCAAAATTTCTTTTCAGATATTCCACATTTTATAGTCACATTTTTTTTATTTGCATATTGCATCAAGCGTTGCCAAACATTAATCACCTTCAATGGGATCTCCCTGATAAGCAATGCACATGTCCCAGCGCTAAACTCAAAACAGTCCTGGAAACCCTGCAAACTAGCGGGCCTCTTTGCTTTCATTGTTTTTCCTCTTCATGTCCTATGCATCTCAAAAATACTTTTCTCTAGGCTCTCGCCTCAGCCTTGGAAGTAAAAGATCACAGGGTTCAAGATGTGGGGAGAGCGGGAAGGATGAGGTCGTCCCAAGTTTTGTCAGGAAGTGCCACATATTCAGTGACACCGAAGCGGCACCGTTGTCATGGCGCACAAGCCACTCGCCCGAGATCCATAAATGAATCGGGGCATTTTCTTCTAACTACATCACGCAACCGCTTAAGGACTTCAATGTAAAAATGCTTAATGACCATCTGAACTTGTGGTACAAATCCTGACTTAAAAATGTGTTTGGTGCCAAAAAATCTCCCAGGAGGAAACTCCGCTTCATGCCCAAATGCTGCTCTTTGAAGTGTGCTGTCGCAAACCAACGCAGACAGCAACAGAGGCTCAATAGAAAGCAATGCAGCAAGCAGACAAACCTCTACACAAAGACTGTTTGTACACATATGCACACGTCTGATAGACGAGCCAGCCAGCTTGCAAAAAGTGCCCTGCTGTTTCTCTCATTGCTGCCTCAACTTGAAAGGATGCTACACACCAGAGTTTTCTCCACAATCTTAAGACTGCCTTCATTAATTACAACAAGCAGCCATTATAAACAGCTACAACAGGCAACCACTATAAGCAGGCCCTTGTAAGTCCAGGCATTCGTGTCCAAAGCAGACGTCGGTGCAGCAGAAGCCATAAAGACTTGATGATGGTGGCAAAGTTCCTCATGAGCAGACGTCACTGACTAGCCAGAGTCAACAAATGGGCCACAATAAGACACGTGCACGGGGAAAGAAAGGCAGAGTAACACATTGCACGTGCTGGTCGTAGCCTCTCAGTGTGGCACAGTGTTCACAAGTTTCCATTGTGCGAGATCAGCAGACTTTCCTTTTCACTCAAGTCAGATATCGGCTGGCACTCCTTGTTTGCTCCTCACAAGACCCTTACTGATGCCTGCAATCGTGTTAATTTCTGAAGTGGCCATAAGATAACATGGCTGAGAGGTTTATCGGCAGCCACTCTGCTGTCAATTGGCACACGTCCCTGATAGATAAGGTCATGTTCGCTGGTAGGACTCTCGAGTGCCCTTGAGAGCCTTGACAGATAGCTGCGACGGGTGAAACTGATATCAGGCAGCCTCACCTTTGAGAAAGGAGGCACACCTAACTATTGCGAAAGGCTTGTTTAAAGAAGATATCATGTGAAATTGCTTCTAGTACATTGAAGCATAAGAGGAAGGGGTCACATTCGTAACAAGAATAGCAGAAAAGATAGACAACAATCTTGATCCACCATCAAAGCCCTTGCCTTAGCAAACTGCCAGAAATATTGGAAAAATGTACCAGTCTCAGGTAACAAAAGAAAACTACGCTTTTTTGCAGTACCTAAGGCAAATGACGCGTATGAGTACTGACCAGCAAACCTAATGTGTTGCTTGTTTATTTGTAATGAAAATTGTGACATCTATGCCTGTGCCACAAAGCACAAAAACATCTGGCACTTTCTGCGTGAGTCAGCCTTCTGTGTCATTCTTAACAAGAGCTGGCATACCTTGAAAGTAATGCATAGATTGTTCTTCTATGCACCATACAGAATGTCAGAACTTCCATTCCAAATATAAGACATTAGAGGTGCCACTTGGCACCTGTGTGCATAATTTCTTGTTTGTGTCCCCTAATAAAGGACTGCTTTCTTCAATTATTTACCCAACCACGCACCGACCAAATGGCATTAACTAGCATGTGAACGTGCTCCCTTTTGCACCCTCAATCACTTGGAAAGAACTTGCAGCCCCTCTAGAATACACAAAAAGCAGTGACCACCCTAGGCTCAAGCTCTGCGAGCTGCAAGTTCTAGTTTAGTCAGCTGTTGCTGCATAATTACTGATGCACTGGTACAAACGCTGGACCTTCAAAGGAAACAAAAAGTTGCACCAGCAAGAAATACAGTAGCGATCAAGTTAATGAAAGAGAAGCAGTTTATTTACAGCCAATATCCAGCAACACTCGACCCTGTATAAATGGCTGGACTAGGGTGGCACGGGATGCAAAGGCCTCTGCGCTGAGGGCGACTAGACAGAACTGGTGCAGCTAGCATGTTGCCAAGTAAATAACACTCCTCACGGCCATGCCGCATACTCCTGCACTGGATACCAGGCCAGGAGCATCAGAGAGTACAGCAATATCCATTATTGTTTGCCTACAATGAGTGTAGCATGGCATAGTTGAACCATGCATGAGCACTAAGCCCTGCGCCTAGGCTTTGTGGTCGGAAAAGAGCAACACAAGCTAGGTGCCTGCTATATATGGAAAGCATCTTTCCTTGCTTGGCGAGCAACACTTCATTCTTCACTAAATTCTAGAGTGGGTCAGATGAAAGGTGACTAAGACCTGTCTACCTCAGACAAAAGATAAATAAAAGACAAAGCGCATTATGGTCCTAATCACTGAGTGTAACGCTTAGTACTGTCTATTATTTGCCTCATTCATCAAGAAAAAAGAAATGAAGCTTATCCACAAAGACGAAGCCCAACAGTACAAGGTGCACTTGCGCACACTTCATCCTTTAACAGCTGTAAACGTCTAGGCAGGCAAATGTACACCAACAAGCACCAACTCGAGGAAGTAGCGCAACTGCATATCTCCCTCAACCAGCCTGCAACCTCAAGCGAGGCCAATCAATGGCTTCACGCATTGCCAGGCACTTAAGAGTTCACAGCCACATCGCGCATGAGCGGAATCAAAACAATGCCTTGGTGCAGTGGAGGGAGAACAGACCCCATGCACACAATTTTGAGCACGCATTGACGCTTTCAACATTGCATGTCTTTGCAGTGAAGGTGCTGTCAATGCCTCTGAAAGGACTACAAGTTGATGACACTCGTCTTTTACACCCTAATCAAATGGGCAAATTTAGTGTCCCTTTTGGCTAGAGCATATAAATGCCGTTTCACACATAGCAGGCAAGGTTAATTAACAGTTTGCTACCCTACGCGTGAGGAGAGGGATGGAGGGGGGCGACAGAGAGTGAATTGACATGGGCCTAGATCAATCACTCCTATTAAAATACAGCACGTCTACAGTCAGACACTGAGGTCTGTAGCCTTCATGTTCTGCAGAAGAGCTCATGTGATAAGGTGTGAGGCTAGGCTCTTGAGATTGTTGCTTTAAGAAAAGGCCACAAGTTGTAGTCACAGAATGTGAAGTAGTTAGTTCCATAGGAAGAGTCGTAGGTCAAAAACAACTGCACTGCGAAATGTGTGGAGCGATAAGACTTCTATGGCCACAATACTTACAAAGCCTGCTAGGTATGAAACAGTATGGCTGCTGCAAGTGCCTTTTTTTTTTGGCGTCTTTTAAAATTATGTGCTGACACAATGCTGAGTTGTCAAGGATACTTAACGGAACCGAGGGGCAATATTTTCTGCGAGAGAGAAAATACAGCGGCACCTCACACAAGTTAAACACAGTGGACCAACAGACATAATTGTTCCAACTATCCGTTATACTAATGACACGAATGTAAACAGCAGCACTAAATTTTTTCGTTCTTCCATCTGGCCAGAACCGAGCTAACCTTACATCCCTAATCCCAATGTTTCTTTTTTCACCCTAGCCATTTTTCACTTTTTCTTAGTTGACCTTTAACGTCTTATACTTTATTTAGTTATTAAATTTTTGGTCTGTCTCCATTCTCTCTCCGCCAACTTTCAACATGAGTTGCATTCGTACTCATTGCTTTCACTTGCCATCTGAACTCTTTTCTCTTGAAAAGCCCTTGGCGTTCAGTTCCCTTTAGCTCTCGTTATTTTGATTTTTCACTGCTCGTTTTTCAACTTTTCAATATTCTCTAGTTTTACTTCATGTTTTCTGGAAAGACTACGCCCACTGGATTGACAGTGCCTGCTTGCACATGAAGATTCCTTTCAATTTTTGACCCTCTTACTTGTGTGAATGTGTCACTTTGCCTGCTGTGTGTATGGTCCCCAGGTCCCCTCAATTTGTCTATAACAACTTTTTTGCCTCGAGGACCCCCAACATTGTGTTGGAAATAAACCAAAGTGAAGTGAAGTGAAAGCAGACAGCAGTAGCAGCCCTCGGCTCCCCAACCTCTCTGAATTACCAGCGCTCAAGGATGGCACCGGTTTTCATGCACTGTTGTTGCAATGACATTTGACGATAAGTAGCTGGCTATCCACAAGGTGGATACCCAGCTACTTATCGGAACGCCGACAATATGTGCAATAGAATGACCATGCTTCTGATATCGTTCCGTTCATTTCTGGTGTGCCGCAGGGCTCTGTGCTAGCACCATTTTTGTTCAATTTATACATAAACGACATAACATACCACGTTGATGTGAAGGTGCGTCTCTTTGCGGATGACTGCGTGCTATACCAAAAAATAAACACTCATGCAGACCAAATAAGGTTAAACACAGCTTTCGGCAACGTCATAAAGTGGTGCAATACATGGCAAATGTCAATCAATATGGAAAAAACTGTAGTGATGTCTGTCACAAATAGGAAAACAAAACTTAATTTCTCTTATGGTACTGGCTACGGCGTTCTCAGAACAGTAACTGAAAAGAAATACCTTGGTGTGATTATTTCTGATAATCTCAGCTCTAAAACCCAAGTACAAAACATTACCAAAAAAGCAATGAACAGTTTATACTTCCTTAAGCGCACCTTGTGCTTTGTGACTTCAGATACCAAGTTACTCGCATATAAAGTCCTTATCTGTCCAATCTTAGAATATGCAAACGTCGTCTGGTTTCCATATATGCAAAAAGATGTACACATGCTCGAATCAGTTCAACGAAAAGCTGTTCGTTTTATCTACCATAGATACCGGCGCACTGATTCTCCTACAGAGCTGCTTTCCTACGCAAGCCTAGACACCTCATCAAGCCGCGTCACGCTCCATAGACTCAAGTTTCTTTATCAATTAATTCATAACGAATTTAACATGGATCCTGCTACTTACATTAGTTTTAATCGTTCTAGACAAACACGTCACAAGCATGACTTTACGATTAATGAATACTCTTGTGCTAACGACACATATTACTTTTCCTTCTTCCCTCGAGCCATAAGAGAATGGAACGGCCTAGATAAATCTATAACTGCGCAGGATTTCTTGAAAAAGTTCGCTGAGCTCGCAGCCTCGTCAGTCTTGTCAACAATCCACACCTGATGATCATGTTCAGACTGTATTGATATTGTGTTGCCCACTCTGTGTGTAACTGGCCTGTTACTGTACTGTATACTGTTTGTATTGTTGCCCGCTTGATGTGTAACTGGCGTATTACTGTACTGTATTCCTGTATCTTTCTGATAAATCCACTCCTGTAACAGTCCCAGTGGGACTAACAGTATGTTAAATAAAAAAATTTAAAAAAAACACATCGTTGGGTGACAAGACAGGTACAATTTGAAACTTGCAACATATGCCATAGAATGGGCAATTAAAAGCTTATTGAGTGAAATTTTGTTATTCGACAATTATGTATTTCAACTTCTCATGAAAGTACACCTCCATCTCTTGAAGCAATCCAGCTCAAGCACTAGAATTGTGCCGTCTGCCACAGGCAATTTTAAAAAAAAAATTCTTGTAGGGTTAAAAAAGCACCCAATATACTCATACTCTTTCTGCATTTGCGATAGCCCTGGCTCTTTTAAAAGTACGCTTCCATCCTGCAAACAGCAGATTTCTGACATAGACCATCCATTTTCTTTTTTTTTCTTCTAATATTAGAGACATTTAGCTCAGCAGGGTTTACATTTCGCTCCGCTCGCGGTCTGCACCGTTGCACCAGTGGAGCGGCTCGAGAAAAAAGAATTTTTAGCCCGGCGGATCACTCACCCGCTCGAGCGGAGTAAAGAGCAGGGCACTCTGCTGCCCCACCTAGTGGTCCGAATAGGAGTTACTGAGAAATGAATTTGAATTACGCTTGCTTTTATAATGCAAGAAATGTTGAATAAAGATATATTACATGTTCTCAGTACATTATTTGTTAATAATGTACCGAATACTAATGTACGGGTCAGCGCCGCAGTCGCCGCCGTCGATGTAGAACTGCCGCCGTTCATGTTTGCGGCTGCCATCTTGCAGTTCCCATACACGCCCGCGCGTGCTTACGCACGCTCGCGTGCTGCGTATGCCCTCCGCTGGGGAGTGCTTTCCAGCGGGCGTAAACGCTGCTCCGTAAAACTGCTGGCCGCCTCAGCGTTGTGCGCATGCGCAGTCGCGTCTCCGCTCGCCCGCTCCGCTCCGCTGGCCGTAAACCCGCTGGGCTAAAACTCTCTATTGTCAAAGTTTTCATTAAACATAAACCTAAACAAAAATCATTAAGCTTACAATTCAATTGCATGTATTAGAATATCTGAAGCAGGGAAGATTTATATTTTTTTCAGTGATATGAATTGTACCGATTATTTATGAATACAGTTTGTACAAAGCTCATATAAAGAGTTTACACATGCTCCAAACTAATGCATCATATTTTTTGCTTGACGATCTAACAGATAGTGTTGAGTGAACTGGATCATCTGTGCTTGGTGCAGCATTACAGAGTTGTTGCTTAAAGCTTTCAGACTTTTTTGTTTGTTTGTTTGCAGTTCTTGTAAAAAGATTGATTATAAATCGAAACTGTGCTGCCAGCAGGGAATCACACTTATGTTTTTCAGTTAATCCCTGCAAATCTAGCTCAAAATGTACGCACCTGGCAAGATACGTGTACACTCCACGACATGAAAGAATCTATGTGCAACCTCGAAATGAGGCTCAGAAGCGACCAAAAAGATTCACCGAGATCACATGCTCGAATGGAGCAAACTCGTTTGTGGGAGGTGTCCAAGACGCGAGTGCAGCATATCTTGCAATGGCTGGCCCCCAGCAGCTGCTACACTCGTGGTCATCACGAGCGCTCCACGCGGTGCCCCACGACTCCCAATAAAGCAGAGTCATGCAACGACACAACGAGCGAGATAAAGATAAGCAGCTGCCTCGTGGAAGCAGAAGACCCTGCGATGGAACTATATGCAGCTCCTGTGGAATGACAGCAAACTAAAGCAAAGAAAAGAATATCTCCAGTGCACGTGGTTGCATGTTTGCTACAGATTGTGCATATTTTACTACATAATGTGTCCCACGCCAGCAGCGGACAACGAGTGCAATGAACAGCCAGATACACTGGCTAGTTTGGATATGAATGTTCCTAAGTACTAGTAATGTGATTGCGTTATTTTTTTGCTGTCACAACGAACAACGAAAAGTTGACAATGATATGGATAAGTGTATTTTTGCCAGTATAAGTTGTCTGGCCATTATTTTTTTTTTCTGCACAAAAAATACCAATTTGCAACCTCAACTGCTTAATGTCCACCAAAATTACTCTTGCTTTCTTTTATTTTTTTGTCACTAATATGAGTGCTCGTTTAACACTCATTTTTGTGCAACCATTTTCTGTGTTTGCTGCCAAGCCTCCACCACTTTCAAGCCACCCTTTGTTGCTTTTTGTTCCCGAGTTCTCTTTCTATGTATTGTCACAAAAATCAATAAATTTCAAACTTCAGTGGTCAATTAGAGTGACAGGGTAGGTGCATCAAGAGGAAAACAGAGTCGAGGGCAACACAGGGGTATATGAACTGATGAGGACAGAAAATTTGCATGCGGAGTGAAAGGTTCTGTTGCGGGACAGAAAGGCCACCAAGAGAAGCCATTGTTCTACAGTGAACCTAAAGGGTCACAAGATGGATTTTAGCTCTGGTTATGCTTTGTGCAAACAACTGACCATGATGCTTTCAAGTGTGCTCTACAAACTTTGTACTGACCTTTTTTCATTAAGCTACTAGCTAATCAACCAGTACTCATTCCTTAACCAGACCCTAAAAAGTACTGCAGGCTCCATAAAGAGGTTTCTCACAACATAAACTTGGTTTTGTTGCACTGTCGGCTTCACATTTTTTTAACTTGCTCCGAGCTACTTGGAACACCTTGTACATGCTCCTGTATACCTTTGAGTACATTGTGAACTTGTTTACTCTTCTTAGCTCTCTTTGTGCTTGATACTATGAGGCCATGATGTCTTTCTTTATATATTATTATATTTATTATTGCTATTGAAAATAAGCAGCTGTCATCACTCTAACGTAAATTTAATCTTCTTTTACATTACTTTAAACAACAAAGGAGAATTGAAGGAACAAACAACTAACAGTAAGAGTACTGCAGAAACCTGCAAGTTCAGGAAAAGTCACTGACAGGGAATGCCGACATGCATCCAGACTTCATTAATGCATGCCAGCATTTAGATTCATTTCAATAATCATAGTGCAGATTTATGAAAACTCATCTGGCTGAATTGTATTAAACACAATTACCTATAAGCTACACAAACTGCAGAGCGATTGAACAGAAAATGAGGGTTTCATAAAATTGCGTCTGGTCAACGATCCTCATGGCAGGTGAAAACAGAGCTTCGAAACTGGTGAAAACTGTTTCGGTCAGAGATATGTCGTAATGTCAATTCTAAGTGATATGGGCTCTGTTTTAATCTACTGCCGCCTAATAGGAATTTTTATCACTGTAGTACATCTTTAATTTAAGGCATCTGATGTAATCATGCCGTGCATTTATTGCTTTTCCTTTTTAGATTCACAGAGAATTCCAACTGGCCTCATGCCACGAGGCTAGTACGAGTAGACTGATAAAAGAATGTCACACTGATAGATTAATAAACATCAACTTATTTTGAAAAATACAAGGTTCTGCAGTTAAAAAAAAACAGCGCTTACATGAAGCTTACATCAACAGACGATAAAGTCAAGGAAACCATAGAAGAAATTACCTTTTCTTGACAGCAGATAAACGGAAAAATTTCGCTAATGGGGGCAAGACCCACGACATATGCAATGCCCTACAGATTAAACTACAACAGCTACACATTTGTGTACGTGTACCAAAGGCATCAAGGTTTCCAGAGTTGACGAGACTCACATGCTATAGTGAAGGTTAGCGTTACGCACTTCCAGAGCTATGATGGCTATAAATACCCCAATAAGTTCATTAAGGGACAGCCGCTGTTGTGGCTCAATAGTATGTGGAGCATCACAAGCATCATGCAGAGGTTGTGGGTTCGTATGTGCTGCAATGTGGGCTAGTTGGTTGTACACAGTACGTAGTTCCTTTACTGCACTGTTTTGGTACCGGGTAAAAAAAACAAACGAACAGGACACGGGAAAATAATTTTTATTTTGTACATGTTAGCATTACGTTTACATGAATAGGACAAGCTCATACCCCCCCCCATCCTACCTATTGATATAAATCTAATGCTAACACATGCAAAATAAAACAATTAGTTTCGGTTCCTGCCCAAGCCCTGTACTGTGTTTTGTGCATCAAAACTGTGTGGTAAAAAACTATGAATTGTGTGTTCAGTACCCACTGGCAACAAGTTGTCTGTTCATCCACTCTCATCTTTTTTATCGTTATATCTACAATACAATTAAAAATCACAGCCGATTTCCCCTGCTCTTTCCCTGGTTTCATTGTGCATTTGCTTCGTGTGGTTGTTAAAAAAATTAAAGCCACTTCAGTTCACCTTATCCTTCCTGCTATAAAAACGGGATAGGCTGGAGTAGGAGCAACATCTCAAGTGTGACAGATCAAGTTCAAAGCAGATAGCTGAAATGTAACTTGATGTCTGGTTTGCCCTTCAAGTGTTAGATGTGACCAGTTTTCCTCTCACTTCCATATGGTGTGGCAGTGACTGTTTTATCATCTTTCAGAAGCAGTCCCTTTCTTTGCCTTGCTTCCTTGCTGGCAAAATGATAAAAGATAGCTTCGCTGTTTGTTATGGCCGGTTTACACAAATACCGACTGCATCCTGGTTTTAAGTCACTGTGCCTGTATGTGGTTTTACACACGACAAGCCTGAATTTAAGCCCGCAGCTTGAACGAATGTTGTTTCTGCAATAAGTGCAATTTGTTTGAGAAGACGAAGCCTTTACGAACTGTTGAGCTTGCTTCCCCAGTGTAGAAACTGTGCAGATATCTGTTCCTCAAAGAAAGGGTTGTGACACCAACTGGCCCTCACCAGGTTTCAGCATTACAAACTGACAAGCGCAGCGCATAGTCATGCGGTGACAGATTTGTCTGCGAGGAATCGAATTGCCGCACATTCCAAAAACACCTGAAACTTCCAGCCAGAAAGCCAAAGTCACATGTACACATAGTTCCTTATAAGAACACTACCTGCAATGTCACCGACTGTCGCACGTGACCTTGGTGACTTGTTTAATAAGAACAAGGCACTGGAAGTGTGCCGTGCAGCTAGAAGAGTAAGACAGTGGAAAAAAAAAAGCAACATTCCATCCTCGACAAGCATCACACATTGCCTCTGTTCTTGTAACACGGAAAGCTAACAGCTGCGGGTGACAACGGCATGTGCATGTCAACGGCATGCCATGTACTGCTGCTACCTCGTCGCTAACTCGCACAAAGCTTCATATCATTTAGATTCCAACATTGCATTGGATCTGCTCTTTTTTTTTTTCCTTTCTCTCCACTTTTTATTAGCTGAGCAGCGCATTTCTGAAAGCAGTTTTCCACGCTCTGCATTTTGCGGGAATCCACACATTGATCACATTTCTGCTATTTCTGCACTCTAGTTGGTACCTGTGATGTGAATAGAAGAGCTACAGAAAGTAGTCGTTGCTGTTCAATGGACTTTCTTGGCTACCTTAAATAGAAAAGCATGAAAGCTTTTGTTTGAACTTTCAGTAGCTTTTTTTTTTCGACATTGTAAGGTCGTGTTCAACATGAGCTGCAATACGGCGCCCGAATTCGAAAGCAGTCCAAGATTGAACAGCACCACCAATATCAGGAAATTTGAGAATTAGACACCTTTTCAATTACTGGTATTCATACAACCAATATTTTTGCATGATAGTACAATCACACAAGTCTTGCAATGCGTTTATCGCAAGTACCACATTGAAGCTCATGTTGAACACAACTGTACATTTGTGCAATACCTTGCAGGCACGACAGTCAGAGCATGACGTGTGCACTGATGATCAAAGCTGACGACATACCCTTTTGAGAGAAAGCATCGCTTCCTATTCAACAGGCATGTGAAAGGCAGAAATGATTCCATACGACTACTGAACTGATCTGAGCTAGATTTTCAGGAATTAACAGAGAAACACAAATTTGATTTCCTGCTGGCAGCATAGTTTCGATTTATAATCAAACTTTTTACAAGAACTGCAAAAAAAAAGGACCAGAAAACTTGAAGCAACAGCTCAGCAGTGCTGCTTACCAAACACAGATAATGTAATTCACTAAAGTCTATCTGTTAGATCTTCAAGCGAACAAATATGACACATTAGCTTGGAGCATGTGTGAGCTCTTTATACGAGCTTTCAAAAAACTGCATTCATAAATAATCGGTATATATCAGAGCACTGCAAAAGATATAAATCTTTCCTGCTTCACATTTCCTAATACAGGCAAATGAATTGTAAGCTTAATGATTTTTATTTACGTTCACTGATAATTAAATTTTTCACAATTTTGGCAGAGGAGTACATTTACCTAGGTCAACTAATCACAGGGAACCCTGACCATGAGAAGGAAATTCACAGAAGAATAAAAATGGGTTGGATCACATATGGTAGACGTGCGCTCCTGACTGGGAGCTTACCGTTATCATTGAAAAGGAAAGTTTACAATCAGTGCATTTTACTGGTGCTGACATATGGCGCAGAGACTTGACGGCTGACAAAGAAGCTCGAGAACAAGTTAAGGACCGCGCAAAGAGCGATGGAACGAAGAACGCTAGGCATAACTTTAAGAGACAGAAAGAGAGCGGTTTGGATCAGAGAGCAAACAGGTATAGACGATACTCTAATAGACATTAAGAGAAAAAAATGGTGCTGGGCAGGTCATTTAATGCGCACACTAAATAAACGTTGGACCATTACGGTGACAGAATGGGTAACAAGAGAAGGGAAGCGCAGTAGAGGACGGCAGAAGACTAGATGGGGTGACGAAATTATGAAATTTGCGGGTGCTAGTTAGAATCGGTTGGCGCAGGACAGGGGTAATTGGAGATCGCAGGGAGAGGCCTTCGTCGTGCAATGGACATGAATAGGCTCACGATAATGATGAAATTTTTGACAATTTTAGAAAAAAATTTTTAAAAAATGGATGGCCTATACGAGAAATCTGCTTCAAACAGACAGTCAACGGATTCCTTAGCTTTTTCTATTAAACACAGTCTCAGCTTTAAGATACAGTTTCATTAACACTGATAAAGCGATACAGTGGATACAAAACTAAATAGTTTAACGTGTTTGCTTGTCTGTAAATTAATGCAACCAAGGCAAAGTTTCCAAGTATTTCAGAGGAAGAAAACTGTTCCTATTTAAACATGCGTGAAACAGTGAAAAGAGTCATAAGGCAACAGGAGAACTGCTGTCAGCGAATGCTGTTGAATTTAAAAGCAAAATTCAAGCTCTGGAGACTGCAGCGAGCAGAGTTTAGCACCTAAACTTGCTGCAAAAATTTAAGCCAATCAGAAGCTTGCAAGAAAGTTTGAAGCATCACTTTGACAACTTTGCAGCTCCACAACAGCAGAAACAAATATCTCAACTCTGCAAACAGAGCACTGAAAGCACTTATATGTGCTCTATTCAATATGCAGTTTAAACACGCATTTCGTTTGCTGGAGCTTTTAGAAGTCTTATTCACAATATGACATTGTCTGGAGAGGCACAATGGATCACTTCTGTTGCTTTATATGCTCTGTCATTCTTTTTTTAAATAACTGCTGCATCTCATTGCTGCTACTGTGGAATTAGGATGTAGCAAACTCTATGATTAAATTATCTTCCAATTCTCACCGACATTCGTAAAGGAAACTTGTAATCCTAACTCAAGAACTTGCTCCAAATTTTTGGCATCATGAGGGTTTGATTTATTTGAAATGTGTGACCAATCTTACAAAATCAATTCAGCAGCTGCCTATAAGGTCATCATTCTTGATTTCTGAAGGCTTCTTCAATAAAAAGGAGCCATCTCTCAGCCTAAAATTTTGTGTAGAGTGGAAAAGCATGTGCGCAAAAGCCACGCGCAAAAATGACGAGACCAACTGGGCAAAATGTGAGCGCGTTGTGCTGCATACAACAACACGGGCCTGCAAGCTACGAATGTGATGTCTAGCTGTCCTTGCATCACCTTTCCACTCATAACCCCGGGGCAGCAACCTTCACGTGTGACTCGTCAAAACAACTGGAGAATGAATCAGCGAGCTTCCTGGACACCCGATCATCAATCGTAAACTACTCCCCTGTGGTATCTCTTGGCACAACAGCTGCGTTTAATGGGAGAGACACCACAGATGCTAGCAAGCAATGTGTTATCCTGCACTCATTCATCATGTTTAAAAGAACTTGTTGTTGGGCAAGTTGGTGCATATTAGCAAACTTCTTTTAAACCACGCGAATAAACAACCACAGAGAGAGCGCACAAGGAAAGATGCAGTCCTTGTCCCTGTCTTTGTGAGCTCTCTCTGTGATTGTTTATTCGCACAGTTTAAAAAATGTTTTCCATTTACTTTGCACTGTACTAGTGATGCCCAATACATTATTAATGACGTGACCACAAATCACAAGAACCCGCTGTTCTAATGCACCTTATACAAAGTGTATTTTCGATTTACGTTATGTCTACTATGCGAGGTTACCTTAAGAGCGAAACACTGTTGTACAGAAGCGTTGGTGTGCTGCCAGCACGGGCATTTTGTAACAGTACCAACCAATGCATGGTACTCATGTCGACTGAAGCACATGGTTGCACCGAAGTGCCCATTGTTTCACGACTGAGTCAAGCTGACATCACTGCATACAAAATTAAAATTATCTATTTCACAGCCCAAGATGGTGGCGGTTACGGAGTGTAAATAAAATTGTTTGTTTTGTATTTAATGGCCAGTCCACAACAAAATAAACATCACTCATGACTGTGCTCACACAATTAAGCTATTAATAATTAGCAAGCACTACAACTTCACCAAAGCATCTTTTTTTTTTAATGTACTAAGCAGTTAAGACCTCGATATCTGGGTGTCCCTGTAACATAACACTTCCTTGTAACATCATGGCTGCTTGTAACATTACATTCGAGCATCGGAGATAAAAACAACATAAGAAAACCAACGAATTAAAGTGAACTCAATCTAAGAACGCTATGGCTCTGAAGCGGGCGTGCTATCTATACTCCAAAACCACATTTCATTTGTGTTGTAAAACATGGGCAACTGGGGATCCCTGGGAGAGGCTTTGATCCATGAGTGGATGCAAGTTGGGCTGATGATATGTCCCCCTTTAGTGTTCAAAACAACAACTGATCTTACAATACTGTGGTATTTCAAATGTAGACAGAACCAAACCGTTAAGTTGGATCCATGTTCCATTCCCATTTAACTCTACTAGAAGTAAGGAAAATAAACACAGCTATCAATAACAACTGGCAACTGTACAATAGTATAGTTCGGCTGGTTATTGCAGGAGGACGCAACTGAAAGTTACACTACTGAAACAGCAAAGATGTAACTTTTCACTGAGGGCAGACATTTATCCACAACAGCAAAGTCAACAGAAGCTACCTAATTCCTATAGCAACCGCTCCATGCGAAACCACAAACAGTGAAGTGTAACAATTAATCGAGGGTATAGCAGTTTGTTTGCTATCACAAAGGACAAAGGCTTCATATTTGAACACAAAGCCTCAGCCTCGCAATGTATGTGGATTTCTCCATATGAACAAAGAGCCAGAATATATAACAAAGATGGAACAAGATCTTGGGCATCATTCAAGAGAAAGTGAGAAATCAAAATTTAACTCTGGCTACAAATGCCCACCACCTTTCCTAGTGTTTCAATTTGAGTACACAAAATACAAGAGAGCTTCAAGTCAATAAAAAAAGAATTTTAAATGCAGACCTACAAGCAGATGTCTTCATTGGCATTTTCTTTGTTGTGCTTTAAGTTCAATATTGCAGGTATTTCCCAATATATAGTACAGTCTTGGCAATGTTGCTCTCTAAACATTTGTCCTGTCCTAACACTGTCTTTTTTCAAGATTATTTTTCATACAACTTTTGAACATCCCTTTCAGGTACTGTGCACATGAATGTACAGTGCAGTCCACTGTTAAATGGAACACTCCTAACGTGCGGCTCTGACCTAGCTGGCACTCTAGCCGCAAATTCCAGCACAAGCTTACATCGGTCACGTGCTGCGAAGACAAGCGAATGCACATTTGCCAGCGGAAACAATGTGCATGTGCTCCACACTCATGTGTTCCCTTTCGCAGAGGACCAGATGGTAGACTCCAGCACATTGCTCAAAATAAGAAGGACTAATGAAAATAACGATGTTTAAAAAGCACGTCAGTTACATCTACGAGATGACTCTGTCTGGACTTGCACTGCACTATTATGAGCGAGCAGCGTTGGAAGAAAAAAATTAAGTCGGAGCCTAAACTTACGAGCCTTTCCAGTACATGTGCAGTGCTCAGCGAATGAAATGTGATACTTGGAGCGCATGGCTGCTGGCACTTTTTGCACAAGTGCCGAGCTCTGGGGACACCTAGCTAATGAATTGTGGTATGTATATGTATATGTATGTATATGGTATGTATATAAGGAAGGCGAGAGCCTTTGTGCTGCCTTTGCTCCCCCAGCGATCAACCAGTGCTCTCCTGTGGCGGCGGCCACCATGCGACCCAGTATGATGTTTTCATTACTGAGCAGTCTATGTGGCTGCATAGTTCATTCTCCTTTTACATAGTTTTCTTTTACAGTTATTTATACAATTCCCATCACCAGCTGTTTCCCAAGGCACGTGAAAGACAGGCAACTGTACTTACGTACGTGAAGCATACTTACAAGAGTAAAGTGTGGGAGACCACGTTTGCCGCAAGGCAAAACTTAAAGAAGGATTCAAGAATTTTTCTTTTCCTGTTGGATGTTGTTTAACGATGCTGAAGAGGCAACAAATGTGCTAGAACTGAATTTTCAAGGGGCAGGGCCAAGTGCCACTTGATGTAGAATAAGACATCCATTCGGGGTGCACCTTCATGCTGCCATAAAAACTTGATTTAACCATTGATTTTTTTTTTCTACAAGTGTACGATCGATAGCCAGAAATGAAGGTGAAGAAGCTCCTTTAACTTTCCTTGATGTGGCACCATGTTTGAGGTATTATAGGGTAAGGGTAGATGTTCCTTGAAATTTTTTTATTATTACTTGCACTAGAAGTTTGAAAATTTAGCCAATTATAGCATTTTCAAGCAGATTTCGAATATGTCATTAGTTTTTGCCTAGCTGCTTTGTTTCTTGAGTTATGTCTTGCACAACAGCAAAATATAGTGGTCTTTGCAGGCACTTTCTTGTGTATTACATTTCCACAAAAATCACCATGCTGCAGCTTATTTAGCTCCATTTAGACTTTAAAGTGCCGATATCTATCCAAACAGCATCTACTATTAGTGGAACTACGCAAAAAAAGGTGAGTACAGTTCAATATATCTTTTTTCCCAATTGCACGAGGATAACCTTGTGCCCTTATAATTGTCCCGCACTAACAAAATTTGGCACACATATACTCTTCAAGATATGTAGAACGCTGATATCTACTTGAAATAATAAGCTGGCTATATTAGGCTGGTTCAGCGACAGCATTTTCAGCATGCCTCGAAGACAAGTACACTGCCAAACCACAATTGCTTGGCTCGTTGTCGCCATAATGCTTATCCAGGAAGGCCCGCAGCCTCTTTCGTCTGCTTCCTGTTTTCCAGATCGAGGGCCTTCTTTCCGACATCCGCCACCACAACGCACAACCCATGGTTCACAGAAACGGAACAACCGCTTTAGACTTCATGCAGAAAGAAAGAAAGAAAAAAAAAAAACACTTCAGCCCCTAGCACCGAACTCTCTCTCTCTTACCACGAAAAAAGTGCAATTGGAAGAAATAGGAGCATTGCACTTATAAAGAAAATGGGTGTATGCTTTTTAATGAGAGGTGCATTACAACTGATTAAATACGGTACAACAGGCGTCGCATTCTGCCTAGCTCACTACGAGCTGCGTGTCATTTTACGAGGCTGTGTGAAGGTGGAAGAAAAAGCAAATGAAAAATGCCACAAAAGCTGCCAGAAGACACCATATGTGCTGACTAGAAAAAGGGAGTAGATTTTCTTTTTTATCTACTTCTGTCTCTGTACACAAAGGTAGACAGGTAAATGGGTTGGGCCCTTTGGGAAGGAAAATAAAGAAATATGAAACGAAAGCTGTGTCAACAGTCTTCCACGAGATGCCGAGTTCAACAGAAAGGTGTCTCTTTATGACTCAAACATGGCCCTGCGTCTGTTGCTATGGGATACTTGGCTGACTCCCATCCTTGTGGCAAGATGCTCTCAAACAACTAGCAAGAACACCGCCCTGACGAGTCATACACAATTTCCTTGCTCCACAAAATTACTGTACCTACACGAATCTAAAGCGCCCCGATTGTAACCTGCACCTGATTTTTCACAGCCAGAAATTGAAAATTCAATGTCCTCAATTGCAAACGTGCACCCGGATTTTCTTACAACAAAAAATCAGAATTCAGCAGCCCTTGATTGTCCCCTCACCAGACCTTTACCGTGGGAGAGAGAAATTGGAATTTGCTCTAATTGGAAAAGGAAAATTTAGAACCATAAGGTGGCTGAAGAGCAATTTAGACTCCAATGATGAGAAACTTCAAGTGCTTGCAGCAGCTTTGCGGCGCCCACAGTACGGCAAAGCATGGCTGCATGGCCTTCCAGATGGGAAGTTAGGGTGCAAGACTGGGATTCGGACATCACCTATTGCACTTTTGGTTTCGTTACTTGATTCTAACATGCATCATAATGTCAATTAATTTTCCTGAGATAAACCTGCATGTTAGAATCAAGTAAATAAGGTAAGTGTGAATGTAAGCACTAAAACAATTCCTTTCAAAACAGAGAAAGATTTCCGAGTTCTCAAACCTATTAGTGCTATTGCAACACTTTCCAAATAGTAAATTGCTAGAATCCCGTTATAAAGGGGGAAAAAAGAAAAGAAAATGAAACACAATGCTTGCCTTCTATTGGTGTATGCCTGGGGAACGTATCTAGAGCATGATGATGGAGTTAATTTGTTTAAACAGACTACAGAAAAAGAAAGTGTCACAACAGAAGCTGTGTTGCTTTGTTGAATGCTTTACTGAAGTGGTGTGTGTGTGTGTGTGGACGTTAAAATTGTAGTGCACTCTTCAGTGCAGTCACAGATGCCAAGTAAAGCTGAAAGGAAAGAATCCGCAAAGCGTTTGCAACTGCAGCGCATTTTTACGGTGCAAAATGACAAGCTTTGCAATGCTGGCACCACAGCATTTTCTGCTGTGTTCTGCGAGAACTGTGGAGCATCTCACTGGTAGCTTCGTGTGCCAGCATACCGAGGTTTGAGTATGACAAGGACACTTTTCTACGTGCAACCGAGCTGCAACTGCGCGCTGCCCACATGTACATATCGCAGTTTGTCCCTTACACATATAAGGTGCCAACGTTAATGATGTTTTTATATACAGCACTTTATACTGAGACAAATATATCTGGCATACAGATGCCTTGAACTGCACAAGAATTGCTATATTATTGGAGTGAAACAGCAGCAATTTTTATAGTAAATGAAAATGCACACGAATCTCCTGAGATGCACGTATTTCTGCAGGTTGCAGCTCACGTAATTCCTTTCCTACTGCTATAATAAATGTGTTTACTTTCGGTCCTTTATGTTTTAACATTTTATTTAAAGAAGCAGTAGTTGCAACATATAACCTAATAGTATAAGTATATAAGCATATAATATAAGTATAGATAGTATAAGTACTGAGTGAAAAAAATCTTAAATATATAAAATATGCCCTCTGGCTTTTAGTTCCCAACAATTTTAAGTCAGACGATGAAAAAAAATCATTATGCAGATTTGTTGGCATCAGTGCTAGCCCATGCTATGCAGGAAAGCAGTAGCTTTGCAAATGTGAAAATGAGTAAGTTTCTACTGTGAAGAGAGCATTCATATTTTACTAATGGTAGCAGGCACCTGGTTCATTTTTTACAGCATTCTTTAGGATTGCAAAGCAATGGGTGCCAGCTCAGTGAGAATGCAGAAACCTACTCATTCTTGTATATTGCACTCGATCAGCTTTTCTGTGCAAGAAAGCTGGTCTAGTAAGGGTTCAAATTGCGCTAGAGTCTTGCAAGTATTTTGTTCAGTTAGTCAAGCTTCGGTCGTAGGTTGGCCTGAAATCGACTGTGTGCACTTGTGAGAGGCAAAAACCCCATGCAATGGGAAGTATTGAACGTAATAGCTTGTACATCACAAGGGTGATGGATGAAAGCAACCGACAGTGGGAAGAACAGTATTGTACTTGATATTAGTCAAGCAGAATTATCAAAATAATATGCACTCATGAGCATTTACTGTTGATTGAGGCATTGTTAAACCAACTTAGACGACCGATCAGAAAATTAGACAACCCCACAAAAGATTCGGTGCCTTCACTGCAGCTGTCATTTAAATATTTTGCTGCCGAGTCAATAGAAATGTGAATTCTGCATCGTTTCATTGAGGAAGTGCCAATAGCAATGGAGGCTAGTTTCGATGATACCTTCAGTCAAAGCCTTATTCTTCCAGACTCTTGCTTTGCGAAGCACATATATAATCATGAGTATACGCTTGATCAGGAGGCCAGAGGTTAATAGTCAGTAGCTTTTAAGTGTATGTGTATATATTAAATAGTGGAACGGAAATTGAGTAGATAGTTCAAATGCGCGTAGCCTAATGGTCGTTTCAGCGTTCGCCCAGTTACTGCTCAGAGTCGCGCGATAGAGCATAAAGGTCAGCTGGGAGAGCCTCGTGAATAGACTATAGCAAGACGAAAGGCAGCGACCGAGTACGCAACAAGCGGGCAATAAAACGGACACTTGCGCGATCACAAAATGGAGAAAAAGCGCGCGCGCGAGAGAGAAAGGTTTCGCAGCAGAGTCCCGCTTCCACAGCACGGCAGTAGAAGCGGGCCCGGCGTCTGCAACTAAGCTCTCCGCCCGTTTTACGCTCGTGGAAACTTCCGAGACTCAAGTGCGATGTTACGTGCAGCGTGCCGATTGCTAGGTGTGTGTGGTTTTTCGCGGTGGCACACTACCGAAAAAGGTATAGTTAGAAAAAGAAAGCAAGAAAACGAACCCAATTGCAAGCTGCGCGTATCCCGGCAAATCCAGACTGGGTGCTGCGCGACCTTGAATACCAGACAAAAATAAGAACGAAAGCCAGTCATAATAAAGTACACGCCCCGCAATTACCGCGCGTCCCAGCGAGCCGGCCAAAAATGACCCGGAACGTGCCGGACTGACACGCCAGCGGGTCGATGATTGCGTACAGGCGAGAACACTCGCGTGATGAAAAGCGCCGACGGGCACGGCTGACGGCAATGAAGAAAAAAATTACAAAAAAAAGCAAGAACCGACGCCTCCAACAATGTAGAGGCGTGCAGAAACAGCGGATACCCTGGCGACCGCCGAGTTACTAACACGCCACTATTATTGGTCACTGGGACAACAGCTGAGAGCATTTCTACCGCTGAGGACAATTTGCCGCCACGACAACGCAACCGTGATAATTCGCTCTCGCATTAAATTCGCACGAGCGCGTACCACGTAGAGCTCGCTAATATTTGACTCGACGCATTTCGGTTGTGCGCGCGCACGGGAGCAAGCGCAATGTGCCGCTACACTGACGCTGCAATGCGGACAAATTGAGTGGACGCGCGCGCGCGGCACACCTCCACGACGTACTATCGAGTGCGGCGCGCGTTGTATAGTTATATATTACACGAACGCGCTTACAAAAGAAAAATGCGCACATCTTCCGAGAGTGCATTCGCTCCTTGCGTGGTCAGGTGTTTTTCCACTCGGCCCATTCACGCGTCCGGGCGCTTTCCGAAGCACGCAAAGGCACCGTACGACCACGCGCCGTCTCCGATATCCGAAACCCCCGTCCGAAACAATGCGCTGGCAGGACAGGACGTGTCCCACCGAATCGCTCGAACGGATGCGACGTCTCAACTGACGCTACCCTCCCAGCGCACCCTACGATGCCGAAGGACGCCCGGGATTTATCCGGACGATGATCATCTTTGCTGCACAGAACGTTCGTGTCGAACTTGCTGATCGAAAATTAAACGTGCAATGATGCGCGAGAAATTAAAAAAGCGCACGATCGACGACACCTGTAAGGACGGAACAAAGAGTACGAAAGGCAGGTTTGGCCGTGATTCAACGGCACCCGCTTCACCGAAAAGCGAAATTAAGCGCAGTGAAACAAAATAACAAAGAAGTAATACAGAAAAACGGAACCACAGTGCATTGCTGCCGCGATCAGCTGCGGCGCGCCGACGATGGGTAGTCTAAGGGGAAAAAAAAAATTGAAGAAAAAAAGCAGCAACGCACTGTGCACGAAGGTAAACAGGATCACGGCTTGCTTACCTCATAATTCGTCTCTCAGCTGATCATGAAGAAGATAAAAGTTATGTAGCGTCGTTTCCAAACAGAAACTGAGGAATTACAACAAAGAAAACCAAAGAGTCAACACAACCGACGCACACTGGCTGGCTGGTCGGGAGCTAAACAGCTCTAAAAGCGAGCTGGCCAGCAACACACCAAGAACCTCAGGGACACCTGGCGACAAGAACTAATAAGAGCAAGTCTTGATCTTTTAAGGCTGCTGCTATTCTCAAAACTGCTGCACTTAAAGCATCAAAAATAAGGATCAAACAATTATACAGTGTATTCAGATGCGTGAAAGCGTGAGTACACTGCTGGAACGATTTGCGAGCAGCAGGTGGCGGAGAGAGAAAAACATGGCGGCGCGCGCCAGTCTTTGGTTCTGATCGCTGCCAACTTTTCTCTGTAAGCCGCGCGGGCTCGCGAAATTTGGGATGACAGTTCGCAATATTGCCAACACATCACCATGGACGTCTCTAGCCGACAATCAGAGGTATCTGAGTTCTGTTTCAACACTTAATTTGTCTTTTCATCGCGCAGTTAACCCCAGCTGTGCCGCCTTTTTGAGCAAAGTTGGCTCTATAATGAAACTTTCTTTTCGCTCGTCTCTCTTCAGATCCTCGGGCAATTGGAGAAGATGCGCAAGGAGATTGCTAGAAAGGAACGCAAGTTGCAGGTTAGTTATTTGCCTGTGTCTTCGTTTGAGTTTGTCTCGGCAAACTTGATCTTTACTCCGATGCATGGTGACATGCTTTCATGCCGGTGCCTTCCTTTCTTTCATCTTCTCGGCGCCAACAGAAACTGAAGCGTCTGTCTGCTCAGAAGAGAAGTTACGACAGCGCCGAAAACAGCTCCACCGCGGTAGAAGACACTCGATTGCTGGCTTCTCTTGGCGTTCGGTCACCTCTACGACCGCTTGAAACGACGCTTTCTCAAAGTGAAATTTGCCAGTCGAAGCCGCTCCGGAGAATAGATTCGCAAGGAAAAAACATTAATTTACGGGAAACAGAAGTTGATTTGTGGGAAACAGACGAAAGTGCCTGTGAACGCCGTTCGCACGTCGATCGGACGCGAACCGAGATCGGTGAACGCGAAGCGGCTGCCAGTGCCCAAGATGGTGAAGTTAAGCCATGCGGTGCGTCGGCATGTGAAAGAGTTTCGCCGTCGGACGCGCTTCCCGGGCCATCAAAGGGGGAACAGAAACACCCGTCGAGAGCCGATGACTGCCGATATTCAAGCGTCGAGAGATCGCCTGCTGAAACAAGCCGTGATTCTCGAGTACAACTCACCTCGCACTTCTCGCCATATCTCGTGAGCCCTGTCCACAGTGCACCTACTTCGGTCACCGAAGCAAGCGTAGATCCTATATCAGCAGGCTTTAGTTCGGGGAAGGAATTGTGTTCAGGAACCAGTCTTAACATCTCGAAACGCGAAGGCGTGGCAGTGCTTAGCACAGCTGAGTGTTTTCCTGCTGCTTTTGGGCCTAGCAATCTACGAGGTGGAGTCAACCAACATGAAAACCAATCGGTGGGTCTATTTCAACAAAACGAAGAAGATGGCAAGCACACTGCAAGGTCGTCTCATGTCAGCATTATTGGAGGTAGAAGAAGCTGCAAACAGTCATGTGTGACCTCTGCCGATGTAGCCATGCCAATTGTGCAATGCCACGAAAAACAATCAATTGTTCAGAATGATGTCCAGTTGCTGCCCATTCCAGACAGAGAGAGCTTGCATGACGAGCATGTGGATAACTCCCAGAAGGAGATGTTCGAAGAGCAGGAGGTGTATCTGGACAGCCAAGACAACAGAGACACCGTCACAGTTACTGAAGAGCCTGCAACTGAGAGCACCGAAATGACAGAGCCTCAGTGGCAAACAACCGAAACTTCAGATTCTCTCAGTTCCAAGTCATGGTCTCCCAAGCGCAAGAGGCGGCGGACAATGTGCAAGCCACCGGCACTATCGGCCGCTGCAGAAACAAAAAGCTACAATTTCAGACAACGAAGGCTTTCTCACAGCCCTCCTGTAATGAGACCGATGAGCAGAGAGGCCAAGAATATCCTGGGCGCTTTTCAAAGGCTCATTCAACAAGCACGTCAGCTACCCGTCTCTACATTTCAGCTGCAATTTGAGAAACTGGGCTTGCATCAATATTGGGACGCGAAGGGCATGCCTGGTCAAGCAAATCCACAGAGGCTTGAAAATGGGTTTTGTGGTAGGTTGTTGTCAGAGGAGTGTTGTGATGAGACGGCCGTTCGCACAGGTGCAGAACAGGTCAAGGGACGGATGAATACCGATAGCCCTTCTGTGCTCCAGACACCAACGTCCTCTAGGAGGTTTGAGTCGGCTTCCGTAGCTCTGTCGCTCTTGCCAGACAAGGGGAATGGAGTGCCACAGAATGCAACAGACTGTGATAAACGAGAGACCCGACGTAGTCGCCGCCAGAAAGGACAATCTTCTGTTTCTTCGGGCTCTGCTCAACTGGAAAGTATCGCAAGCTCCACTGTGGCTCCTGGTGGCCGGTCCAGCAGAAAGGGGAGGTCGATGCCTGGTATTGTTGTGCGCAGTGTCAGCAACATGACTGATGACTGTAGTCAAGCCACTGATGCGGAGCCAAAAGAATCTTCTCCAGTTTGTGAGCACACAACACCTAATGTGCAACTGCCGGAAGTGGCTCGGTTCCCAGGTGGCAGAACTGCAAGCCGTACTGTGGATCAGTGTTTTAGAAAACAGTGTGAAAAAATTGAGACACCAGTGTCTTCGACAGTTGTCTGTGAAGTTGCCGCTTTACCCGAGGAGGTTGAACAAAGCTCGATGCACGTACACACAAGTCGGGAAGTGTCAGGTGTAAGTGTTAGCACAGCTATCAACTCCTTTGAAATTACTGCTGTTGAAGTTCAGAAGCGCACGGTAGTGGAAATGTGTTTGCATGACGTCGGCAGCGCTTCCAGAAACCTAATTACTAGTCCACAAGAGTCCGGAAATCATGTGCACCTTGTAGACAAGCAAAATAGTTGTAGAACTACAAGGAAAGTGTTTACTGCTTTAACACGTGTGCTTGATGGCAAAGACGAGTGTTCTTCACAAGAACTTGACAGAAATGGTCGGCAACTAGAGAACATAAGGTGCACAATGTCGTCCACACGGAGTGATGTTTGCGAACCAGTCAATGGGCAAGGTTCAGAGTGTAGCGACGGCGAAGATGCTTTGGCAGCAACAAGTCCAGCGCACAGCAACCTGTTCACTCAGAGTGAAGAAAGTGACAGTGCTGGAGGTGAAATCAACGAGTTTGTCACCACTGTCGTAGCACAGCTTAATGCACGGACGAGTGGTGCTGCAGACCACAGGAATGTGGATCAGCCACAAGACAGCCAGGCTAGCCAGAGTGACAGTGCAACTCCTGGTAAGTGTTGGCTTTTCGAGATCATCAGTCATCCATTTTAGCAGGCCGTTTAGCCGTTGTTGTTAAAAGCATTTTTCATAAATGACAATATCACGTAAATATTGGAGAAGTGGTGCCAGTACTTTATAAATATGGGGCCAGTTCTTAGTGACGTGAATTATCTGGCAGTGATTCCTCGGCGTCTGCACTGCTCAGCATCTTGCGTTGAGCCGTGCTTGCACCGATTGTTTTGTGCAGTATTCATTTACATGTCAACTGTGTAATATGTGAAACGTCAATGCAAGCTTTTGTTAGCTATGAAATTATGCATATACAGTCATTGTTAATAGTTGTGACCTGTATTTGCACTCCTGTAATAGCACTTTATTGAGGATAACAGTGGACATAAATAAACAATGGCTAATGAAGAAGCATTCAAACATTCGAAGTTATTCAAACATAAAGAAAAATGCATTGCCAGCTGTTTCTTTTTTTTCCTTTTCTTTTTTTCTTTCTTTTTTGCAGAGGGGCTTATTGATGCTTCATTTTTGCGGCACTTTGTTGACACTGTTTGTGGTAATGTGCTTTCTCTACACCGCCTCTTTTGTACTCGCAAAGGGCGACAGAGTGTGGACACACACCGTCATTGACAGCATGGAAATCCTGCACTAATACACAGTCAACGTGTGGTTCGTTCTCCTTAAATGATTTAGGTCCAAATTCGCAACTTCCTTTCCTTGTGATCACTTGCTAACCTTTTATGAACATCTTAGCACCTCTTTACTGTGAAGTGCTGGTGGAGGAAGCAAGTTTATTCTGAAAGCTCTCTTCATCCAACCTTCCAAAAGCACTGCTTTCTTAACACTTTACCTACCGTAGATTAGCTAGGCAAGTCCATGTGTTGCACCCCAGCTACCATGGAGGAGCTGGGCTAGTACACAATAAAAAGAGCTAATGTATCTTACCAAAGACAATGTGAGTGTGTACACGCATCTAGTTATGTTTTTCAGTCACAGGTGGCACTGAAAAAAAGATGTGAAATCTTGGCAGAAGCATGTATGAAGTTGGCAACAAGAGAAAAAATTATGGCAGAACTTACCTTGCGATAAATTTCAACAGTAATGTGAATAGTAATCGAGCGATGTAGCGACCGATCATATCTAATATCTTGAAGTGACGATTATTTAGCACGTATTGTGGTAATTCTGAGACTTTCATTGCTTCAGTTATATGCCAACTGCTCTGCTATCGTTCCACTTTGCTATGACACTCACTTGCCAAGGTTGCCCATGGGCATGGAGGCATGATGATGACTAAGATGCCAATGCAGAGACGATGGAATAAGAACAAAGGAATGATATTGTTACGTAAGAAGACGCAGATGAAAAGCTATATACAAGTATATTTACAACGTAATACGCCGCACTTGGCCAAGAGGCAACAGCCTGCACTAGCCTCCAATCGTCGTCGTCGTCTTCTTACTGCTCGCCTCTTCGTCATTGGTAATACTATTCCATAGCACTATCCCCGGCAGCAAAAGCGCCGTCCCGGAGCGACTAAAGGCCGGACTCAGAAGCAGTGTAGTAGGCCTTGAGCCTATTGACGTGCACGACATCACTAGATGCCAGAGTAGATGACGAGGTTCAGCTCACAGGAGCAATTTTGTACGTCACAGGCGTCACCTGGCACAGCACGCGGTAGGGCCCTGTATATCGCAAAAGGAGCTTTTCTGAAAGTCCGACGTGACGAGAGGGTGACCACAAGAGCACGAACGCACCAGCCGAAAACTGTACGTCACGGTGGCGGGCGTTGTACTGACGCTGCTGAGTGGTTTGCGAGTCCGGCAGTCGAGCACGGGCAAGCTGGTGTACATGGTCGGCGAGGGCGATGGCGTCGCGCGCATACTCGCTTGTTGAGATCGAAGCAGGAGGAAGTACCGTGTCAAGGGGAAAGATTGGTTCGCGACCATAGAGTAGATAAAAGGGAGAAAATCCGGCGGTGTCGTGCCGGGAAGAATTATAAGCAAATGTGACGTAAGGAAGGGCAATGTCGCAGTCGTGGTGGTCTTTGGAAACGTACTTGGACAGCATATCGGTAAGAGTACGGTTTAACCGCTCTGTCAGGCCATTGGTTTGAGGATAGTATGAGGTAGTCAGCTTGTGTTGAGTGGAACAGGAACGTACAATGTCGGCGATAGCTTTCGAGAGGAAGTTATGACCACGGTCAGTGAGCAGCTGTGGCGGGGCGCCATGAAGTAAGATAATGTCACGCAAGAGAAAGTCCGCGACGTCAGTGGCGCAACTGGTAGGGAGAGCCCGCGTGATAGTGTATCGGGTGGCGTAATCGGTTGCGACGGCTACCCATTTGTTCCCAGAGGATGACGTGGGAAAGGGACCAAGGAGGTCTAATCCAACACGAAAGAATAGTTCCACAGGGACAGTGATCGGCTGGAGATGACCGGCAGGTAGCACCTAAGGTATTTTCCGACGCTAGCAGGTATCACAGGCAGCAACATAGCGTCGGACGGAGTGAGCGAGACCAGGCCAGTAGAAGCGGCGGTGGACGCGGTTGTATGTGCGGGTTACGCCAAGATGTCCTGCAGTAGATGCGTCATGCATCTCAAAGAGCACAGTCTGTCGTAGATGGAGCCGTCAGGGAGGAAGTTCCTTCTATACAGAATGCCGCCCTGGAGGACATATCGGCGAACGGACGCGTCGGTAGGTGTTGAGTGCAGATGCTTGATAAGTGCTCGCAGTGATAGGTCTCGGTACTGCTCATCGGCGATGTTAACGAAGGCAGACACAGAGAAAATGCCGTTGGCGCTACTACTTTCGGCGGCGTCAGGCTCGTCTACCGGGTAGCAAGACAGCTAGTCAGTGTCCTTGTGTAGTCGGCCAGATTTATAGGTGACAGTATACGAATATTCTTGGAGGCGTAAGGCCCAGCGACCAAGTCTTCCTGTAGGATCTTTCAGTGAGCATAACCAGCAAAGCGCGTGATAGTCTGTGACAACAGAAAAGGGTCGGTCATTTAAGTATGGGCGGAACTTCGCAACCGCCCAAACTAGGGCCAGACACTCACGCTCAGTGATTGAATAGTTGCGCTCGGAGGGTGAGAGGAGCCTGCTGGCGTTGTGCCAGTACTGCGCCAATTCCGTGACCGCTGGCATCAGTACGGACTTCGGTAGGCGCAGAAGGTCGATTAGATGCAAGAATGCAGAGGCCTTGTTATCGCCCTACTGGAAAGGGGCGTCTTTTTTCAAAAGCTCGGTTAGTGGTCGTGCTATGACGCGAAATTTTTCACGAAACGGCGGGAGTAGGAACAAAGGCCGATGAAGCTGCGCACATCCTTGACACACTTCGGAACAGGGAAGTGCGTAACAGCATGGATCTTGCTTGGGTCCGGTTGCTCTCCGTTCGCGTCAACGAGATGCCCAAGGACGGTAATCTGGCGACGGCCGAATTGGCACTTCGATGCGTTCAGTTGCAGACCGGCGCGACAAAAAAACATCCAGGACAGCCGAGAGGCGCTCGAGGTGCGTAGCGAACGTTGGGGAGAATACTATAACGTCGTCCAAGTAGCACAGGCATGTGGACCATTTGAAACCGTGAAGAAGGGAGTGCATCATGCGTTCAAAAGTGGCAGGAGCGTTACATAGACCAAATGGCATCGCTTTGAATTGGTAAAGACCGTCCGGAGTTACAAAAGCAGTCTTCTCGCGGTCGAGATCGTCCGTGGCAATCTGCTAGTAGCTGGAGCGGAGGTCAATAGAGGAGAAGTAGCGAGCACCATGGAGGCAGTCAAGGGCGTCATCGATCCGAGGTAGGGGATACACGTCCTTTTTGATAACCCTGTTAAGGTGCCGATAATCCACGCAAAAGCGCCATGAGCCATCCTTCTTTTTTACCAGTACAACAGGTGACGCCCATGGACTACATGACGGTTCTATGATAATCATGACAAGCATTTTGGGAACTTCTGCGTGAATAACTTGACGCTCAGCCGTTGACACTTGATACGGGCGGCGATGAATAGGAGGGGCATCGCCGGTATTAATGCGATGTTTGACAGCTGTAGTTTGGGCCAAAGGACGATCGGTAAAGTGAAAAATATCGTTGTAGGAGAACAGAACGCGGTAGAGCTCACAAGCATGCTCGGACGGCATGTCAGGGGAATCATTTTCTGGAAGTCAATGAGGGTACAAGTTGTCGACTGCGATGGTAGAGGAGGATCGGCTGAGTCGAGTTGTCATCGCCGGGAGCCATGAAGCTAGGCTCGACGTACCGTCCACTGCGAAGCTCCGTGACGAGGCACAGGGAACGTCCACCTCCACCAGATATGTTACGTAAGAAGACGCAGACGAAAAGCTATATACAAGTGTAGTTGCAACGTAATACACCGCACTTGGCCAAGAGGCAACAGCCCGCGTTAGCCTCCAATCGTCGTCGTCTTCTTACTGCTCGCCTCTTCGTCATTGGTAATACTATGCCGTAGCAATATTGGTAAAACAGCAAAGGTGCATAACAATGATGACATGATGACAATGAGATGTTGATTAGTAAATTATGACGCTGGTATAATGACAACAAAGTAACAACGACAATGTTCGGACAATGAGTTGACGACAATGGCATGATGTTGGCAGTACGGTGGCAACCAGATGAAGCGGGAATGACGACAACAGTACAGCCAGTATGATGAGTATACCATGAGTAACAGGGAATAACGTCAATGGATTGGCGAAGGTCGTACGAAACGATGGCATGACTACAATGGGATGACGATACTGAAGTGATGGTGAAACGACAGCATGATGATAATCAGATGTCGAAGTTACAGTGATGACGATATAACGACCGTGATGGCATCCCATTGACGGTATGACAAAGAATGCATGACGGCGACTGTATGATGACAATGCAGTGATGAAAATGGCTTGAGGACAATGGGATGGCGATAGTGTATGACTATCGAAACCTGTGTGACAAAGACAGAGTGACGAAAGTCTGATGATGAAGCTGGAGTGACGACGATGACACGACCATGGCGGCATTGCGAAGATAGTCTGACAATGGAGGCATGGTAGCAACTGTCTTATGATGATGGCATGACATAGCCTGTATAATCATGATTGAATGACGACAGTATGACCAACATACAATGACGAAAAAAGATTGACATCGATGGAACAGCTAACGAGGTATGACGTCAATGGCATAATAACGATGGTGTGATGAGAGTCAGACGACAAAGCTCAAATAATGATTGTGCAATGACCACGACGGCTTTACAACTCCAAACACATACCTAGTGGCCCAAGCAATGACACAACTTGGATCACTGGGTTGGAGTACATGCCATGACGATAACAGCATTTCGTCAGTCCATGGAGCTGGAATGGTGACGATCAAACGACCACGACAGCATCACTATGCAGGTGTCACAATGAGTGAACGATGACAATATCATGATGAATGTCAGATGACAAAGCTGGAATGACGGAAATGCATTGAGCACGACGGCATCATGGCCACGAGCCCATACCTAGTGGCCCAACATATTAGACATCTTAGGGGTTGCGGCAGAAGGCGTGGTGACGACACCCTGACGAGAGTCAGATATCACGGAGTTAGAATGGCAATGGAATGACCATGACAGCATCACACCTAGGAGCACATATCATATGGCCAAAACAGGCAGTGAACTTGCGCCACGGGGTCAGATTAAGAGATTAGACAGACAGACAGACACGCACGCACTGAAGAGGCTTAGATGAGCTAGTTGGTTGCTGGCGTGATGAAACATGGTTAAATCAGCGCATGTAAGGACAGGACAAAGAAAGAATCCATGGAGGACTATCGCCGATGTTCTCCGTGAATTCTTTCTTTGTTTTGTCCTTACACGCAACGCTTTAGCCATGTTTCATCAAGATAGAGAGACAGAGAGGCTCAAAACAGCTAAAGTAGGCAAAGAATGCTAATCGCATTAAAATGACATTGTCATCATCATTTGGTAAAGGCCATACAGAATGACACTGCACTAAGTAATGGCATTCTACGTGTCTAAATGTGATGTCACGTGGCTATCAGCTGTGTCACAATCACAACCCTCACAGTGCAGAGAAGACGCATTTTGGATGTTCAATTTTTTATTATTATTATTATTATTATTATTATTATTATTATTATTATTATCATCATTATTATTATTATTATTATTATTATTATTATTATTAGCTGAAGAAGATGAATTTAAGCACTGCACTGAAGCCAACTTTCCTTAGAAATAATAAAATTTGTGTTTTCCATACAAATATGTCATTCTGAATGTATGTCTGGCAAATTACTTATGTGATAATGCTGGTCTATCTAGCATGAAAAAGGAACGGTATTTTGGAATGTTATTTCGAAAATAATTTGGGAGGCAAGGACTTAAAAAGGGCCTTGACAGGGTTCTCCACCAATCCTCAGTTTGTCATTGTAACTGGGGGTGGAGGGTCCAGTATGATTACACATAAAAAGAAATTGGGCTTTCAGCACACATTTTAACATGAAATTTAAATTTTCAAATCACTACCTTTAAGCCCCTCCTACTGACAGCAAATGCCATTTTGGCATGTGTTGTGGGAAGTCGGGAACTGTGGGGCTGCTGTGTTGACTGTTTCAAAACAGTCGGGAACCACATCGGACATCTTCCACTGCACATTCTGGAACCCAGTGTGGCAGCAGGGACATTACTGGTCAATACTGCCCACAATTTTTTCACTTGCACAATAAAAGGAGCACAAACCAGAAAACACTTGCAGAAACTAGCTCGAGCTGACTACTGAGCTGCACATGCAAAAATAAAACGCATTGTGAACATGACATATTTCTCATTGCTAATATTGTTTCTGGTGCTTGCAGTACAAAAAGGCATGTTTTTTTTTTAGATTGGCTTCCTTTACTTTGAGGGAGCGATAACTGGGGGTGTGAATCGTCTTGTCAGCGTTTAGTGTTGTCAGACTGCTATACAATTCAAGTGTGATAATAAAAAATAAAAATTTTCTACCACATGGAATGTACTTGAATATTGCCAGTTTCCAGTGGACGTAACATGCAGTGAACTAGTTTGCAGTGCAGAAATCAAGACTGAAAATCAGTTTTCATGGTCCCTAACAAACGTATACCATGCATCTCGGCTCGAAGGCACCTGTCATAAGTTTGATTTAAATGCATTTCAATTATAAAGTAAATGAAGTTGGTCAAATATCTCTTGCCTCAAAGTGCTAATATACACACGTGTGGTTGCCTTCTTACAGTCTGGCTTACTTAAAACAAAAGATTGCCACAGATTGACATAACTGAAAGTTGGCAAAGTTGGCAGGGATTCACGTTATTGAAAGGCAGGCATGCAAGCATGGACAAGAGTAAGAATAAAAAGAACTGCACGAATGCAGCATTTGCGTTTTCCAATTCGTTCCTATGTGTACCCATGTTTGTGCACCTGACTTTTAGTGGCTAGCACAAAATGTGACATGATCTGGCCACACCACCATGCCTATTGCCTTGCGAAAGGCCATTTTTTCCATACCACACTCGGGTCTCACCGCCGTTCAGCAACAGGTTACAGCATGCACTACCTCCACAGGCGAACATCACATGGGAGAGCGATGAGGTAAAGTGCTTGTACAGGAAATGTTGCATGGAAGTGGCTTTTGGGCTAACTGCCTTTATGGTGAAGAACTCGCTAAGGGCACAACTCACTGAGTAACTAAGGGCACCTTAGTAAGGAAGCTTTCAGAATCGATGCAAGGTGGATTAACTGCAATGAAAACTTCCTCACTGAGGTAGGGAAGGCTTCAGAATTTGTGCCTTAATGTAAGTTTTTCATGTCCCTTAAGTCCCTCATCTTATTGCATGCGGTCACACACATTGCATTGACCTGTTACCAAATACAGGCTTGGATACTTAGAGAATTATCCACTTTTCATTTAGCATGTTTGAGCGAAATACTATTGGTTAAGTTATTCATGTTTAGAGGGCAGCACTGTCTGAGAAGGTCTGACTTAATTGAGTTTGCGTACGAGGCACCAACAACCTTCTAGGCACGGATGTTGTTCACTTTCCAATGTTGCATTGTGGGCCACTGATGGATGGGAAAATATATTGGCTTTCAGCTGCTTGTTTCCACTGTCAAAATTAATGTTATGTATTGCGTGCGTATAGAGTTTTACCCTATGTATTTGCAAAAAGATAGTTTAAGTAAACCTCTTATCTGTGTATTGCCTCATTGCTGCAGACAATATAGACCTACCTGAAAGTCTGACTCCAGAACTAGCCGGTACACCAAGGCACTTGTCACCATCGCATGGACACCAAGGTCTGCTTACAGAAGCTGAAAAAGGAGGACTGGATAGCAAAGAAGAAGGTCTTGGCCATGTTGCCGACAACCCCAAGAATGCCGAATTCTCGTCTTCTTTACGTGCTTCCAGCAAGGCATCGGATCTTCCCTCAGGCTTTGCAGAACTTGCTTCTAGTACCTGTGCACCATCATCTGGCCTTCCTGGCAAAAAAGGAATAGGCAGTGGCACCGAAGCTACAGATTTGCATTCTCATCGCTCGCCCATTTTGTCTGCAGCTGAAGCAAGGAAGGCAGAAGAACAGACCGCCACTTGCCTGCCTGGTGCTGTTTCAAAGTGTGTTGCCAAGAAGCTCTTTGCTGATGCCTCAGTTGGCAAGAAAGCTTCAGCCTCTAATGCGGACTTGTCGGCCCTGTTGGATCCGCAAGTGCTGGAAGGCATGTTCGACGAGTGGTCAGAAGATCTCGACAGCGCTGCTAGGCCTGTCAATGCAGCAGACACCGACAACAATGGAAGCAGGAGTCAGAATTGTGTCATTGCCATCCAAAAAGAACACTTGGTTAATGAAGCGTCGGCAGCTGCTGGTGGCTGCAGAAACAGCAGTGCATGCCACACACCAGTCCAGATAACATGCAGTGAACTTGGCAGGTGGCAGACAGCAGGCGGGTTGCCACAGAGCTTGCAGATACATCAGTCAGGCGATAAATGCAGTGCTGACAGCGAACACACTGATGGCCAAAACCACAGCCAGGGAACAGAGGATGCAGAGGAAGCAGAATGTGGCTCCCCAGATCCTGCACTTAGGGATAGCATTGAGGCAGAAAGGAAGTTGCCATCAGAAGACCAGTGTTCTCAGTCTGTTTCAAACTCTCTCGAAGCTCTTTCAGGCATGTCAAGGTTTTCAGATGAAGCGGAAGAAAGGGGTGTGGTGCCAAGTCCCGAAGGCGACCAGCAGCTTGGCTGTGGAGACCTGAGCTCGCCTGTGCGGTCTGATGGCAAGTACGATGGTTTGAGTGAGGAAGACCATGATGGAGCAGGATGGGACAACACAGGCGTTGCATATGAAGAACCGGACCAAATGACTACCTGTCATCGTGGTTCCTTGCTTGGCACGGGCAATCCCCTCCTGTTCTTCTGTGAACTGAAGGTATGTACTGTTATTACCAATTAGAAAAAAGCCAGCGGTAAACATGAAAACAAGTTGAAGTAAATAATGCGACATGTTGGAACTATCAACTAAAATTTATTACGGAAGAAAAACAAATGTACTCTCCAGCAAGCCTCCCAGCACATACACAAACAATTATTGCAGAAGATACATAACAGTCTTGTTACTACTACACTCCACTGCTAAGGAAACTCATCTCATTATCAGTGAGGCTCAGGGAAGTATCACCGACACAAGTGTTCTGCCTAATTATGACTTGGCACTACTCCATATATCACATAAACTTGAGGCAGTGGTAATGGTATTAAAAGAAACTCAAGTTTTATGTACCAAAACCAAGATGTGATTACAAAGAGACTCCTGATTAATTTTGACAACCTAAGTTTTTTTAATATTGTCACATGGAGTGATGTATGAGGAACACAGTAGCAATACTGTGAAAGACGAAACTAACTTTTATTGGGCGAACCTGTGCCCACAAAAGCAGGCTACAGTTAAATAATGACGACAACGTTGAACACAGTCGGCGATCATCAAAATCTGATCAGCGGGCCGAGCGCTTCGGCCTTTATACATCAGTCATCGAATGTTCCAGAGTAATCGCTGGGACCTGCGTGCCTTCCACAAAGTTCTACATTATTCGTGTCATGCACATATGCAATCAGATTACACAAGGTTCGGTCACAGACAGAGGATGGAAGCATCGATAACATTCCAGAAGCTTCCGATACATGCAGGCGCATCCTGCGCTGTGCGATAACATTTGTGAAGCGGTGAAACGTGTCGCCCGATAAAGACAAACAAGTAAGCGTGTCAATATGCACCTAAATCCTAGTACGCGAGCGTATTTTGCTTTTTGCCCCCTTTCAAACGTGGCCGCACAGCCGGGATTCAAGCTACGACCTCAAGCTTAAGAACGCTGTACCATAGCCACAGGGTTACCATGGCAGGTATGGTCACGGTGTCGCAAATCACTAACGGGCACCTCACTCAACCTGTTGCAGTACTTGCAAGCCACACAGTGACCATTTCACCGCAAGTTGGGTGCACACTGCATTGGACATTTTAAAGCAATAGCGCTAATGGCCCTGTGGCAGATGATAGTGGCAGATTGTAAGTTGAATAGATACAAGAAAACAATTCTGTTATGCAGAAACTCAAACACAAACCCCTTTTGACGCTACTGTATAGTGTTTTCCAGCTGCCGTTTGAGGTCAGTCTTAGTAGGAGCGGTGCGGCCTGCTCGGTTCCTTGCAACACCATCAAAGAAGAAAGACAAAGCTCGCCCTTGTGCATAATGTTTGCCTCCAGCGTCTCCAGGAAAACATTACGGTTACATAAGCTGCAGTTGCTGGGAGGCGTCAGAAGCAGTCAGGGATTTTTTCAATGCTATAGCGTTCCACTCTTAAAGGTCAAGCTTAAGCATCCTCCAAAATTTTTGTGTTTCCCCCTTTCACTTTGCACTACTGAACATGAAACTAGAGAGAGCCCTCATCCCCTGATGTCACTTTCCTCGGAATGCAGAACGCCCTTCTTACCTCAGTGTTGTTTGCCTAATGTGCCCCGCTTTCTGTGAGGTGATCATGATGAAAGGCAACTATATTGCCATCCACCCAGCAGTAGCATGAAGCTACATAGGCAAACCATATGGCTTTCTTAAGAAGGAAGCTTTGCAAATGAAGAATTAATACTTGTCCAGGGTTCACACTACTCTCAGGCAGATGACAGTATTCCACTTTTGTGAAACGTCCTTCACCTTGCCATTTTCTGCAGAACTGATTTGCCATATTCGGTGTCCCTGTGCTTCAAGTTGTTGATTAATTGACCCTCACTCTGTAATCAGCTAACCTCCTGGTTAGCTCAGATGTTAGAGCAACTGCCCTGAATAGCCATTGGTCCTAGGTTCGATCTCCAGACCAGAACAATTTTTTCATCAACTGAAAGGCTTTCTTTCTGAGAAACTCATATTGGCTTCCCTTGTAGCTTCGTCATACTCCTGGGTGGATGTCAATTTCCCCTTTTGTGAACCGTCATCCACCTTTCAGGATTTTGCAGAAATTTGCTGGACGATCATAATGTGGCTTGTAACTACCGTACATTACTGACTGACCTGCTTGTCAGTAGTGTCACACTACCAACACCTCCAATTCTTGGTACTTGGAGCTTTTCAATGCACCTAAAGCTGCAATCCTTCTGGCATGCATTTTGAATGGCCACATTAAAAAGATAGCATAATTTACAGTTTGTTGTGTATTCAAGGAATTAAGGCCTCATATTGCAATTACAGCGTTCACAAGTAAAAAGAAACTCAGCATTAGAAAAGTTTCTCTTAGTACAGTCTGCTTCTTAATTTGGCCCTGGCATGATTAATTTGACCCACCAAATATTTTGTTTAACAAAATGCAGGAAAAATGCCAAAACACACCACTGATCCTTTTGGCAACAGTTGCCTGATTCTAACACGCCCCCTAATCAAACGTGTGCTCACTTTCTATGTGTCAAAAGTAGAACACTAATGTAGAAATGACATTAAAGCTCCTAAACAAAGTACAAATGCAATACACATGCAAGTGTTTAGCGATAAATGGTGTTGCACAGTGGCAGCCGGTTTCTTAAAGTGAGCTTTGCCACGCGGTACTTTAAAGTTAGCTTCGCCGCAATGCGTTCATGTTATGCGTTGTGAAGGTTGTTTCAGTTTCTTCTGCAATTGCAATATGCAGGCAATTTTCAGTCCAATTTTATTTTTAAGAAAGGCACGTGTTAGAATCAGGCAAATACTGTAATCAGACATTCTGAGCTACAGTTATTTAAAAATCTTCCTAGGGCAGGCCGCAAATGATAGTTGTCCACAAGCAGTAATGCGTGTTCAATGCATTCACTGCTCTCTAACTTCTGCCCACCGAGACAGACGCTGTGACTAAAGCAATCGTTATCGGAGTCACAGTAGGGGTAAGGTGCATGCGTGCTGACTGGTCGAGTTTGAATTATTCGGCAAAGGTTAATTTTACCATCGAAATAACTAAAGTTTGAGCTCGTAGAAATCCATGGGCGCCTGCCGGGACCTTCGGCTGGGATTTAATTAACCACAGTTGAATTTACGGAAGTCTGATGTACTTTAAAATTGCTCTTGGGTCCATCAGCTATAGGTCGCTAGTAGATTGCTTCTTTGAGATCACTTGTTCTAGGCAGTGTGTTGTATAAAATGCCATACAGAGAATTCATATCTGCAGTAATGGCAATGTTGAGCTTCAAGAAATGTGCTTGCATTATACTGTTTGTGCTATAAATTGACAACAGTGTTAAAAATCATTTAGACAAATTCTATGCACATGCTTGAATCAAGCATGATGTTTTGTGAGGAAGCTGGTTCTGTGGTTCTGTCTACGCATGTAGGCTAGAAGTGTGCTCAAGCTCGGGCTGGCTTGGAAGACCATACCCAGTCTGACCTGCAGGCCACACTTGGCCCTGGGCTACTATATCTTTTAACTTGATAGTCTTAAGGACCCTGTGTCACAGAAAATCTGGCGCAGAAAATCTGGCGTCGACGTCCCTTGTCCAGCATTGACCATCTGAGCATAAAATCATTCCAAACCATGCCTACTCAACCATGCAGGCCCTCTGTGTATTGCAATGACATTACCGAACTAATTGAATTTCTCAAAGTAAAATGCATCAGAAAAATCATAAAGTGTGACTTACACTCCACCTAAAGACATGATAGTATCGAATTGTAATTTGAATGTGTGTGAAAACGTAATTCTGTTATACGGAAACTCAAACACAAACCCCTTTTTTCAGCTTTTCTACTGTTGATAGAGTGGCGCACCCAGTTCCTTGCAGCACTATCGAGATGGCACTTGCCTCCGTGCATCCATGGCCCACGCAATAGGCTGCGTTTCTGCCAGAAAGCTCGCCTTTGTGCATAGCGTTTGCTGCCAGCATTTCCCGGAAACATCACAGTCACATAAGCTACAGTTGCTGGGAAGTGTGAGAGGCAGTCGGGGATCTTTAAATGCTGTCGTGTTCCACTCTTAAAGGCAAAGCTTAAGCGTCCTCCAAATTTTTCAGTGGGCAGGTTGGGCCACATGCAAAGTCCAAACTCCAGGCTGGAACACAGAGGCCATGCAAAAATGGTCAACATGATGACCGTAGTGAATACTTACCATAATAACTTGAATAACAGTTCTGGAAGAACAAACTAGTCCAAGTACCCCAGCTTGCTTTGTTTGGTGAAAGAAATCCTGGTATTTCTAGAAATTAACGCAAGTGGCAAACAACCCTTGAGTGCTTGGAATTTATAATGTAGCAGCATTGTAGTTGCCTGAAGCCAGAAGCGATGAACAACCTTTAGTATAACAACCAATAAACTGGATGGCTTGTGCATATTGTAGCCTCATATTTTTTATAAAGCTTGTAATTCAAGATAACTGTGAAATATATTCTATGTGTGAGAAGTTTTTTTTTTTCTTTGTCATTACCAGTGCAATGCCTTAGAATTGAGCTTAGCTTCAGCTATTTGCCTTCCATATTGTGCCGGATGTGATCCTTCTTCACTGTTGGGTTTGGACAGGCCCTCTGTTGTAAACAGTATAGCTGGATTGGGCCCAGGCTCATGCAATAGACACAAAAGTTGAAATCAGTCAAGTATTTTCATGTAAACAAGAGGAACGTGACAGAATTCTTATATAGCCTAACCACAGAACTCCTTGAAAGTTTGTGAGAAAGGCTCATATATTTAATACAAATAACAAGAAGAGCAGTGAAAAGTAGGCAACTATTATGGAAATAACCCATAACAGCTATAGCTGTAAGAAGACAAGAGTGTTAGCTTGCAAGTTATGCAATCATAACTGCCCTCTGACCAGCTTTGTTTCTTTTCTTTTTTCACCATGTGGACAGTGTGAGCAGGAGCAGCCCATAACAAGTGTGCACCTGGTCCAAGCAGTGACACACCCATTCCTGGTGTCAGTGCAAGCGTCCGCCATCAATGTCTGGCACTTGGAGCAGCACGGTTGGCAACACAGCCTGGTGATGAGAAAGCTCAAAGTGAGTGAGTCAGAACTTGTCCCCTGAGGCTTTCGACAGGACGACTCGGTCGATTGCCATCTTTACATCATGTCTCCTTCACACATATCTCAGTGCACAAGCCATTGCCTACTAGTTGTGTGCGTGAAGTCCTGAAGTCAGAGAACAAATAGATGTAGCCATTATTGCAGTTGAGATTAAGAGGTGTTTGGTAGGTCACGTAGTGTGCAGAGCAAATAACCTAATGTTTTTTAACAGACTGAGTATCAAGGGTGGGAAAGCACATTCGAGGACAGCAAGGAATACCTTGGTCAGATAATACACTCGGAGGCATAGGACAGAATCGACTAACGAAGTGCATAGTTACGTAACTTGAAATCGTTGGGATATGCCTCTGTGCAGCAGTGGGCATAAATTAGGCTGATGAAGGTGGCGATGAAAGAAGTGTTGGTGCCACCTTGCAGTTCTCTGTGGAAGAGGACCACTGCCTCCTGAGCTGCGATCAGTGGACCGTCCTGGTGTACCTGAGTGCCAGGACGCCCATGCACCTGCCGTGCCTGGAGTGGAACACGCACAATGGCCAGGATGGTAGCCAGCTACTGCTCACACTGGGCAGCCTCGGCAGTGCAGAGTGAGCCAGCATAAATTCCTGTTTGTTTTGTATGTGCCTTCACTCCTCGTCTTTGCTCCAAGCTATTTATGAATCTGTTGGAGTGAATTCCTGCTCTGTTCTTGGGGAACGTGGCAACACCAGCAAGGAGTGGATGTCATGCTTCTTGAGGAGGTGTTGGGGCACACCAAGCAGTCAAGCTTGTGTTGTTGCATAATTATGCAACTACACTCAATGACCGATTTTCCGGACGCCTTTGCGGCACCGTGGTGCCACTGTAACCCATAGAGTCAATGTATAACAAAGTCTGAAATTTCAAACGCAAGAAGCCTTTGCCGTTTAATTTTCCAGACTTTTTGCCAGGATTGTAGGTCCAAAACAGCATTGATCGAAGCCACCACCGCCGCCGTTTTGATTAACTCACCGCCTCGAACAGGCGCTCTCACACGCAGATCCGCTGGCAGATGTAGCTGCTACCACAGCAATGCTAGGCCTAACTGCTTCGACGTTCGCTACCAAGCTTCTTGCTATTTTGTGCCTTTCACTAAAGCAATTCGCCGCTGTTTGCAATGGCACCGGCTCCGCCTTTGTAATCCTCTTCCATGGCTCTGAAGCAGTGGCGTAGCTAGGCCGTCTGGCACCCGGGGCCCATAGGTCTTCTGCCACCCTCCACCCTCCGGGTGTAGTCCGTGAAAAGAGGGATGTCTTCAGACATATATGACACCCCCCCCCCCCTACTTTCCCCTTGCACCCAGGGCCCACGGCCCCCCTCGTTGCTACGCCACTGCTCTGAAGCTCTCAAAGCACACATGTTGCATAATGCCGGTTCCCGAAAGTCAGCTTCGCCTGGGTACATAAGTGTTAGTCGGTGAAGCATGCGTGAAGTATTGCGGTGAAGCATACCAAGAGTGGGAAGAGGCAACTGTCACGAGACAGAGTACGTATTCCTTAATTATAGATTCATGCACCCGCCGTCTCCTGTCACATTACGAGCACCGATATGCCTAATGATTGTACTGGCAGGCCTTCAGAGCTTTGTTGCACGTGCCTGTGGCGATTTGAGCCCTTGAGGGCAGTAACAGTTAGTGCTTCGAAAGGTCAGTCAGGTATGGGCGACAACAGCCGAATCGACTCGTATCTATTTGCAGAGGCCACATGACAGACGACAACCTGACAAACTACCTCACAACAAAAGCAAATGTACGGGATGGTACGAACATTGTTTTCCACTGCCATCATTATCTTTGTGACACATCGTACGGTGGCGTCTCATTTAGGTACCGTTCAGAGACAGTTTCTTGTCAAGCTTCTAGCATCGTTATTGGGTGCAATACACTTTTTGTCTAGTATAGTGAAGCACATCAAAGCACTTCCCGTAATTTGGAATGCACATAAAACATTTGCCATCACTTTTTGTCTTGTGCCCAGGCACATATCTTTGTTCTCATAAGCCTCCAAAACTTTATTTAATTGTTTACAAAATTAAGTTCCTTGCCTACCCAAATAAAAATGTTTGCAACATACCGTGCATGGTATACTGTTCATAGGAAGGCAAGCTTAATTGGTCGCTGTTGGCTTTGTGTCTTGCTTCACTGTTGAGCAGCAGTTGCTGAGTGCACAGTAATAGCATGCTTTGTCAAATGGCTACAGATTACTGCTATACTACTCCATGTATTCCAAAAAGACAAATTTTTCTGCTCCAGAACTGCTCCTAAATGCTGGTTTGGCTGCTCCTGAACTGCTCGAGAACAACATTTTTTCTGCTCTAAATATTGCTCCAAATCCTAAACTGGCTGGACCACCACTGAACTGTGCAAGGTCTAATTTTTCATGTCACTGTTTCGACAGTCGTATCTCATAACTTCTGCTTGTTGCGATAGAGGGATATCAAAGCAACACTCACACCTTACATTCCCATTTCCTTAATCTAAAATGTCCCCAGTAAATGGTGAACTCATGTTATGCTGTATTATTGAAATAAATAAAAAAGAAAAAGAGCAAAGTGACATTGGCTCTGATGCTTTGGTACTCACTTTGACTCGCTCAGCCTTCTGTTGGGCTGCGCAACAAGCAGCAACACAGCAGGACACCAAGTGAGCCGGAACAGGCGCCAAAGCATCATGATTTCCTGCGCCCACCCTGACCAATCTCTATGTCGTGACATCACAAGGCACACACCTGCTGGGGAAAGCAACCAATACTGAATGGTGGAAAAGTTATTACAGTAAATTACTTAGGGCACTCCGAGCTTTGCCAGTATTTCTTCCAGGGTTTCTAGTGAGGTCAACAGCCTCCACTTAGAGGCCAACTGCAATGAAATTTCACTTTGTCTAAATTTGTTATAAATGAGTAGTGTATGCCAGAGAAGCAATGTTTGGAAAGCTGCAGCGCTGTTAATTCTGTAGTTTTCTTGTTAGCAACCAGCACCTATGCAGATGGCACGTGCACCTGTTGGTTGTTGTTACTATGGCACGGTCACCCGCAAGCACTGCCTTATCGTGGCGGTTGTGCCACAGAGTTGTGCTCTCTCGGTTATACGTCACTTCTGGCGAGCGGTAATGGCAGGTCTTTTTTTTAAATTTCGTTATCAAAAATTGCCATATTTAAGAACTTTTCGTAATGCTTCCACTTGTATTTCAAACATCAAATTTTGGACAGAGGCTCCTTTATATGGACGCCGTCTTAAACTAGGCTTTTTATGCAGTACAAAATTTAATCGCAGTTCACCTTTCAAGCAAAAAAACACAAGTAAACAATATCATGAGGATATTCCTTTCAACCTCTTCAACCAACCCTTCTCCCCTTTTTCTTTTACTCTCAGTGGCTTCTCGTTGAAGAGAAGTCAGCGCATCTATCGTATAGCCAAGCTAAGCCGAGAGGGCTGGTTCGCAACTGCGCTAAGGACCACAGGCGGGGCCACGCTGTTGCGCATTCATCGGCTGTGTCACGTGCACGGAGAACTCGGGGATGAGACGGATTTGCTGGGACGCACGTCAAGTGCGCTTGACTCGCTCATCAGCATTGAAGGACAATGTGACGCACTGCTCGGGAACTCTGCCAACATATTCTACGTGTGGTAAGCATAGTTTATTTTCTCGACATTTTTCAAGTTGCTCCAAGAAAAACTCATTGTGCAAAGGTGCATATCGTAGAATGGGCAGTGGTTTGATTGAGTGTTCTGGAGTATCAAAAATGGTAAAGCAATGCAGAAAACATAGGTAAAAGGAAATTGTTGAGCACACACAGGCATTGCTGTGCCTTTGTGCTTGTGTCAGGGCCTGCGTGTGAGACGCAGATCTTCCTTTTGTCCATGTCGTGCGCTCCATTTTACCATCCTTAACATCAAACCAAACATGCTGAGTTGGTGAACTCTGGAGAAAAACCAAAGGCAAAAGTTAGTCAAGGCAAAGTGATGAATTACTGGAATTACTGTTTAAAAAAAGCTGCAGTTTTGCTCAAAAGTGATAGCATTGGTAGGAATAGTAGAGTAGTACAGTTGAACCTCGCAGTAACAAAATTGGTGAGGACTACAAAAAAAATTCGCCTTCGCAGGAGTTTAGTTGTTGTGAACTGAGACAGCACAGGTAGGTAATACGTTGCAAAACGGAACTTTACTGTAAAAATTCTGTTAGCTTAGTTAGGCAAGCTAGCTCGAGGATATAAAACCGCATTGCCGACAGTACAAAAGATGTGCCGCATGCGTCGACCATCAGTGGCACCACTTCCGTGCAGCAGTATTCTCAGTCAATTGCTTACAGACATTTGATAACTTTTGCGAGATTTTGCGTAACTCGGCACCGGACACAGAGCAACAGTACTCCAACATGCAGCAGCATTTCTCCAGCGCACGCTGTCGCTTGTAGGCGCCGACACGTCCGGTGCCGAGTGCGAAAGTGATTGTATCGTGTATACCCGAAGGCAACCGATCGAGATTACGGCCTCGTCGCACAAATTTACGTATGACGCCGAATCTGCATACGATGCCTGTTGGGTTGCATCAAGACCAGCATTCTTGAAGCAAGGAATGCGTCTTCCCGGGCAACCGCTCAATTCGATCACAGCCCGATGCGTGGCACTCCATGCTGCAACCGCCATCCCAAGCGCCATAAATAATTCCAAGTCGGTGGGACGTAGATTTCCTTGTTTTTGCTGCATTTTTCTCGTTGTAGCACTCATTACGCACTGCACTAGGTGTGCAAAAACCGTCGTCACATGTTGGTAGTGACATGCGTACCGCTTTGAACGGCGATCATCAAACAAGATCGCGGCCATGACGTGTTTCTGTTGCGTGCACTTGCTCTCGGCGCTTGGCTGTTTTTGTAAACAAAAATGCCGGTGCCCACAAAAGTCTAATGTGGTGGTACTTTATGCAATTTTAGTGCAAAGCAGTCGCACTTGAGCACATTTTAGAGCTGCTAGCCGTACGCGAATAGGTAATATGTGGGGTTACGTTGCGGCAAATTTCGTTGATGTGGGATTGTAGTACAGTGACATTTCGTTGTTGAGAGGTGCGAAGCGCATTGAATTTTATGGGCGTTCGCCGGGGATATGCAAATATTTTGTTGTCGCGAGAATTTAGTTGTCATGGGGCTTTGCAGGTTTCGACTGTATTAGACTACACGAATTAAGGTTTATAATTTTATTGGCTGTGTAATTTGCAATAAAGATTAACCTACTACTTAAGTTAACAAGCATAGTGTCATGCACACACAGTGCAACATATACAAATCTCACTTGATAACATCAAACACTCGCTGTCGCATTGCTGTCGTGATGAAGAGCCTCAGCAATGGAGAGTGAGCATTTTGTGCTGCCTATCACGGTAACGTGTCTCCGAAACTTGAGATTACACAACTTACAATACAAGGCACGTGGGATCACTACGCACATGAAGCCACCAGCCATCTCGGCTCGCCCTTGGCATTTGCACCTGTCACAAATTACCTCCAAGATGTGCTCAGCTCGGCAGAACTGACAGCCGCGCACAGTCACGGCTGGGCGAGAGGAAAGGATGCTTGCTCACCTGGCCTCTTAGCACCTGCTTGATCACGCTACCACACACTTTGAAACTGAACCTCGGAACAAACCTCGGAACACAGTTGTCACGCCTTTAGCTGCCAGCCACAAGTGGCATGCCTTTTATGCCTCACCGTCACGCGGGCATGAAGCAAGGATCTTTATCAAGCGGCGATGTTGCCGAGATGCTGTGAACTCGTATGCTCACCTCGTTTGAGGCCAGCGCATGAACTGATCGTGCCTGCTGAAGTTCACAATTAATATGCTGTAACCACATTGATGCGTCACTCATAGTGTCCTAAATAAAAAAAACTGTAAAACGAAGACTTGGCGCCCAGCTCATTGCTGCTGTGCAAGGCCATAATGAAGTTCATCGAGCAGGTGAGTAAGTGCACACAAGTGGGGATGCAGAAAGGAGAGGAAAAGAATAAGCTGAGATTGCAGCTCGGCGTCAGTGCAGTTTCTTGCTGCCGCTGAACGAAAAGTGAGTGCAAGCAACACTGCCGACATTGTCCAGTTGCCAAGGCACAGAGCGGGGCAGCTGGTACAGATATTTTCATTTCATTTCATTCCTTAGACAATGTCAAAGAGCAGCTCGAGGCTGAAGGCTAAATTGCCAGACGAGGGCTCAGCCCCCTTTACAGATACAGTAGACTTCCGTTAATTTGACTCTGGTTAATTTGATTTTTCAGTTAATTCAATCCTGACCAAACGTCTCGGCCAGCACCCATGCATGTTTATTGCCCAAACTTACGTAATTTCAATCCTAAAATTGGCCTTCACCGGATCATTTGAACTTGACCAGTCAGGGTGCAAACGCTTGGACCTTATGTTGACCCTACTAACTACCCTTTTACTGGCAGCGTCTGTCTCGGCATCAACAACACCTATTTTAGGCCTGCACTAGGAAGCTTTCCAGCAGTAACAGTAGCTCACAATATTTGATTGAGGTATCTACCAAAAGAAAATTTGGCTAAAAACTGCATTTGGGGCATTCATATGCTTTGCCAAATAACACAGCTTTATTGCGGCGAAGTTCACTTCTAAAATAATGTGCAGCAAAGCTGACTTTAAGAAACTGGCCGCCACTGTGCAACACATATTAGACCCTTGCCTATGGTTCTTGCTAAAACATCAGGCATGCTAGATTTCACCTTTGTTTAAAGATTTAGTGTTATATCTAGGTTAGCTTTCTACTTTTGATGCATAGAAAATAGGCGCTCGTTCAATTTGAAGGCGTGTTGAAATCGGGTAAATGCTGTAGAACTCTGCTAATTTGTTCCTTGTTCATACTTTTTGCCAGGTATTACATCACTAAAATTGAGTCCCAGCAAAGGGGTCATAGACATATGTATTAGAATCCCCTTTGATATGTTGTTGTTCGCACGTGACGTGTTGCGACTTTGGCATATAATTACAAGAAATACCAAGTGCACCGCTTATAACTTTAAAAAGTACAAAAGAAACGGGCCAACCCTGCTAGACACCCTATCTACACACTTCAGACCACCACCAATGTCTGCTTTTGACATAGCACAGCGTTGGTGGTGTGGTCATGGCGGAAATCTTGGATACCTTACACCGTGGTATTTGAGATTTGGACTATGCCTGCATACCAACAACTAATGGGCTTCAAAACATGAGAAATTGTGCACTTGCTCCATCAATGTATGCATAAAATTAAAATGTGGTGGTTAGAAATAAAAGATGTACAGTTTATGTGCATAGAAGGATCATAGGAGAAGCATGAGGTATATCCATAACATTTAAAAGAAGTTACATGAAACATCAGTGATTTACTGTGGCACATTTCTCTAGTGGTAGAAGTCTTGTGATGAATCTTGCGTATTGTGTTTGAAAAGAGGTCCCATCAATCTATCAAAGTTTGACAGAAGTCATGTCATTTACTCCCCTCGTTCGTGTGGCTAAATAGCAACAGTTGGGCTCTGGTTGCTCACTTTGAAGTAACCATGGTTGGCACGGTGCAAAGGAAGGAGGCGCACTCCGCTCTGAGTGAAATAGGGCACCTAGAAAGGAGGAGGGAATAGTTTTGGGCATGTTGGGAATTCGTTATACAGATCCACATTGAAACAGATAAAGTACATCGTCATACAGACCAACGTTGAAAGTCAGCGCTTGTCCTGTCTCAACCTGTCCTTTGTTCTTACTGTGCTATGTATTCTGTATAGAGAGGAGAGCAGTCGCCTACGAAGAATTTCACGGACATCGCATGTCATTTCCTTGTTTATGGGCCAAATAGCATTGTTTGCTAAAGGCGCTAGTTAATTTCTCTGACACAACCTCGGGTGGCATGACGCAAAGTGTGGAGCCGTGCTTCACCGGGACTGACGTCAGGCCTCTCCTGCAAGCATTGCACTACCTGCTGCAACCACAAGGTGCACGCCAAGGTTCACTGATGTTTCTTTTTTTTCACCAAATTTTTTTTCACCAAATTCAAAGCCTCTGGGTCAAATTTTTTTTTATTGCAGGTTTAAAACCTTCGGACTGACCTATTTTGAAAAATATATATATTGCCATAAGTTCTTTGGTGTGACCATAAAGTGACAAAAAAATATTTTCCATAGGTAAGCATGCATTGTTAATTCGTGAATACAGGTGGGCTTCCATAAATACTTATAATAAAATAAAAAGGTAGATGCACTGAAATAAATATCTTCTGATTGAGCACTTGGGTAGGTGACTACAGCAAAGCCTCGGTAATTTGACCCTCGTAAATTAAGAAAATCGGATAATTCAGACTCGCCCTTTGGTACTGGCAGGTGCATACGTTATTTAATGCAATCAAACTCATTAATTTGGACACATTTGGGCACACAATGGTTAGTTCGGACAACTCTCGGAGCTCCGCGAGCGTGGACCGCCGCAAACATGTGACGCAAAACAGCAAAAATGTCGTTGCCGTCCACTGAAACAAAATGGCGGAGTACGCATCGCTTTAGGTATTAGTGGAAATCGTACGTGAATGTGAATAACAGCAACGACAGAACGCTGCATGCCTATCTGTGCCTTCAAAGCCTTTATTCTTGCGTTTGCCGTCGCACATAGCATGCCAGCTGCCACATGCCTTCATAAATTCGTAGTTGCCATCCGTGATCACAGTTAGTGGCCATGGTTTCGTCTGCAGTTGCAGCTAACGGTAGTTTCATTTTGACTTGGTGCATGCATCGGCCGCACGCCTTTGCACCGCAAGATTGCCATCCATGACCGCTCTAACAGCGGCTGCGGTTTCAACCGCATCGATTATGGCAAAGAGTAGTTTTTTTTTTACTCAGTGCAAAGCTACCGAGGATGAAGACCACCATCTACATCGTGATGGACGTTGACCTAGTGACACTGACGGAAAAGAAATTGCGATGCGCATGCGGTAGTGAAAAGAGGGTCTCAGATGAAGACACGTGCCACGGCCGCGCTGCGAAGGCAGTCATGAGGCCTTTGCTGCTGCAAGCGCTAATCAGTCACGAGATGACGAGAACTGCAGCTTCCACACTGCTTTTTTGCAAAATGGAAAGAGGCTTTGCTGAATAATTCGGTGAATAAGGGGCTGTTGGTGTAGTAAGCTTTTGTTTATTGTTTTTTTCTTTGATACCCTCGGTAATTCGGCATTCGGTTAATTCAGACATTTCTGTTGGACCTGTGAAATCCAAATTAACGACTGTAGTAGTCTGCATCGGAGGAATCGCTGCTTGACTTACTTGCAGCAGAGCAACCAGCATTCACAGCCATAGCGTAATCAAACAGTATATGTGAGCGCACACAAGAAATGTCTGTGCACTCGTCACAAAAACCAGGCGAGTCAGAGACATCCATTAATGCTTTGTTCTGTCGCCACCGAAGGGCCATCAGTTTTCGAGCGACTCTTGAGAAAAGAAATGCAGGCATGGCAGCATCGTTCGTATGTACAAGCACTCACCTGTGAGCAACAAACGAGCAAGCATGTAACAGCGACCTTTTGAGAGATTAGAAGCCAGTTATTTCGAGCGTGCAGAATGGAATAAGCCTGTGAGACAAAACCAAAACTAACCGATACTAACAATACTAACCGGAGACGCGAGTGGTCACTGAAACGCCAGCATAAAGCCGTGGAATAAAAACCAAGAGACTAGTAAGCAAAATATCCGAGGACACCTGAGCACTTCTTACAAATTCTGAACGTGAAAGCATTAATGTCCAGTTGAAGGTCGCCGAGAGGTCCTTCAAGTCATGAACTCCTCGTGGGCAAGCCAGTGCATTGAGACACTTGAGTTTTAATTTGGCCTTACTGAGGTGCCGTTAGAACACGGGCTAGAGCTTGCACGGACAATGAATGCGTCAATAACACAGGCTTACAAGAGCTAGAGCGAGGGTGACGTAGCGTTGCGGCAATGCCCTCTCCCCTCACGCAACAACTGGCATGCTGATGTTCTGATGCGCCCGTTCTGCTCCGTCGAGGTGCACTCATGCCATGGCATTGCAGTGAACGGGAATTCAGGCGGCTACAGACGCTGGACACCTGCTTTATCGCTCAGTGAGCCATTTTTCGCATAAAAGAAAGGTCCTTGTATGCACACAGGGTGGCAGCACTTGCTGGGCACCAAAGAGTTGGAAAATTGGCGTGTTTTTAAAACATACAAACAGCACCGTAGATATACAGCATTGACCGTTTTGGATTAGCTTGCGATGGCATATATTTATGGCACTGACCCTCGAAGGGTTAACTAGAAGTTGCCATAGCTACAGAATTCTGTTTTAATTTTTTGGTGATATTGCACGTGTGCACAAAGTATGGAAGCCTTTGGGTTACAACTTTTCCCTGGTGTTTTTTCATTCAAAATTTCAAGGTATCCATAGTCCAATGCAAATCTTTTTCGAGATGATAGGCCAGAAACACATGGAGCTGATGCCATGGTGGGAAAAAAAAAAAAATTCAACATGACTGATTTGAAGGAATCAGAGCTCAAGTTAATGAGAGCTTTCTGTAATTGCAAAGCAACCTTCATTGCAATGCAGCTTGCCAAGCTAACGGCAGCAGTAATTTTTGCAGTTAGCATATACAAGCATCTACAGTCGAAACTTCAAGGTTAACAAAGGAGCTTGAGAAGAAGTTGAGCACTGCGCAAGGAGCAATGTAATAAAAAAATGATAGGCGTAACATTAAGAGAGAGGAAGACATCAGTGTGCATCAGAGAGCACACGGAGGTCGCTGATATCCTAGTTGACACTAAGAAGAAATGGAGCTGGGCAGGCCATGTAATGGGTGAGGCAGGTAACCGGCGGTTCATTAGAGTTGGGTGATAAGGGACGGGAGGCACAGTCGGTTATAGCAGAGAATTACGTGAAGGAATGGAGTTAGGAAATTTGCAGGCTTAGGATGATTTCAATTAGTGCAACACAGGGATAAGTGTAGGTCGTTGGGAGAGGCCTTCGTCATACTCTGGGTATAAAAATAGGCTGATGATGACATACAAGCACAGCTTGCTTGTCTTATGACATGAAAAATGTAGGCATAGCTCACATGATGAAACCACGTGCAACAGTGAAGCCCCCGCATGTTCTTCTTAACTTGAACCACAAGTGGTGTGTAGTTTGGCAGATGTGCAATGCAGAGAAGTCCTCTTGCAAATTAGGAAAAGCATCTATTATGCGTTTGTGCCATGACCATGTCATTGTAACTTGCACTTGGTTAATTAACATCGAGTTTGAAAGAGTAGTCAACTTCCATTAATTCGATTCTGACGGGACCGACAAAATTGATCTAATTTTCCGGTGTTCGAGTTAAACAAGATGCAGAAAAAAAAACGGCAAAGCACACCATTGATTCATTTGACAGTATTGTCGAAAGATTAACACATACCCGAATCAAACGTGCACCCACTTTCTTGTGTTTCCAGAGTAGAAAACTAACATAGAAATGACATTAAAACTCCTAAACAAAGCAGAAATCTAACTTGCATCCAATCTGCTAAAATGGCGGCCGGTTTTCTGAAGTCAGCTTCGCCACTATACAGCCTTGTTTGTGGTAAAGCATATGAACGCCATGAGAGCTGTTTTGATTTCGCACCCGATCGCACCACGCGGCGAACTTTCGACCCAATTTTCTTGCAAAACAAAAGGCATGCATTAGAATAAGGTAAATACCATAATCAAACATTGTGACTGATAGGTATTGCTTGAAAATTTTCCTAGGGCAGGCCGAAAATCATCATTTTCAATGAGAGGTGAGGCGTGTTCATCGCATTCGCTTTTCCCTAAGCTCTTCCGAGACATACAGCCACTAAAGGTGTCACTTTTGGTGTCACGATAGGAGTCAGGTGAATTTGTGCCGAATGGTCAAGTGCGAATTGTTTGGCGAATGCCAATTTTGGGTTCAAAATAACGAGCATTTGGGCTCATAGAAATGCATGGGCATCGGCTGCAACCTTCGGTAATATATGGAATTAACCGGAGTCTAAGTAATGGGATCCTACCATAATCCAAAGTTGACAGGGGCAAGAGAGTAGTGCATCAATTGTGCCATGTGTGTGCTGGTAGGTATCTTTATTTTGTTGTCGTAGACTGTCCCAAACTGTCCAAGATACCATCTTTAGCCAATAAGCATGGGCATATGCAGCTTCTGGGACAGTCCTAGGCATTCCGTTACAATAAATCGAAAAGGCCCAGTGTCCTGGTGTGGAAATTTAACAAGGCTTTTCTCTTGTCCAGGGACTGCAACGAAAGGGTGCTAGTGAAGAAGATGATCCACGAGCCAGATGTGTTTGGAGACCTGCAGCACATCTCCTGGTGCTGCTCTGACAGGGTGAGCAAAGAAAGACCACCTGCAGCTTGTGTGGTTGTGGATAGTGGGCCTAAGCACGAAACCCTTTAGCAGGCAGCCTTTGGCCTATCCTTTGACAGCAATAGAGGAACGCAGCTGCCAAAATTTAAGACAGCTGATGTTTGAACATCTTTTAAGGGACACTTAAAAATATATATAAGTTGAGCTGTATCAGCACATTATTCTTTTTTGATGCCGACAAAGCCACTCTTACCATGAGAGGGAGCTTTATACGCCAGAAAGGACACAAGAACGAAAGATGGGTGGCAGTGCCACTGTGTTGAAAGTTCCTGCAGCAGCTCGTGAGATGACATCTTAAATTTGACACTGTCTGCTTCTTTTATCGGTAAAGCTAAAATGTGCTGTAATTAAGAGGAGCCAGAGACTATATTTAGCAAGACATGATTTTTGTAGGGCAAAAATTGAGAAAAGGAAAAACCAGTGAAAGAAATGAGCAGGCAGAAAGGCAGGTGCGTGTTTTATAACCACCGGTTTATAAGATAGTTACAAGCAGCCCCCTGGCCAGGCGTCTGGCTCTCCATGGGTGCATTGCTTGGGAAAGGTTCGTACAAACCGCCACGCTTGCTCTGCAAGAACCAAGATGAACAAAGTACTTATACTCTTCAGAAAAAGGAGTCTAGCAGTCTCATGCCGTCAACTTCCCGATAGGAGGGCATCCATCCAAGTGTCTGGAACTCCCGTAGTTGCCGAGCACCTGGCCGGGAGCACCCTTGTACCTATTTCACCGGTAGGTATCTGACAGCAGCGCTCGTGTGCCTCCCATAGCAGTGACGGATGCTCAACTACTTCACCGCAACTGTGGTGGGTCAAGTGGCACCCAGAGACCTTCACAAATCTCTATAGGGCCCCCTTTCGAGATGAGAACCCATATAAACAAGCAAGTGCCAGGTCGTGGCACATCTCTAGCCATTAAGAAAAAAGCGGCGGATTTCCGGCGCCATTAGAAGAGTAGCAGCTGTCTTTCTGTCTGCTCTTTTCTTTCACTGGATGTTCCTTTTCTGAATTTTTATGCTGCAAAAATCATGTCTTGCACTAAACATCGACTCGCCCAAGAAGAAGTTATCTTGCACTATATGTGGTGAGTGTTTACATCTCCTACTGTGCTCTAACAACCGAAATACTATGAGAAAATAATTTAAAGAGACAGTAAACAGGAGGTAACAGGTCCCTCGCGCTAGTTGTTGTGTTGCATCTTGCTCAATCTCCGTCTGCTTGTGCTGTATGTACTCGCAAGCAAAAAGGAATTCTTAATTACTTTATGCCAGTAAGGCGGTCTTTCAAAACTGTTTTTACTCCTTTTAAGCTGGATAAGGTTGCTTATTACTAGGGAAAATAAATGTCAAACATCCCTTTGAATGTTGCGTGAAGTTCTCATTGCTGGTACTTCATTGAGACGTCGCAAATTTTGTTATGCAGTCGCCAACTGATCATTTGGATGCGATGGTGCCCACCAAAACGTACGAATAATTGGGAGTCTGAAACACCGGATTTGGCTAAAAATAAGTGACTATTCTGCAATTGGCCAAGAAAGGTGTGCTGTATTCTCGTAGCGTCACATTAGGAGACATCTTCATTTCGTGCGACTAAAGCAGGACACATCAAAATCTTGGCACAGTGCCAAGCATGCTACCTTTCACGCAACTAGCGCAAGACGTGACAGCGTTTACAAGCGATGTCATCCTAGGCCTGTGCCAAGCATGTTGTCTTATCACAGTGTGGAAATGCCGCTGCCTGTCTACGCATCTAGCGCTAGTCACTCCAAATATTGCAAAACTGATAGTATCTTTTTAACATGATTGCCCAAGAATATGGCCCAAGTTTGTCAATGCATGTTGCTGCATGCATATGGCGCTTGTCTTTGGGGTAGACATTCCAGGGCCATGTTTTACTAGCAATGCATTTCATGTTCTTCCTTTTCATGCTTCGTCATTGGTTAGAGCGGTGCTCTGCACGCATTGTCAACTGAATCAGCCACCCATGAATAGTAGATGATAAGAGTGGCATAGAATCGAGCAGAAAGCGTCGGTACAAAATCTCAGCCCATATTTCGACAATTTTCGTGCCTTTGCTTCGCATCGACAAAGGTGCACCCAATGCATGGACCGAAATCTCGTTGGCTATTAACTATTGCCTGGGTATTGCTAGTTTCAGTTTCACGGAGCGCCAGCAACATCACCGGCAATGTCTCAAAACAAAAATATCCCTATTTCTGTTTGATTTGGTGGCCAAATTAGCACATGCTTGTGAAGTCGAAGTCCGAATTATCACACGACGCACTGTAAGATGTCTGAAATTTCGGTCATCTTTATACATTAAGTCTATGGGGCTAGTGGCGGTGCCGTGGGGCTGTTCGAATTATCGGTGTCCTGTTAATTGGTCATTGACTCTGTTTTCTTGTAAATTCATGCTCTTTTCACAAAGGCAAACTTTTTAAAACTTGTTAGGCTGAGTCTTCTGTTCTTTTAGGATGTAGTGAAATCTTTTTCTACCATTAAACAGTTCAGTAGGCTTACATAGGTGCTGTCGAAAATTTATGACATTAGCGCATGATTATCAAAGGGTGTACGGTAGCACGATTAAAAGACGGGACAAAAAAAGACACACAGGGACACACACAGCACTTAGTGCTGTGTGTGTCCCTGTGTGTCTGTGTCTATGTCTACTGTACACCCCTTGAAGATGCATTACCGACAAGCCCACATTGCAACCCTCATGAATATCAAGTTAGTGTGGCAACCTTAGGGCAGTGTCACCATCTGGTTTTCATTCTTGGATCCTTTCTGGTTTACAATGCCTCCTCTTATACAGTAGACCTCCGTTGATTCGACTTTGGTTAATCAGATATTTAGGTTAATTTGATCCCGGGCTGCACCCATACATATCTACGGGCCCAAACTTTCATCGCTTCAATACTAAAGTTGGTCTTTGCCAGATAATTCGTACTTGTCTGCTCAGCATGCACGCCCCTGACCCTAATGGTAACCCCAACCACGACCCCTTTTGCAGCAGCGCGTATCTTGGTGGAGCTTACGAAACAGTGAATACATCGAACAGACCCCATCTCGTGCTGCAAATGCCTGTTTTTGGCCTGTCATAGGAAGAGTTTCAAGTGAGACCGCTAGTGCAGAATGAATAATTATGGTATTTACTTGATCGTAATGCATGACCTTTTTTTTTTTTCGAATAAAATTGGTTCGAAAATTATGCGCACGGTGCAATCGAATATGACTTAAAAACTGTGTTTGCAAATGCTTAACCTCATAGCCACTGTCAGCGTCAGTGCTTTCAGCCAGAATTTAAAATTGTGGCCTTCAATATCTTTTCTAGTAATCAACCTGTTACTGCGAAAGTTATGAAAATAGAGTCTTGAAAGAATACTAGTAGAAACTAGCTTTGTGTTTCTCTTTAGTGGCCCCTGCCTTAGATGGAAAATTCATGTTTCCTTGCCAGTGGCACCATGGGGAAGTTGTATAGACAGTGTTTCCCTGCACGCTTCCATTAGCATTTTCTGGAAACATGATAGATATAAGCAGAGTTACAGTTATTTACAATAGGTAGCAGCAGCCTGCTAACCATAAGCTGCTTGGACAATGCACGTGGTTACAGGTGCATCCCAAAGTTGCATGTGCAAAAGCCACGTCCTTGTGCGCGCTCTGCAGCTGGTGTTAAAGGGAGCTAGATTGAAAGATTAGTCTTCTGTAAGAACGAATTCATCATTCGTAGCGAGAACAGAGCTTCTGTAAGCAATAAAATTAAGAAAATGAGAAATTGGAGTGGTGCCACCTGTTGTGGACTGTGGTACCTCTCCTGTGACATCAGCACTTATCCGATTCACAAAGAAGGTCACATGGAGATAACTAACTCTTTTCGGTCAAGGCAGTTCAACATTGAGGAGCAGGAATGAAATCTCTTGCAGCAATTTTCTATGTGACGAAATTGCATTTTGGCACACAGAAAATGATCATAGAATTTTAGACAAATAATCTGCCGACCTAGTTCGAGTTAATATTTTTCGTTGATGACGCTCCAGGCTCCAGTGACTCTGATTTTTTATCTAATATTTTAGACCACCCCTTGATAAATGGATCCTTGATCCTGTAACACAGAAAATGGTTTGTACAGCGCAGCACAGGACAGAGCAGTGGTTACAAGTGCATCAAGTCATCCTGCGTCAAAGAGTTTAAAAAATCTGCTGTCTGACAAGATGTGCCAACAATCCCAAATGAACACGTTGCTAATGATCTTGGATGATTGTACAATTACCTTGCAGGGCCTGTTGTTCGTGTTAATGCAGTCGTTCGGTGATGTGGCAACAACACTGGTGGCCATGAACCCATTTAGCTGTAAGGCTGAGGCTTTCAGCAGCTTGTCCTGGAAGCTGGCTACTAAGGCACAAGCTGGAGGCTCAAGGTATGGTGACAAAAATTTAGTTTGAAGTGTTCAGAACTCACATATGACATGGGCTGCAACAACAGCAATTATCTATAAGGCATTGGCTTGCTCCATACGATAACGTATTCATTCGATACATTAGCCTATTTGGCCATGAATTGCATTTGTGAAAAGTTTGGCAGGCAGTGCTCCCCTTGACTTATCAATCTATGGAACTTGAGATTTGTTGAGGATTGATCAATGCCAGTCTTTGTTCCTTCTCTGAGAACAAATATGGAATATAACAAAGAAATATATAACAGTGAAAGCTTTTTACCAAATGGAGCTTCATTGTATTGAGAGTAAATTGAACTGCCGTCATGCAAATACTGGCCACTGGCTCACTAGCAAAGAGTCATCAGTCAGATTTGATTGATGCACAGCTAGTGCGCCTTCACATGATTCATAGCTGCAAATGGCATCACCACACAAATTTTATTGCCCTGATTTTTAATTTCATTTCTCCTGCAGGTCATGTAGCATTCGCGTTGAAGGTCGCTACATGGCATGTGTCGCCCCGGGCTACGGCGTGCGGATTTGGAACATCTTCACTGGCAACCCCGTGGCCAACATGTGGTATCGCAGTTCAACAAGTGTGACAATGACTGAGCTCTCTGGATCAATGGTGGCTGCTGTTGGGTTGGATGACGGTCGCGTGCTTGTGTTCAATTCCTAGCAAAGTGCTGCATCTACCATTTCTTCATCGTGTTATGGCAGGCAAGATTTGGTGACCACTTGGCCTGCCATCCCCAAGAAGAGTTCCTAGCATGGATGTATTCCACCAACCCTTACCTCAAGAATATGCGGTCATGATGTGCGTCACGGCACTCGAGTGACCTTCATGAGCAAAAGTGAACAATTCCAAAGCTGTGCACGCTGGTATTTATTGTGTATATGTATATATATTTGTATATAAGCATTGGATGTGTCACGTGTATACAACCCATGACCTGTACATACACTCACCTTGTTGCTGTACAAAAGTTTGTTGAACAAGAATAGATGAGCATATTGCAGTCATTGCTTGCCACAAGCTATACATAAAGTGTATGCCATGTGCCTATTTCCTGTGAACTGTACATGCATTTTACTGCTCTATTTACTATTGTTTAAAAGAGCAGCTAAGCGTGTCTTGACCAGTGCACATTACAGGTGGCTTTATCAAAAGCAGCACTTCCTTGACAGATGTGTTAACAGTTCATTATGGTGTGTACTGCATTATAGGACAAGCAGATCTCTGCTGATAGTTTTACCAATTTATGCAAACTATGTAAACGCATCCTTTCTTTTTTCCTACCTGAATGGAGAAGGAGCCAGTGGTGGATCTGATATGATTACCATACTCAAAAAGTGATGTGTGATAGATGAAGTGTGACTGTCTTCTGTGGTCATTCACCAGTGCCAAAATTGTTTTTAGACCTACGAAGTCATGCCACACACCACTTTCAGATTTCCCAGTAGGAGGTGAACGTATGCCAAATGAAACAAAATTTCGCAGGCGAGAGGTGAGCATCTTGAATTTAAAACAGCACAATGCGGGACAGTAAACAGAAGAATACACATAGGGTGCCAACTTCCAACACTTCTTTTTCCTAAAAGATGTTTGCTCTCTAAGGACAAAGCAATGGAAGTAATTGCTGTATGTGTTCTATTCCCTTTTCCCCTGTTTTGAAAACGTTCAACCAACAAGCCTGATTGTGAAAGAGATAAACCCCAGCTTTATATAACTAGGCTCCTCCACATGTTCATAGCATTGCCAATAAGATAGTTGGAAAAAAGAAATTGAAGCAATGACTTGCGCACTCATAGTGAGATGGTACAGCGTGAAAGAGCATGCGAGCATTCTTTTATGCTTCACGCCCACTGGGAGCATAAGCATCAACCTTTCGGCACCTTTCCAACAGAACACTTCATTAATTTACCAATGGCATTCTATGGTCATAGCCTCAGCGCTCTTTGGCCGATTCTGGTCCTTGTACCAAAAAACTCCAATCATCATAGTCAACAGAACCCTTTCAGAAACACTGTTGCCTTTCCAGTGAAATGGCAATAGCTGCCACTAGGCTGTGATACTCGTGCTGAAATTAAAGGACGAACGGTAAGCACAAAGAGGAATCGTGAAGTGGGCAAGTTGGAATACATTCGCAGCATTACAGCGTGGAAAGGCATGGACATAGGAAAGTATGGATGAAAAGGATCTCTCGTCTGAACATCTTTTAGAAACACCTGACCTCTTTATTTAGTGTAAGAAAAACAAAGTACAGGCAAGAGCCGACTATAAAGTGCAAAAACTATGAGGAAACGAACAGTCGTGCATACGAGTATGTGTAGTCAATTCAATGTGGGTGGTGCATGAAAAACGAGGACGTGGGAGAGATGGGGACCTACGTAGTGCTACATTTCAACTGCTTTGGCAGCACTTGTGTCCCTGTTTCCCATTAGAATCAAGTTTGTGGCAGAAAACAACATGCATATAAATATGTACAGGGAGGGGGACCTCCTGTTGGAGATTACAATCAAGAGTAGTTGCAAAAGCAACATTCTAACATCAGTAAGCTTAGTTGCATTGTAACACAAAAATTAACACACATATCGGGAAAAGCAATATGGGAACTATAAACAGTTAACAGTTTTCAAAAAAGAGAAAGTGTGAAACTGAATAATTAAGTAAACTACAGTAATATTATTTTTGTTTTCAAAGTACTAAGTCAGGAATAGTGGTTAATGTAGGACTTAATGTGAACAGAAAAATGCGCAGTATGTCAACCATAATTTGTGTTGCACGTACCAAAGAATTTGACACAAATCTAGTAGGACTAATGTTAAGGAGAATGACGACACAAAATACATGTGACGGTGTAAGATGATTGACTGATTTAAACGGCCCAGTGGCAAGACGATATCTCGGCAGATGAGAAATTGAAAGCATATTGAAATGAAAGCAACATAGAGGCACTGCTGTAACATGAACTGAACGTTAGCATTGGAATGGCTTGGTTTCTTTCGTCCTTGTTTTCCGGGCACTACCTACGGTGAATTGTGCATTTCCACCTCGCCCGTACGAGTATGCATGTAGGCAATCGTTTCTGCATTGCAGTTGACTGAAAGTCAAATTGAGGACAAAGAAAAACTAGACCATGCACGGTATTGCCATTTCTTGCCTTTGTTATTTGCTCTATAGAAAAAGTGAAGTATTATCACCTTGTCTAATTCGCTTTATGCAGCCACACATTGTGAAGTGCGCACCTTGTGATTTCAGCTGTTCCACAGATGCACAGAGTTGCCATTCTCTGGTCACCAAGCTGAGGAGGAAATGGTATCATGGGATAGCAACCTTCTCATTCATGAAAAAGATGTGTGAGGAAGCCTGGTTGTACGATATCTTGCTCACCATTTGCAGAATGATGTCTGCTAAATACAGTCCTCTTCACTAGTCCCATTCAGAAACCTTTTTTCAGAGCAAGATTCTCTTCTTTTTTTCGCTTTTGTATATGAACAAGTTCAGTTTAAAAGATTGCACGAGGAATACGGGGACAAAGGACAGGAAAAAACACGCTGGCACTGACTCTCGGTTGATTATACTGTGTTGGAGAAATAACAGCTGTAGAAAGGCACAGCCAAAGAAAGAAAACAAAGCTGAGACCAGACTGGTGCATGCTTTCGTATGTGTATGTGGCCCTGACGAACACAAGTGCCTTTGTCGTCGAGCGATTTTTCAGAGCCTTTCTTCTTGGACCCACTCAATTATTCTAACCTACCAGCAGCAGCAGCCCCACTAAGATGGCAAGTGAAATTTAGGCCGCCATTACATTGATAATTCACGAACTAACATCATGAACATTTCCATTTTTCCGTGATGCAAGTAATTTTTTCATGTGAACGTAGGAAAGAGTCCCCTCGAAACAAGGTCAGGTATATCTTTTAATAGTGTGTGTGTGTCTTGGCTAATGAAACCATTAAATGTGGTTTCATTAGTCAAGGCCCCTTTTAGTATTTTTCGCAAAATTTTAGTATTTCTCAGCTTTGGTGGTAGTGTTTTTTCCATTTGTAGGATGGCATACTCGTCTGAGAAACATCCCCAATGCATTTTTTTGTGTCCCTTGTGTTAGTTATGTTGGTGCTGTATTGAATCCTTTAAAAGAAACGTTATCCAAGACAGCCTGGCCTTGTCGCTTCAGTATCGCCATGAGTGTCCAGAAGATCAACGCTAATTACACTGCTGTTGGGAAAGAATTATATGTGTGAGCCTAAAAGACAGAATGTGTTTCCTCATCACTTCCTGCATGGGTTCTATTTTTCATGTGGTGTGCCATGGCTGTCTTTTATTTTTTTTTACCCCACATTCATTCAGCATTAAAGGTATGGTTGCTTTTGGTTGCCTGGTCGTGCACCTGTATGCCACCAAATGGAACTTAGTTGTGCAATTCATGTGCTCCACACATGATGTTCCTTGCTGTGATTTCTATGTTGTTGCATACCCTCTACTGCGCATCTCTAATTAGCTAATGTGATAGGTAGCCACATGATGTGGAGACGTACATATGTAGTATAATTCACTGTTGTAGGAGACACCTAATTAGTATTTCAATGATTACAGCCCAGTTTTGACACAAAGTCATCAGCACTAATATTTTTCTATTTCACTCGGACTTCATTATAACGCATCTCATGCGAAAATACCTTCGTTATATCTGATATTTGTTATAAGCACATATAATATTCTAATATGGCTGAAAATAATTGAGTTACATCGTTATATATTTTATAATTCATATAACCATGCTCATTATGTTGAGATTCTACTGTATAGGTCCAGTAAGCATATCACATCAAACACTTTTTCCTATAAATTTTCATATATTCATGCTGTGCTGGTTTGAATACAAATTAGGTGTCCCTTTAACATTATAATACTGTACTGTGAGTGTAAACAGCTCTTCGTGCGCCATGAGCAAATTTCCTCCCACATGTGACCAAACCAGAACTTTCATGTTGGTAGACTGCATGCAGTTGAGTTGCGACTGCGAGCTTAATATGTTTGTTGCGTTGCTAGTAGGAATGGTTTGGCTGTGATGTTGCAATATAATGTTGAATTATTAAATGTGGACTATTGTGTACACGAAAAATATTCGTTGTGTACACTTCTTTCTCTGTGATTTTACTATATGAGATGGTGCGAAGAGTGTTCCTTAGCCTACATGGTCTGTTATGTACGTACATATTGTTTTAGCATTCGTTTTTATGGCCTTTGCAGGCACAAGTTCCATCGGTGAGGCATCTTCTAACCTCCATGCATGAGAGGGGTAATTTTGCTTTATATAATTGCAATTGCCACTAGTTTATTAGAAAATTACTCAAAATGCCTTCTCAGGAAATAAAAAAAAAGAATGTGCTCCCCATCAAGTGTTTGAAAGAGAAAATTATATGCCTACTTTTGTGTTGTAAGATTATAAGGAACATAACCACAAAGCTTATACATACACTGTGCAGGGTTCTAACAATACTGCACATAAACAGCGCACCTTTACTGGGCCATTGGTATTTTATAGCAATAACTGTAATGGGCTATTCTCTGCAGTGTCACGAAATCATGTAACTGTAAAAGTATGCACAGTAGAATCTCATTCATACATTTTGGAAAAAAAAAAATGTACCAACTGGGAAAATATACGATCCCAGTCACTGAAAATTTGGCACACCCACCTCATTGACATCTACATAATGCGAAGTGTTGCGCAAATCATTGCAGCACGAGACACCAACGCACACCGAGCTGGTGGTAAGCAGCCGAAGAGCATTGTTGCGATGCGAGATGCCTACGCGCGTTGAGTGGATGGGGCCCGAGTGGCACAAAAGGTGCCTTGTTGTTTTCTTATTGCATAGTGTTTTAAGATGGCAACGGGAAACCAAAACAAAATCGAGCTCATGGCCAAGGCCGGAACACGATGCCGCCACAGCGAAACACAATGCTCACTTTGCACCATTTGCAGCAGGAACCAGCGGCACGTTTGGGTTATCGCATATTGAAAGCATGTAGAACATTTCCAACGGAATTATGCCACACACGCTTTGGAGCTGATAGGTGAAAAGGCTTATCGCAATAGGGTTGGCAGCGGTGAATGCGACTTGCAGCCTGCGAGGAGATTTGGTGGTATGGGAAAAGAAATTCGGAGGTAAGGCGTTGCGTGGCGGCATTTTCACATGGTACGTTTGGGTGCATACTGGGGGGAAGCTGCCGTCGTGGGTGCTTACTGCTCTCAGTTGCACGTGCCTTGCGCCGTTTCTTTGCACAGTATCCAGCAGCCGGAAAACGTATCATACGGTCGTGGTTTGGCAGTTTACTGAATGTTGATATTGAAATATCATGTTTTCTGGGAACATATTAACCGGTCAAAAAAGCGTAACTGCATCGAGTCATTTTTTTTCGTGTTCTCAATCACGAACATTCGTACGAAATGGGATCGTATCACCAAGGTTCTGCTGAATCTTGTTGATACGATCTTCACGGAAACCATAAAATAAAACGTATCATCCGAAAATAGCATTATCCAAAGCAAGCTCCAAAAAGTATGAAAATAGGCGTGTTCAGTGACAAACTAAATGGCAAAGGTTCGTGTGGCGTCGAATGGTACTGCTCCGCGTAACGTTATGGGGAGCAGCATAACTCGACGCCACATGACCCGCAGCTAACGCGCTTTTATTGAGCAATGTTTGTATAGCTCAGCAGTTTGCCCTGGACTCTCTTATTTTTAATTCCCATAAAAACGTTCTCGAAGTTGAAAAAGAAGCTGCCATTTCCCCACTCAACTGAGCAATGGTGCACTGCCAGTCGGTGTGGCCAGACTGCCTCGGGGGCATTTTACCACCAGTTGCACGGCACGTGCGTTTTTCCTTGAGTCTGGCTGGGGCTTAACACATTCGAGGGCTGTTGGAATGCTATTTAAGCAAGTACACTGAAACATAAAGCTACGATTTTTTAGGAATACCAGTAAGCACCCACTTCTGCAGTCGTATTATCCAATTGCAGGCAAATGCACGATTGCAATAACCATATGAAGATACGTGGATGCTGTGGGATGTTGGTCAGCAAAGGAAAAAAAATTCATTTTACCCTGAAAAACATATCGTGGAGTATTGTATCAATGAGACTGCACTGTACTGGCAGGTGTTGAATGTCGCCACTCATGAAGGTATCACACTCCAGTTGAGAATTTATTCCCAGATATCATCTACACCAAGTGCACCACTGCGGGGCCATTCTCGTCTGCTTCGACTGTACTACATAAACTCGTGTAGCACAGCTGTTTTCATAAGTGTTGGCAAGTCGGGAGAGAAAGGCGACAATGCCAGCGCACCAAGCGCAGGACTTGTAAATCGAGAAAATAATAACGCTTTCGGTGCAATGCACTTCTCTGGCCCCTCATATATGATGCACTGCTTAAATAAATAGTGCCTGTATGTGCTGTAAGCCAAGCAAGTCCTTCTGGATAATTTCAGCAACCAAAATGTATGCCCATGTAGAAGGAAAATGAATGTGCATTAAGGTCGGAAAACAAACTCTTTCGGGCCATTAAAGGTGTCCTGCAGCATGTTTAAAAGCTTAATGATGTCTCATATATTTTAATTTCATATTAAATACTACAAACAGAATGATCAATTAGGGAATGTCACAAAATACAGGCTTAGAGGTTACATTTTGTAGTGATTCATGTCATTTGTCATCCTTACCCGCCCTGGAGGTGCAGTGGCTTTGGCATTGCACTGCGAAGCCCGAGGGCACAGGATCGGATCGTGGCTGTGAAGGTCACATCCTGATGGGGGCGAAATGCAAAAATGCCTATGTACCGTGCATTCGGTGCATGTTAAAGAACTCCAGGTGGATAAAATTAATCTGTAATCATCCACTACGGCATGCCTCATAATCATATCCCGGTTTTGGCACGTAAAACCCCGGAATGTAAGTTTTTAAATGTTCCATTCATATAATTTGTCCTGCCGAATGGTCAATCCTGGTGATAAAGGCATCATGGTGATCAGCCCTGTGATCAAGTGTGAAAATATTGGAAAACAAACTTGATCGTTATGAAATTCACTCTCGTAACCTCAAAAAAAGTTAAACAAAACATTACTGTACATGTGCAGCGGTTTATCATGGCCACACTTAGTATGTGTGGCATGTACGAACCATCCCTAGCTCCTCCATGTACCAAAAAGCTACAATGAACCACAACAAAGCACAGAATGGGACACTGCCAGACAGCATGGTCCCGTAGAGTTGGGGCATGGCCAACAATACCGCACAATACGGTGTGGCCAGTTTGACACGTTGCCAGCTGGCCAACAAGTCGTGGGAGTTTTGAACCATTGCACTTGGCGTGTTATGAGTAGCATCGCGCACCGCCAGATGGCTAACTGGTGCTAAATCAGTAAATCTTCATTATTGACTTAAAAAAAGAAGAAGCTACACAAGTTCTGAGAACTTTCCACTAATGTGTATGCACTGTTTGGGTCAGCTAGCTGTGACTTCGTTTCTGCTTAGTTTTGCTTATTTGCTTTTTCTAGCTTATGCGCGTCCACCCATGGCCTTTCTGGCGGCAAAGTAGAAAACTGCCCGATTTTTCTCACCGCGGTAGATAGGGCCGGCGGCACGGTACTGACAGGTGTTGTAGAAGTCGCGGGGTGCGGTTGTGCTGAACTTAGCATCACAACTTAGCAACTGGACGCAATTGCATTCCTTTTTTCATGTTTTTTTACTAGTTGTAATAACTTGTCATTACTTCGTATTATTGCCGGCGCCTCCAGCATATCAAAGCGGCAACGGGGACACCAAAGCTAGAACCCGGACTGGTCCATGGGTGGGGCTTCCGAGGTCTGTGCGTGCCAGGGGTGCACAACGTCGGCTGTCCGCTATCGTGCGAACACCCCCAGGCACGCTTCGACCTCGGCAGCCCCAACCACGGGCCGCCCTGCTTCCAGTGGGTGCCCCGGAGATCCTGCGCAGAGCGCCGCCTCCTTTGTTACAATCTCACGTGCTCTCCTGAGACCTCTGTTTGCCAGTTACATATGTTCCCTCCTGGAGCAGTATTTGTAAAGAATCCAACCGCGACGAGAAAAGCGCCCCGCGACTTCAACACGTCAGAGCATTGCCCGATATATGGAGCCCCAGCAGGTGCCGCAGGAGCACGTGAGGGATTGTTGCACGAAGGCAGAGTGCATAGCCGCGTAAGCTCTCGCCTGCGTTCTGGCAGCGCCTCGGTAAGGCTCTATGAAAACGTGCCAAGCGTATCGACGCGTTCACTTGCCCGCGAGGCGTTCATAACTCGAAGGATGATCAGCAGCGTTCAATTGGACATTGGGCCACCCCAAAATATCAAGTAGGCCCACCCCCATGTTTCAAGTTGGCCCACACCTAATTTTAATTTGGCCCATGTTCAAATTTCAAATTGGCCCACCCCTACTATTAGTTTCACCATGAATTTCTAAGGAGCCCTATGTATCCCTATGGGTATTCTCTAATTTATTTTTTTGCCTTAAACTGTTTCTTATCGCTTAAAAGCTACCAATCATTTAAATTTACACTAGCATAACAATTCTATGTCTTAACTTTGCAAATTATGGATTTTTGTACAGACACAAGGCATTATACTTTTCGCGTGACGGGGCTGGGGAGCTTGCCAGGGAATGCTTACGCATTGAAAGGGTTATATCAATTTATTGGAAAATTTTGCTTAGCCCTTTCAGGTGCCAACATATTCTCGATTTAAAACTTAATTTGTGCGACCACAATCTTGCATCTTCCTAATCACAAAAGCTTAGAGGATGCTTAAGCTTTGCCCTTAAGAGTGGAGCGCAATAGCGTTCAAAGATCCCTGACTGCCTCTCACGCTTCCCGGCAACTGCAGCTTATGTGACTGTAATGTTTACCGGGAAATGCTGGCAGCAAACACTATGCATGAAGGCGAGCTTTCTGGTAGAAACGCGGCCTCTTGCGTGGGCCGTTCCCAGAGGTAGTGTACAGCCGCGCCAGAAAAATGTCATCATTTTCAGATTTCTGTTATTGTTTCGCACTTTTAATATTTAAGTCTGAGAAGATTTAACATAAAAGGCATGCGCTGCCGGTGTTTGGTTTCAAGACAATTGTTTGTGGGCTGTCATTCTCTAAATTCTGAGGAATAACTTTGTCACGAATGTAAGACAAGGTGTATGTGCAACTTTAGTGACAGAATGGTGTGGCAATATAACCTGCATGTACTGCATGTCATATAGCAAGGTGTGGCATATACATATACCTAAATATGTATGGAAATTTTCGCTCACGGACAAGTCAGTCGTCTGATTTCCTGCGACACAAGGCTCTTAATGCTATCACGTTGAAGAGAGCAAACAGCAGCAGAATAGAATAAGAATTTTAAGTTCTTTAGTGTCTTTTGTCAAGCTTACGGAATTCAGACTCCATGCGAAAACTCACTACGGAAACATCAGATATGAGAACATCAACCATTTCATGTCTAGCAGGCTTGAAAATCACCTATCAAGCCACTTCAAAATTATGCCTGGTGCAGCACATTGCGAGAAAAAACAAAAGAAGTGAACCCGCTGCATACCATGACAAGCTCACACCAAGCAAAAACACCCAACCGTCTACCTTCCAAATCCGTTTACTGAAACATTTTGCACATATTATTCAAGCTTGCACAATCAGAAGTGTTTCAAGAAGTATGCTGCACATTTTAAATATCATTACTTTCTTCAATGCTTTTGTAGTTTATGCACAATCTTAGTGTACACGGATGTGTACACAGTGCCCTGAAGGGTTAATGAGACTTTAAATGCATAAGTGCTTACAGGAAATTCAAGATATATCATAACTTTGTTGTATTTATTAACAGAAAATGTAGTAACTGTTACTGATGGGACTGTTTTGCTAGTAACTCCAAAACAGTAACAATTACTAAAACAGCCGCATTATAATTGGCAGCGCAGAGAAGCCTGTCTTACGTCCTACCTAGATATAAGCACCTCTTCTATGCCTATAATTAGGTTGCTTCTATTTTAAAAGCAGATCCACAGAAATGAGACTAAACAACAGAATTTTCATCCCATTTATTCATAATTCATTATCATAGTCACATATGTCAAGACCTGTGCATACTATTTGGATAAATACAAAAAGTATTTGGCATAAATTTACATAACTTGCATGTGTGCCACATGATTGTGAACTGTATCGAAAGAAACTACAGTTCATTCTAATGTTGCACAAGGTTGCTGTAACTCAAAATAGACTACAGGCAAGACAAAGTATCCACTTTTACTAATCCAACCTAAACCTATGAATCTTCTGTGTTATAAATAGCTATAGTAAAAGGTTACTAATGGTCTTTCTGTAGAGATGTTGAGCCAGTGAAAAACATTGAATTTTCCTGGACCAGTTATCAAGACAAATTAGACAACTTTCTATGGGGCCACTTTGTTTTCGTGCTTTTCAAATTTTATATCAACTTTTGGGCATTGCTCATTGCACAATTTTACACCATGTGTCCTTAATTTATGGTCTGAGCTAAATGATGTATATGTAATGATGAATATGGAAAGTAAATTTTGTATTTGTGTCACAATCATTGCTATTCTGCATTTTTTTTACATTCACATACATGTGCCTACATCAAGTGTGCACCATATTATCAAACTGGCCACAACATACAACCATGTTTAACTGTGTTCCAACATGTGGGAGTAGCCCTGGCTGCACGCAACTCACTTAAATAAAGATAGCCACTGAAGTCCAACAAGCACATGGCTTGTGGCAGCCACGCTGCTCACAGCTGCGTTCTGTAGTTCTCTCATACAGTGCAGAATGCATTAAAGCACGGGCAGATAAAAGATAGAGCAAATGCTGTTGCCGTAGTCAACGGCCAGTCATGACTAGAGCCCTTGGCCCACACTCAGGTGTCTGGCTGACCAAATCAGTCAGCGACTAGTGCCCAATTTGTTACTAGCCATCGTACATTGTCCATGTTCGCTTAGATCGATGTTTCCCCAAATACACACATTATTTGTACAAAATTTCCTCTCGATACACCTAGTGGTTCACAAAACGCAAATGTTTTTGTCCCCTGACAAGTGTAGAAAAGCCACCATTTAAGATAAATTTTATAACTCCCTAAAGTGGCTCAAAATATACAATACTGAAATTTCAAAAGCATGTCCCTCTTAATACAGCTGTTATTCTATATAACTATGTACTTTATCCTGAATAAATCCAATAGTTATGATACAACACACTGATAATACAGCTTTCTGTATGACACAAAAAGTGAAATTAATGCAATTTTGCGGATTTTTTACAATGCCTCTAGTTATCCCACGCTTTTAACTTTTGCCGCATATTCAACATCCGTTCCAAATTTTATTACATTAGGTTTAATAGGTAGTTATTTCAGTGACTTTTCATTGACATTTAGAGTGAATCTTTTTCACCATGTCTCACAATAACAGTTTGGCATAAAATATAATTGGAGTGCCTTCTCGTATTTTCTTAACTAACGCTTTCATTAGAACTGAAACCCAAGTATTTTTCAAGTTGTGAATGTAACACTGTATGTAAAACACACGCTGGTCATTACGGGGCTAATTATAGCAAGCTTCATGTTAGCTGACCCTGTCCAAAAGTGAAGTGAACGTGCTTACAAAATTCAGAGTGTACCCCCTAAACCCTGTGTCCTTGCATGTGAGCACGCATGCATTTTGTTACCCTTGTTTTCATTTTCCATTCTTTTGCGACATAAATTTCAGGTTGAAGTCAGTGCTACATTAAAGTGCTCTTCCAAGCGTGAAAGCCTGCGAATACATGCAAAGTGCCTCGCAGCAATTTTCCCTGTATTCGTGAGCTTCTTTCACTCTCAGAAAAATACTTTTATGTAGCACTTATTGAGCAACAGAGAGCTGTATCGGGAGGTTTTCATATTGCTCTACAATTTTTGCATTGACACATCTAATCATAATAATAGAGGTGTTGATTAATGAATGAATACTAATGTTCTAATTAGGCAGAATGCAAAAAATAATCGGAGTATCTCCAAGCGACGACAAACAACACTACCTTGGTTCAGTCCAGCTACGTGGCATTTGCATATATTTAAGGTATGGCTCAAGTTCCGTGGAACACCCTGTATACTAGTGCTTGTATATGTAACTGTGCTGTCACATTGTCCCGTTTATCACACACCACTATAGGTGATGCCAGTATATGATGACAAACATCCTGTAATACAGTCGAGCAAACCTACAGTGATAACAGTTTTAACAGTATATCAGGTATAACAATGAGCAGCCGATGCACCGTAATCTTTTATATATGTTCTATGGTAAAATAAACTGCTTACTGCAATGCTCCTATGCCAGATTTTCTGTTCAAACAGTTAAATTTGGCTACAGTGTTTGTGTGCCAAAAGGAAAAGGAACACAAAATCCTTTGAAAAAGAAGGTGAGTCACTTTGTCATTCCTTCCCTTTCCTGGCGCGCACCCCGTACAGCATGCCTTCATTGCATTGCATCGCCGGCCTCACGTACCTGACCGCCTCTCACTGAGAGAGAGAGATGTGGCTATAAAAAGATGAAAACCACGGTAACTGTCTCACACACTGTGCAAGGGAGATGGGAAAGAGACGACGAAGGCGGGCCGTGCAGGGTTGGCGGCACAAAGGCACGTGTGACGAAGTGGCTTGGGTTTTTGTTTATCTAGATTTCACGTTTTTCTTTTTCGCACTAGTGGCCAGGAGCCAGATTTAATTGTTATAGCCATTAATACACCATGTGGGAACACTGTATTTAGTGGTTTATTTTACCATACTCTGATACAAAAGTTCAGGGTGGGGTAGCTGCTCATTGTCACTTTCCATTCGAGTAATGTTAAAACCAGTTATGCTATAAGTAGGTTTGACTGCATTTCTCGTTAAAATGTTTGAATGCTTGTCCCCTTTGCTTATTTTGTGCCACCAAGTTATAACAAATATTGGTTACAACAATTTTATGGCACTTGAATATTCTCATAAGTGGGTTCTAGCATATATCATCACTGCTTCACGTACATTGGTTTGCTTCAGTGCACAAATCCTTTTGTCAAAACCATGTGACAGTTCCTTAACGATTGCTTTGTTGCAGCCACTATGCTACTGTGGCTAGAAGGGGGGGGGGGGGTGTTGCAGTGGTCACCGCGCGACACTGAGTCATGCTACCCTAGCTGAGTGTAGTAGTAATTCATTTAATGCCTGTCTTCAGGTGGCAACACAGTAGCCGGCATTCACAGTGCAGTCTCCCATTTTCTCGGCGTACTCCATAGTGTCAGTTCGTTTAGAACAACTTTCATGCACCCTCAGGACAGAAGCGATAAGCAATAGGCTTGACACTGTTGCAGCAAACTTAGGACAAATGTAACTATATAAAGTTCCGTGCACTGACGGGGCTAAATTTTATTGTGAAAGGAGAAAACGAGGTGAGGAATGGCAGAAGAGAAAGAACACACTACTTGAAGCTTCATCGTGTGGCATGTGCTCCGACATGGTGCTTTGTTTCCTCATAAGTTTTCCAGATTTCATGTTTCCCAAGCTTTATAGTAGGCCTATAAAGCTGAATTTCAGATACATCATGCTGCGTTTGTGTATCTTTTCTTGGGTAAAAGAATAGTAAGAGTTCATGCACCCTGTCAGCAACCAGTATTCTTAAATATGCACAAGTCGTACAGAGTTGGACAAGGCTCTTGATAGATTATATCAGCCCTGCTTGAACTGCACTTCAAACAGCCATTCATCGTTCAGTGTTAAACCCATGTTGTGAATGGAGAAGTCAGGTTAAGAAGGTCAAGTGATTGAATAAGTCATACTCGTGGGTTATTGGCGGCTTAAATAGCAGAAGTTATTTTTTTTGTCTAGTGTTTTTTCTGTGCTGCAAGACAGCCTCCGTCAAAAAGAAAAAAAAAATAATAACTTTACGTTAAATCAGTTCCAGTTAAGTGCATCTGTGCACAAATATATCAAAACGATTAAAAATTCTGAAAGTCTGTCTCTTCACAGCACGAAAGTAGGCGTTGCAGCATGCTACCTCTTTTGGTTGCATTTTCTTTGGCACTTTTATGGCCTCTCCATACACCACTCGACGTAGCAAATGAAAAAGCAGCTTGGTCTGCATATCTTCCGGTCTCGAGTAGTAGACCAAAAGTAGATACCTTACATGCTGCTCGGTTACTCATACCGAGCGCAAAGTAATCCCAATGCATATTTTTTGCATTGTGCCTGGATTTCTACATGCCCTACATGCTTCATCTTTCTTGCAGGGTTTGTTTTGTTATTTCCATCTGGTTGTGCTCGTCCAGCACACTGCATAAGTAGGCCGATCTACTTACCGACAGCCACACCGCCGCTACTGGTGTTATCTGCTGCAACGCTCTGCTGTAACTAATGCTTCCACCTTCCCTTTCTAGCATAAGCCATGCTATCCACGATGCTCTGGATGTGTCTATACCACTGTAGTTCGATAAGAAGGCACGATTGCTGTTTACAACATCTTCATATGAGTCACACTGCGTGTTCTAGCCAACATGACCCCTTTTGCCCAGTTAAATTCCGTCTTGGAGACCATCGCTCACGGAACAAACACCATACGTGAAACTGATGCTTCGTAATAAGCAGAATGGTATCTCCATTCCACTTTCTATGCCGCCCCTTTTGTTTTCTACATGGCAGAAAGCAGCGAAAATTCCGTGGCTTACTGCCTGAAATTCTAACTGAAGTGCCTGCTATTTCACTCATGCCCCATCACGCTGCTCATCAAGCTTGTCATGTACACCGCTGTGCTCTGCCGAATGAGGCTGCTTGATGCTGGAGCTGAATCCCATGAAGCATGTGCGACATTAAATATCGCCTAAGGATGTATGCATGTTAGATGTAGCTGCATGTATAATGAATATCAAGGTAGAAAAGGCTCAACTCGTACTGCGAAAAAGAGTCTTACGTATTAGCGAAGGTAAACCATACTATTTTCCTACAGCTCCAATATTTAAAAAGCAGCAGATACTGACTGTTGCCAATACATTGAATAAGAAGAAAGCTACTCCGATATACAACCAGAGTATATCTGGTTTCTCTGGATTGGTAAATAAATGCCTGACTTGTGACATACGTTTTATAAAAAGGCAAAACTGCACATCGACTACGACACCTAGAAGCAAGATTCCTTAATACCAAAATTTCTTACACAAACACCTCATTTTACTGTCAATTATAGAAAGTACTTCTGTCTGTGCCTTGGAAAAAAAGTATGCACACGTGCCTATAAAAGATGCAGTACTGACAAATTAGGTAAGCAATTACAGACTTTTGTTGTATGGAATTGTTATTGTTTGCATTCTTGTTTATTACATCGTCTAGTGTTCGAATAATATTTAACTCTTGATGTTGCAATATCGTGCATGCATTGTGTGCCCTTGTAGCCTATATGGGGCTTTTACGACTTTTAGCTTCTTACAGTGAAGTTCACACTTTCCTGTTTTTTGCTTTTGCATGCAGTGAACGTTGTTCTCTCTCTCGTTATTCACAATGAGTGTCGTTCCTTAAGGGTAGGGAAGTGCCTATGTGTGACTGGCACTTTGTAAAGCACTTAATTGCCCTTTTGCAAGCGTCCTGGACAATTAGTACCTCATTGTCTGAATAAATTGATCATATACATCATATTCTGGTGGATACACCCAGCTTTGCTTATTGTTATGCTGGCCATTGTCACGAAAACATTACCATCTAAGGGAATACTATACGTACCAACTATTGCTGGTGAAAAAACACACAAGATGGCACTAGGTACTGCTTACGTATGCAACTCTGCTCGAGGATATAAATTTAGCTACAGGTGAAAGCTTACTTGCAGGTGGCGGCAAGTTTCCACACTAATGTCGGCAAATGACGCTGACAAAAAGTTCATGTGCACCTCGTACTGCTTTGTCATCGTACAACTTGGTGTGCAGCAGTTCCCACTGCTGTAGGTTTGTCGGGAGAGGAGGTGCTCGCTGCTTGCACAGTGCTGTCAGTGCGACAGAAGTGCCAGCATGCCAGAGGCCCAGAGCCCCCCCGGGGTAGCCCCTTGGATCCGCCAGCACCATCGTGCAGAGGACTGCCTCTGTTTCACCATCCCACTCACATTAGAGCAGAACAGAACAGTGGCAGCCTTCACTAGGCGTTTTTGTACAAGTGCAAGTCTTTCTGTGGGCTACAAAGGTCCACCCCAGCAACAATAACTATGCCTCATAGATTCTGCGGACATGCTGATGTGGCACAGATACTTACTAATAGTCCAAATTTCGCCAGACAACATACAGCACAGCTCCATTTAGCCAAGGTCACTATGTCCCATATACATTCCTGGCACACATTAAAAAAAAAAAAGAAAAGACTATTCAGGGCACAACTCGCCTTGGACATTTGGTTGATAGCTAGCAAAACCATAATTTAAACAATTTTTTAATGTGAAGGCACCTAAGATTGAAAATTTCAAATGATTTTTTTTTGGCAGTCTTGCATGCAACTGCTGAAGGATTGCATACCATTAAAGGTGAGTTCCTGGTTGTTTAAGAAAGGAAATAGAAAATCATTAGAAAGTGCCTGCCATTTCCTCAAAAGGCACAGAAATAAATATTGCAGGTAGATGTGGAACCTTAAGTGGTGTCGTAGAATGAGGTTGCTAGCATGGGAAGCACCTAGGGCCATATTCTGAAACGAACCACATACTATCGCCTCGGCAATAGCTTCGCCGTTGGGCGCGCGCAGATTAGCTGGTTGATGATGCAGGTCATCCAATTTTGCTAAAACAGCCAATTAGTGCGCACATATGGCAAAGCTGTGGCCTCAGTGACAGCATTGCTGAAGTGGATCGTTTCAGAATAGGGCCCCTGGTGTCACTAGACTAAGCAATGCTTTTGCTGGTCATGACAACCGTTCTAGCTTGTGAGCCGTGGAGCCATTAATAGAAGCTTCATGTACTTGTCCATTTCAGTGCAACAAGCGCTTACCTGTTCACTCGGTGTTACCCAATTCAAGCTAAAATCAAACAGTGAGCAACCTGGGACGTATTCATATTGTGGTCTGCATGCTCCCCTTTTCTATAGACTCCATTTTTTAGGGCGAGTGCTGCTTCACAAACTGCCAAGGCATTACCTACACCTTATTGACCCTGCAGGCAGTTCAGACCACAAGAGGTGCGCTCTACCAGAGACTATAGAACACTTTTTGTACACTTGCCTACGATATGCAGTGGAAAGACTATCACTGGAAGAGCGTTTGCTGAATTTCAAGAATGAACCTTTGTCTGAGAAGCTTCTCTTGGGACCTTGGCCACTGTCAGCAAGATGTTCCAAAGACCATCAATTAATTAATTTCTCGCTTAAAGTGGTCTAAATTTGACACTTTGAATAAACATTGTAGTTCATTTTCTTTGAAACTCACCATTTTCGTCGACTTCTTACCTTCTCTCCTTTTACATCCATTCCTGCATTCTCTGAAGCTGAGAACTTTGAAACAGGCTGACCGTTCAGCTTGTCTGTCATAAAAAATGTTTTCCTGTTTCTTGTTCTCCGGCTGCCACGGTCCAAATGCCAACACGAAATGGGATTTTTGTTAAAAGGTATGCAGAATTCCTTTCCAACCACAAGACGGTGCCAATCCCCAGGGGGCTTACAGCTGCTGAGGCAATTTTGTGACATTGCCTAGCAGCACTGTAAAGCAGGCTTTTTCTATCAGCTGCTTCTTGTGCCTACTGCATAGATCAACTTGGTTCCACAAAAACAAATTGAAAAAAAAAAACAACTGAAGAATGTTTACAATTGGAGAAGCATCAATGCTTTCTTTGGGCCAGGGTGGCAGTCAATGTAGCAAGGACAGCCATAAACTGAAAACAAACATTCTAAGCATTTATTGCTACAGCGTTGGTGACACGGATGCTTCTGTGGTGTTGGAGCACTTAAAGGTGGCCTTTATGGCACAGAAAGCCTGAACTCTACAGTATCTGCTGCTACCTAAGTGCATACATGCTATCACAGTTTAGTGTGGCTGCACTATACCCATTCGCTAGTCCAGTTGTCGGTGCACGCATGTCCTGAGTGCCGAGCGATGGGTTCCTCAAAGGGCATCTAGCTGAGTCCGACACGCAAATGCAATGAAATGGTTTAGACACTGTGGAAGGTGTGTCCGCAAGACGCCCAACACAAAAAATAGTTTCTGGCCGAGTACAACCCACTGAAGCTGGCAAATCCACAAACCACAAGTATATGTTTCTGCCAGTATACAAACTACAATGAAATGAGTACATGAGCACTAACACCGGAGCAGACTACGGCTTGACAAAGCACTGTAATGGTACAACAGATGTCAGGTTCAGACATGCACAATCCAACAATGTCAACCTGCAAAAGAGTTCTAAAGAACAAAGACCATGTGAAGATATGACTCAAACAACACTGATGAGAGCCACCTTGAGATTCCAGTAGTTTTTGTCAACTGTGCCGTCCCGCTCATACCATCATCATTCTCTTTACATTGAGCATTCTTCTGTACAATGCCTACACTTGAGCAAGACGTACCACCAGAATGGATGGCTTGTGAGTGTGCAGGATGCTAGCACCTAAGCCGCAAGTTTTCTGCATATCTTGTTGATGCTGCAATGAGCCATAAAGGCCTGGAAAAATGCTGCAAAAGTTGACCAGGTGCATTAAGCAGAAGTGCACCGAAATCAAAAAACACGAAAAATGTGCGCAGGTCTTTGGTACACATATTTGGCAAGTGGCATTGTGGAAAAAAAAAAAAACTGCACACATTTGTTGTTTGTGGGCATCCGAAATGTAAACGATATTTTGAATGCTTTAAAGTAGACTAAGTTCTGTGTAACGTAACAGCTTCTGCTGCAGCTATCAATTTCACTTTTTTTTTGCATGCAAAGATTTTAAACAGCTCTCTTACTTTGGTAATCTTCATTCTTAGGAAATTATGGAAACAAACAAAATGCAATATGTCAGGATTGTGAAAAACTAAATTTCTGTCCATGATTCAGGTTGCCCATCCCTCTGGCTACCAAAAGCACACCAACGTCTCCGACCTTTACTGTAACGGCAAATATCTGTCCAAGCACCGGTAATCAAAAACACATCAAACACAAAGAAAAACACTGACATCCATAAAACTCCCTACTACTGCATCATGCAATGAACATAATGCAATCCCACTATGTGCCACACAGCTAATAACTGGTTCTGACCGTACACAATCCAAAATGAAACATTTTCGTCAGATTTACACACTTCAGAAGATGTGTCCATGAGATACCCAACACACAAAGTTGTTTATCGTTGACTACACGCCAGTGAAGTTAAATGTGGCGACGACAACTGAAAATATTTAAGAAAACATCTCTAAATTCATCATGGACTAGACGGCCCAAACATTGAATACATTAGTGCCACTCAGAGGCCTCGTGACGTAGCCATCATGGTATTGCAGGCTTACGATATCTTTGCTAGCATACAAATGATAGTTTTAACAGCAATATCTGGTTTTGCTATATTACCCAATATACAGAAAGACAGCAACTAAAGCACAGTGTGATTCTCTCATTAAGCTTACATGCATAATGGACTTCGTCACCTTCCAGGCACTCAGGTACAAGGAACAAGGAAGGAGCCTTCAACGAACTGAAATGCGACAAATAGAAAACTCAAAAGCTACATACATTGATCAATAACATCTACGATATATTTTTTAAAATACGAGAAATCAGTGCTGAGCTAACGACCCATGCTTAGCATACTGTGACACACTGTACAATAGTGTAACATAGCAATGTAACATAATGCACTGTACCATAGAGCTGCACTGTCCCTACGTAGCGTATCTAAATATATATTACGCTTAATTTCTATTGCAAAAAAAGGAGTTGTATCCTAATGTTACACAAACAAACATGGTGCAACGTCTGGTAAGGATGTACTATTCCATAAACCTGTTGCAACTGCTTGCCTCTCCAAATGCCATTGACTTGTGAGGACAGAGACACAAGTAGATGTGCTTGTCTTAACTGTGATGTTCAGTTCAAGAAAAAGAACGATCGGCTCGATGGTTTCAATTTCCTTCATTACATAAAACTGTCTGGTGGTCGACCTGCATTTCCAAAACTAAATGCATATAATGCAAGAGGCAGAAATCCGAAAACAAATCACAGGTAAGAAAGAAAGGCACTCTCACCATTATTGTAAATATAAGATTTTTCATAAGCTTTTCACATCGGTCACCAGTATGAACTGACCAGAAAGTGCTTCTGCAAATTGCGTAATGCCATAAATTGTTACATGGATGTGCAACCTTGAAACTTTGCCGAGTGTTGCATAAATACCAGCACCAGGTACACAAGAATTGTGAAGCTAAAATGCTAGCCGATTCCCACTCCCGTTTTGCACAGACATAGCATTTCGCAGTGGGTTCAGTTTATCACCACAATCGCGAGCATTATTTACTTGTTTCATATACAGTAAGGTTAAAATGTATCTCATCTGCCGCGATGCCGCTAAAGGAAAACCGCTTTGTTGAAGAAAACAGTGCTGTCATCCGTCACTGCTATGATGAGAGGTGCAGTTCATCTTAGGGGTGACAGATGGCACCACCATTTTGCTGCAGTGAAATCGCAATTTATTTTAATTGTGTCGCTTCAGCTGACATGCAATTAGGCCAAGTGAATGAAACAAGCACATAATGCTCACAAATGTGGAATTATGCTGAGACCACTTTGAAAACCCTACGTCTGTACAAAATTTGAGTGGTAATCGGCCACCATTCATGCGACACTTGGTAAGGAAAGATGTCTAGCGCTGACGCAGCCTACGCATAATGTAAAATGCAGGAAGGAGTACGGAGGAGGGTACGGTCGCTGTCCTTCTCCACAATCATAGTGTTGCAGCAAACCCTCACACACTCGCACAACAGAGAAAGGGCTTCCAGAGGTCTATGGAAGGCATCACCAGAGGGTAGGCTCAATCGTCACTTCCCCCAGCGATGTTGCCTTGACGGATTCCTTGCCGTAGCCGAAGCATCTCGCAGGCGGCCTCGTAAGAGGCGAAGTAGCAGGAGGTGGTGGCCATGGACTTGAGGGCGCTTGGCATGTAGCCCTTGAAGTAGCCCTGCACGCCCTCTTGCATCATGATGCAGCGTATGCAGTGGACGAAGCCTGTGTACCGCCCAAACTGCATGCCCTGTGCCATGAAACCTTGCACCTGGCATCGAGGGTGGGGTGGGAAAGAGAGAAAAGATGTTATCAGCGACAACAATTAAGCCAGGAAGTTGAGGGTGAAATGGCTCAACGGAGTACTGACACACACCATACTTACTTGGGTAAGGCCTGCACCCTAACTTTGGAGGGCAAAAATTTGGTTTCACTAAGTGTCATGTGCATGCCCACATTCTGCTGCAACTGGACGGCACAAGTTAATGTCTTGTCGATGACGGCATCACCACCATATGCTGCCGGATCGCGTGGCATAGAACCAGTGTGCTTTGACAGAATCAGCTGTGCAGCGGCTCATTGTTTAGCTGTGTTGTGCTTTGGGTGCATAAAGAGGGTGTCACTGCAAAATGTGTTCGTGTGGATACTGAATGTGTAGTGTGTGGTTTTGTTCGAGACTGTCGTCGATAGCTTCAAAGTGACGGGCATGTCAAACAGCATGGATGGCGTAAAGGTCGGCCAGCTCTGGGAGGGATCCTATGAGGCAAGCTCAGCAAAACGACGATGGCAGCAGAACCAATTAGGACGAGTAGTTAAAAAGCGTTTCTAGTTGGCCACCAGTGCTGGCATTATTCTGCATAGCAGTCTGAGCACAGTTTGAGGCTTCAGTGAGTAGCCATCAACCTGCCCCACGTGGGGCCTGTATCCTGCAGCAAATTAAAAAAAAATGTGTGGGCCACACGAATAAATATGGTACTTTCAAAGTTGCAGAAACTCTACCACAAGCTTCTTCATGTAAAAGGATTACATTTGGCAATTATGAAGGTTGAAAAATGTGAGGTGTATAAATGTCAGTGAAATGCAATATAACAACCTGATTATGAACATACGGGGAAGGTGGGAGGTGGAAATTCAAGAAGATGAGCAAAACGAGAACAAGGTGAAAGCAGGAGCGAATGTTTCGACAAGTGGACTTGTCTTCTTCAAGGCGACATATGCTTTCCTCGCCACAGTACATATAGGTGGGGTCCTTCTAAAGGAGAGAGGGCCTCAAAATCTCATAATTGGGCTGTGTGCCTCATAATCAACCTGATTATGAGGCACACAGCAGTGGGGGGGCCTCTAGATTAATTCTGACCACCTTGAATGCATTAATGCGCACCTAAATGTGGGCGCACAGGCGTATTTGTGTTTCAACTGCATCAAAATGCAGCCACTGTGGCCGATATCAAGCCCGCTACCTTGAGCTTAGCAGCGCAATGCCACAGCCACAGGTTGCCTGGCATACATATTGGTATGCCAGGCAAGAACCCATCTCACGATTAATGTCGACGTTAATTGCAACTGGAATTGGAGCCAAGTAGCGACACACTGTATTGCTGAAACGCATCATATGCGAGATGTGTACTGCAGCTGAGCTCCTCCCTTACGTTTCCCTCTGGATATGCTGAGCCGTTTGGCGGCACGCCTGCAAGGCCTGTGCAAGGTCCCCCCATCTTTTGCGTGGCCTGCAATATGCACAGTGCATGCTAGCGCCGAGCATTAATTCCTTGCTGCTTGCAGGCATTGTTTGGTGCAGTGATAAAATTGTTGGGCTTCTCTGCTCAATTCTGCCCAGCACTGGAGAAATTTTAAAGGATTTGTTTTTCTATTGAAGAGCAGTGTAAACAGGCTAGGTAGATATCGTAGGGTAAGATTGCTATGTCATGACAGTGCACCATTATTTGCTGGAAAGAACGGCCGCAGAAGACACAAGCATTGAAAGAAGGCCCTGCATTTGGGCTCTACTTTGCACTGTGCACAGAAGGCCTAACCCAATGAAGTGCTTGATTTGCGCTTGCAGTTCAGGTGTAGTGCCTACATTATCACGCGCACATTGTTTTGTTCTTTGACAGTGACATTTTCCACCAGACTGTCACCGATATTTACTTGTCACTCGGTGAAATGCACACCGACAGTACTGAAATTTTAATTAAATTATGGGGTTTTACGTGCCAAAACCACTTTCTGATTATGAGGCACGCCGTAGTGGAGGACTCCGGAAATTTCGACCACCTGGGGTTCTTTAACGTGCACCTAAATCTAAGCACACGGGTGTTTTCGCATTTCGCTCCCATCGAAATGCGGCCGCTGTGGTCGGGATTCGATCCCGCGACCTCGTGCTCAGCAGCCCAACACCATAGCCACTGAGCAACCACGGCGAGTAGTACTGTCGCTACAATAAGACAATATTAATGCTTTGCCCCACAGCATTGGTGTGTCTGTATTTGATCACGAGGGTTACCCACCAGCCACAAATGGCCTTGTATACTTCGAAGTGCGGCTGCAGAAAAATCGCGCAAACAGAGCAGCGAGATTTAGCACTGAATGGATTGTGAAAGGGTCGATAAAATATGACTCGATGGCATTTGCACTGCCCATGTGCACCCAGCTTTAGATGCCAGTGCCGCCTAGTTTTGATCTATGGTCACTATGGCCGTGTAATACCCCTGTCACACTGGACGTTTTAATGTCATTCAAATCTAATGGCATTAGCATCAAATGACATTATTTGGCTGATACACAGCGACATTTAATGCCATTAGAATCGAATGACTTCTGCAATCGAATGAGTTCAAGAAACTCATTCAGCTTTGCAGTCAAAGCAAATGCATACTCCAGGGTGTCTACCAAGTGGACATTTCCAAATTCCCCGAGTTTTTCAGGTTTTCCTTGAGTGCCTTTGCGAAATTCTCTGAGTGATGCAGAACTAGGTATGTTTTATGTCAAGATGGGCTGAAACCACATCGCCTGATGCTGTCACTCTCTAGTAAGCACATGGAAAAATTAAAAAAAAAAACTTAATCCAGTTTGAGTACTAAGGAGTAGTGTTGATGTTATTCAAGAAGAGAATAGAAAGGAGGGGTTAGTAAAATGCACAGCAAATAAAATGTCTTCGAAAAAATTGCAAATCGAGTCGGACATCCTCAAATACGAATAAAAAGGAGATGCATACAGAAGCACCTATTTTCGAATATGAGCTATTTCTATCAACTGATAGCAAGCTCAGTGGTATGAGTCCCAAACTTTGTCAGAATTGAGATTCTCTCTCATCAGCTGGTGTGTCAACCTCAACTGTCCTGACATACTCTCAGCCCGTGCACGACTCTTCAGTGTTGTGTTACACGGCTTAAAAGAGTTTATTTTGGTTTGGATGAGAGACACCTGCATCTCTTCATCAGCCAATATTTTCTTTTTTTGAGCTCAAGCTCCTCCAAAATGGTAGCTGCATGCTTCCTTTCCCGTTCATTCCCCAATGCATAGGTTTTTTCTGTTCTTGTCCTCCTTCCGCCACTTGTTCGCCCCACGGACTACTTGGGGCATCTTTTTGGTCAGCTGCACAGTCCACGTTAAATTTTTCTAACTTTGTAGGGGCCGCGAAAAGATCCGAAAGATTGGCCCGTTGGAAAAAATAAATGCATGTCATTTACTGCCCTTAAGGGCTCAAACTTCCACAGGCACATTCGAAAATGCTCTGAAGGCCTGTCAGTAGACGTATTAGGCATATCAGTGCTCATACTGTAACCGGAGATACCGGTTGCATGCGTGTATAATTAAGGAATACATACTTTGTCCTGTGGCAATAGCCCCTTCCCACGCTTGTTATGCTTCACTGCAATACTTTTGCATGTGCTTCAAGTAACATGTCTGTAAACAGACAAAGCTGACTTTCGGGAACCGGCATTATGAATCGCACCGTGCTTTCCAAGCTTCTAAGGCAATCGCGAGGGCGACAAAGGCGCAGTCGGTGCCATTGCTGAGAGCGGCGAATTCTTTCAATGAAAAACATGGCACCCAACAGCAAGAAGCTCAATAGCGAACCTCGAAGCGAAGCAGCTAGGTCTAGTGTTGCCACAGTGGTGGCTACGGCTGCCAGCGGATCTGCATGCGAGAGCCCCGGTTCGAGGCAGCGAGGTTATCAAAACGGCAGTGGTGGTGGCTTTGATTAATGCCGTTTAGGACCTGTGGTCACGGCAAAAAGTCAGGAAAATGGGACGGCGAAGGGTTCTTGCATCCAAAATTTCAGATGTTCTGATACATTGCCTCTATGGGGTACTTGGTGGTGCCGCGAAGCCGTCCAAATTATCGGGAACCCGAAAAGTCGGTCGTTGACTGTACACTGGAAAACTCCTTTAGCCGACGACAGGGCGTCAAAGATGATTCATTACGTTTCCTGTCTGTTACTCAAGCCAGCATTACCACGACTTTCGACCTTTTCATCAAAATTATCACTAATTTTCCCTGATAGAGGCACAAATTCTCTGAGTTCTCCTTGAGTTTTTCCAGACTACTCAATATCCCTGAGAATTCCCCGGTTTTCCTGGTTGGTAGATACCCTGTACTTTCCACTCCAGAGACAAGGCAAAATATGACATTGAGCGTTTGTAATTTCTGAAGCACTCGTGTAAAGAGGCTATTAATTTTGCATGGTTTAAAGGGACACTAAAGCGAAACAATAAATCAGTTTAGACTAATGTAGCATTGTTTGAGAACCCTGTGGGCAGTCATTAAAAAAATATATATAGTTTGATTATTAGATGAGGAAATGAAGGTCCAAGTATCAGTATTTAAATTTCGCGCCGAAACCCCAACGCCACTACGTCAGTGTGACGTCAGGGATTCCAAAGTATGTTTTCGCATTTGGGCCACGTTGGCTGAGTAAAGGTTCCCGAAACTTGCCATGCTTAATATTTGGTTCCTTTAGCACACAATGTAGTCAACCTGTACCACTATATATAATTAGTAGGCCCTAGAAGATGCCATCAAAATCCAAGACGTCACAGCCACCAGGTGCGGGAACTTAAGTAGGCGTCGCCACCCGTATTTCATTCTTGCGCTTTTTATGGCTTACCAAACGTCTTATCGTTGTAAGAGTGGTGTTTTTGGTGTTGTAGAACGGTAATTTACTGATGCAGAAGAAATCATTTTTCCCTTTAGTGTCCCTTTAAGGAGTCTGTCATTTTAACTAGAGAAAGACTGTACAGCAGGCTATCACAAAGTGTGTTTGCTCTACACCTCAGTAGCGTGTGGCAGCCATCGCTTTACTAGTTGGCCATACTGTAAACAATCGGGCACCTCTGTACGTGGGTTTCTGGTGTCTCGAATGGCATCTGCATTTATTTGATGATCGAGCCTCTTCCTATGATTAGTATGCGTTGCTCGCAATGGAAAGAACACATCAACTAACTGCTTCACCTACTGCAACTGAGCATCATCGTTCAGCACTGCCACGTCAGTCTGCAATTTATCGGCTATGGCTATTAAGCTGGTTAAGCCTTGTTTTGGTTTATAGTGGCCAGAGATTCTGGAATTGGAAGTTTTATACATGTGTTATTTCAGTGGAGTGACGCCCCATATATATATTAAAGGAAATAGATTGACTTTTCAGACATTTTACACAATGCTCGTTCTACCTTTCTCCCTAATTTTTTTTTTTGCAATAATCGCCATTGATGTCATGACCGAATGACATGAATTTTTCCTATGTAGCACCACCGTGGATCGAATGGCATTCGTTGCATCAAATGTCATTCGAGTCTAATGATATTAAAACGTCCAGTGTGACAGGGGTATAAGTGGTACTCTCTTTCAGAGTATATATGAGGCTTTCCAATAACTACTAACTACTAACTACTAACCCATCAAACTACTTGCATAGTTAACTTACATTAGACCAACGTTAGAGTATGCCAGTGTCATTTGGGATCCGTTTCAATCCGGAATTATAAATCGCATTGAGAAGATACAGAGAAAATCTGCAAGGTTCATTCTTTCCCGCCATTATCGTACTGACTCTGTTTCCGAAATGCTTCGGTTGCTTGATTTGCCTCCACTGGCTCAACGGCGGAAGTTAGCTAGACTTAAATTTCTTTTTTTGTTGTCAAAAGGCCACTTCAATATTGAAACCACGCCCTATCTTGCTCCCAGGCGGGCTAGAAACGTCAGATCAAGCAATCATTGCATGTTCTCAATTCCAAAAGCATATCTGGACATGTACGCTTATTCATTTTTTCCGCGAACGATTAAGGAATGGAACAGTTTGCTGGCGTCTGTTTTGCAGTCGAGTAGCATTGAAATCTTTGAGGAACACGTTAAAAACTTTTATGAAATTTAATCTTAGTGGTGCCGTGCAACCATTGTCACACCATTCTAGAAATACATACAATAGTCTTTCTTTCATGCTGCTTCCAATATCACTGTCACAATGTTAGAAACATGTATTTCTTAGCCAAACTATTGTTTTTGTATTTCATTGTTTCGCATTGTATTTCCAACATTCATTGCTTCATGTCCAATTTACGTTTGTAAAGTGTTTACATTTTTTTACGCTATGTGCAAACCAGCTGTACCCACCCTGTTACGGCCAAGATGGCCAACAGTATTTGAAAATAAATAAAAAATAAATAAAAATAAAGAGTGTGTGCCTATGTGTTCGTCACGACACTACTATGCGTCTGTCTGCTCAGTGCCCAGATTGAGCCCATGCCCCCAGGAAACTTAGCAACAACTTTGTGCAAAGACCAAGTTTGGGTGAAAACCGACAAGAAACCAACACCTACTTTGGGCCAACCAATTTGAATTGAAATGAGGCACCTGCTTCACTTGCAACACTGATTTCTTAAGGCACTTATAGAACTGTTAGTGCTGTATAACCTGTGTTCGAAGTACGACATTAACAGAATAAACATACACTTTGGGTTTTGAGTGTCTGCAGTTTCCTAAGCTGTTCCATCATAATCCCATTGGTTAGGCCTGGCAAGGTACCACATCATAGCCACTTATCTCTCTATGCTACTGACATTGTCTCTGACCAAAAAGGCAGCAGACACACTTCAGACATTGCAACTTGCTACATCCCAGATGGGGGTAGGGTGGTAGTGACCGCAGATCCGGATCATGAGACTGAAATAATCGGAAGAATAAGAATGGGCTGGGGCGTGTTTGGCAGGCATTCTCAGATCATGAACAGCAGGGTTGCCATTATTCCTCAAGAGAAAAGTGTATACCAGCTGTGTCTTACCAGTACTCACGTATGGGGCATAAACCTGGAGGCCTAGGAAAAGGGTTCTACTCAAATTGAGGACGATGCAACGAGCTATGGAAAGAAGAATGATGGGTGTAATGTTTAGGGATAAGAAAAGAGCAGATTGGGTGAGGGAACAAATGCAAGTTAATGATACCTTAGTTGAAATCAAGAAAAAGAAATTGGCATGGGCAGGACATGTAATGAGGAGGGAAGATAACCGATGGTCATTAAGGGTTACGGACTGGATTCGAAGGGAAGGAAAGCAAAGCAGGGGTCGGCACAAAGTTAGGTGGGCGGATGAGGTTAAGAAGTTTGCAGGGACAACATGGCCACAATTAGTACATGACCGGGGTAGTTGGAGAAGTATGGGAGAGGCCTTTGCCCTGCAGCGGGCGTAACCAGGCTGCTGATGATGATGACGACATCCCAGATGTACACTTTAATGCAATTGTGCATGCAGAATACTTTTGGGAACGACTTTTGCAGCCTTACCACTGAAACCATGCACTCGATAGCTCAAAGGCACTACAATGTACCGTACTTATTCGAACATAAGGCGAGGTTTATTCCCAGAATACTTAGCCTCAATGTCAGGTCCCCACCTTATATGCAAGGCTGATAGGTTTAGTTAGTGTTGCAATATGGCGGTAGCAGTGCCACATATCCGGGGATCCATATTTGAGACACCAGCGCAAATTGTAGGAACTAATAAAACTTAGCAAGTGAGGCACTACTTCATTTTTGCACATATAATGAGAGCGAGAATTTTTTAAAAAAATGCAATAGCACAGTGTTTTAGTTTGGCGTTTTTACGCTCCACTCAGCAGCTGAGCAGAGCAGAAGTGCGAATGTGCATGCGCCCTCTACTTAGCCGGAAGCGGGCTAGCAGAGCAACAAACACGGTTCGCTTACAAGCTGCCCGAGAGGAGCATCGCTGCAGTCTTTCGCTAGCGAGGGTGGTAAATGCGTGCGCCCTTTCTCGTGTGTCCATCGAGGCCTCTTACTTGCCTCGCTCTTTCCAAGATGGCTGCCTCCCGTGACATGTTCTTGACCATGCCGTGCACTTCAACCACGCCTTTATGTTCGTCTGTGCAGTGCAAGCCACAAAAGCGATTTCACATAGACTAAGATTTATGTTTGCTACAAGAAGTTGCAATACTGACCCATTTGAATACCCCACAGCATGGGAGAATGTGGTGCGCACTGTGCAGCACGTTGGCTAGCGTTGGTGTCAGAAACTATTGGAATGGATGCAGAAAGCAAGCTCGCTGGCTATCACGCGGCGTTCCCAAAGACGGCGCTTTATTTTCCACTGAATAAAATGGACCGTTAATGCATTACAAGCACACGTCTACATACTTCATGGACAAGGAAGTTATATATATATTCGTTTTACTTTATAGAAGCGATCAATGGGTGTTGTTATTTTGTTTCAATATCGTGAATTTAGCCAGGGGGTGCTGCAACTACGAAAGGTGTGCTCCGTTACGCTAAACGTATAACTAAAACATGAAAATTGCCCGCCGCTCCACTGTGGCTTATCAGGTTAAACTTGGAGTGGACTGTAAGGACACTCAACTAAAACAATCTAGTAAAGACAAGGCGAGGAATATATGCGAATTTCGCCTAGAGGTGCAACTTCATGGCAGTGTGAAATTCGCCTTATAGTGAGGGTTTACTGCAACATGCACCATGCTGCCATGAAGCCACACCCCAATGCAAAATTCGTGTATAAGCTCTACCGATTATTCAGTATTTTGGGCAATCTCCGTCGAGTCTGAATCATCTGTTGGCTACAGTGTACTGCCTTAGATTAGTGTGCATGATTAAAGCACTTTTCTTGGATCCTCCTACAGCACCCTCACCTTATATAATCGTGACTGCCTTATAATTGAATAATTAGTTTAAGTATTTCATGACTAGAGTGTGATCGAGCATAGTTTGAACACTAAATACCAGCCACAAGAGGTCACATTTCTGAGTAATGCCACCTGTTGCATGCACAAGTGTAGCCAGAGGGGGGGGGGGGTGAGGTGGATGGAGGAGGCAACACCGAGCATGTGCTCCCTTGAAATTTCTATGTACCTGACTTTTTTATGCCAAGTGTCAGGTACACAGAAATTTAAAATTCACAGCATAAAAAAACTTGTGACAACACACAACTGACTTCAAACTCGCTCCCCGTTCAAAGCACTAGCCTCCTCCTTCCCCGACCCTCTTTCCTGAAAAAATTCCTGGCTGTGCCACTGGTTCAACGTACTGTTTTCTTTCTTATCTCAATGATTAAAATATACCATATTGTGCTGTACAATTCACAGTTTAGGTGACTGTCAGTAAGCAGTTACCAATCAAAGGTCATGGTAAGTTACGAGCATTCACACTCGGTACTGAAGGGAAGCTAAAACGAATTAGCTATACTGGGTACAATTTGACAGACTAGCTTTGCCAGTGATGCTATCTTGCAACTTTTAAACATTTCTTCAACAACTATCCCTGGTCTGTCAGGTTGCCACTTTGGGCCGCGCAATGAGCGGCAGTGCAGTAGACGATTGAGCAAGCAGGAGCGACTGCCAAAACATCACCATGTCTTGCTTCCACATGTTCATCTTATGTGTCACGACTCACGACAGACGCATATGGGAAACAAAACCAAAACTGTTTGGGAGAAAAGCTATTATACTAAATTATTTAGGGCACTCAGCAGCTTGCCAGTATTCCTCCTAGGGTTTTGAAGTCCAGGACTTTAAGGCAAAAGAATGAGAAGCTTAAAATGTTATGTTGGTACTACTCCTTTAATTCCTGCCTAGAAGTGGCAGGTGTGCCCTCTCGATATGCATCTTTCAAACAATTCACTCTCCCTAGGCAGGGTATGCATTGGTGCAGCTCCTGACCAAGGCAAAGACGAGATGGACACAAGAAGAATGAGAATGATGAAAGCCAACTAATGGCCCCCTAGGTACAAATATAAGCATTAGTCATGCTAAATAGGCGTCTCTAACAGCGATTCCAACCTTTGCTTCCACGAACCTTAGCCCTTTCTGGTCCGAATTTCTTACAATGATGAAGTAAAAATTTTGCATTTCGTGCGTTGGAATGAAAAAACCCAGAGGAACATGAGGAAAAATTCCCACTGGAGTTTTGGCAAGGAATCAAATATTTTTTTTCATGAAATACCAAAAACTCAATGCGCTGTATGTAGCACATGGTTCTTCAGACGTCTTAGCTCACAATCATCATGGTATGAAATACAGCCATAGATTATTTGAAGACAATTCTGTGAGAGCCTAAGTAGGCTACAAGCAGGTTCCAAAAGTAGAGTGCGGAGGCAGAACTTCAGGGCGATGCAACAAATGGATCTTTTTGAAATTTCAGAGAGGGCCACATTTACCTGCTGCGTAAAGTAAACAAATTATGTAATTCACCTTGCCGACAATAATAGTTTTGCTGGTTGTTTTTCTTGACGTCACATATATTCTATAAAACATGACTGTCACAGGAATCATTGGACCAGAAATTGTTAACAAAGGAAGTGCCACACAGGATGGATAAGATGTGGCCACTGGCTCTTTGTCGAAGCTAAGACAAAAATGTGCTGGCAAAGACATACCTGCAGCCTCTTCTTGATGAGATCCAGGGGGTAGACGAGTGTCTTGGACACAAAGCCGGAGAGGGCTCCGCAGGCCACGCTCTGGCTCATACCTGCCAGCACACGGGGCAGAGACACACACACACATCTGGCATTAGGGTGGCATCATTACAGTGGATACTGCACAGATACGAGAGCCCAGGGTAAGTCATTATTCTGACCAATCAATCAGGTTGTTTGTGCTCAATTACCTTCAGGAATTTGAATTTTGCAGTGGGGTTTGTTGAACCGCTTGAGTGTCTTCTTTTTTTTTTTGATTACCTCTTTCTTGTCCCCTGCTAGCCTCCAGTTCTTTTTTTTTGTGTGTGTGCATGTTGGTTCCAAAATATTTCATGCTACAGGTGAGCTGGTTCTTTGTTATTGCTTTCAACTAGCCGTGACTGTGCAGCCAGGAAAGAGTGACAGAGCACCGAGATGTGCGCTCTACCAGCTGTCAGAAATTTAACCTTTGTCCTATGTGTTTAGCTAACCTCTCCATAGATAATGCAACGTTCCTGCAATATTTGTAATAAGAGTGATATACAAACATGCACTTAGGAGCAGAAGTTAGTGCACATGGGCGGGTCTCCGTGTTATCTCAAGAGCGGCAATGCAAGTATTAATGTTGTGCTCGGAAACGGTAACTATACCAGCTTCATCCAAACTTAAGCCAAAGTAAACGACTGCAGCGACACCAGATGAAAAATGAGGTCGAAGGAACAGTGGCGCTGTCTGTTGCTTGGGGAGCGAAACCGCTCTTTATTGAATCACATCCACCACGAGTGGTACTGTTCCAATAGGACAGGTAGCGCCCCTATTTATAGAGGAAATGACATTTTTCGGCCAACACTCTTGCAGATGACATGTTCTCCTTTATGCTGGATGTAGCTCTGCACTTAAAGATGGCACTGAGCAAAACCCGCAATAAAATCTAACTTATGCACGCAATTTGAGAGCTAAGACACCAGCGGCAAACCAGGAACATTAATTTATACTGGCCTCCCTTATCAACACACCATGCTGCATATAAGCAAATCAGAAAAGAAAATGAGGGGCCTAACGAAAGCAACGGCGTTAAGCTTAGGTAAACTTAATTTGCTTCAATATCACTGCAGCCAAGGTACTCTGCTGATGAACAAGACTACCATACCATCAGCAATTCACTGTCAAATTCACTGCCACTCCATTTGATTAAATAAAGGAAAATTATAGTAATATATGCATGAACTGTAGAGAACCGTGAGCTTACAAAATGCATGCAATATTGTGAATTAATTATTAGCTCATATTTACATTTCTAGCTTTACGTTACAGTGCAGCCAATGAGAAAATTTCCAAAGGGCATAAATGAGACATGTCAGCATCAACATAATGTAATAGGACATTGCACAGGTGAGAGACATAGACAGTCACAAAAAAGCACTGGTGATGCTAAAGATGATAAATGGTGTTGAAAAATTGGAATTCAGCATCTACAAGCCATGATTTGCAGGTTTTGACTTGCAGGTTTTTGATTATGATGCAATTTCTAAAAAAAAAACTTCATAAAATGTAATGCCATTCGTATGTCCTCTCAGACCCTTCCCCTGTTTTCATAACGCACAATAACTAACACTTGTCCGTGAGGGTGATGATGCTGCCCGCTACACTAGCTACTATCACAGCCACATGGTGTCTTTCGCCTTGGCATGGCCATGTTATAGGTTGGCTTGGCAAACTAACATTGGGCAGACTTGGGAATTGCAAGGCTTGCAAAATAATAGAGCCAAAATGCAAAAGCTAAAAATTATGCATATTTGGTGAAAAATACTAAGAATTATTTCATTACTTGATATCCTGGATACTTATTAAAGTAATCTATAGACTTTATTGTGTGAGGATGCCGTGAAAGGGCATTTTGTTCTGTACTGGAAAGCAAAATGAGCTTGGATTAGGCAAATAGAAACATTGCTGAAGTTTATTTATAAAATATTCATATAATGGCCGTCAAAATTTTGGTTGTTGTTTTACGCTGGTTCGATGGAGTAGGTCACGTTGCGTGGGCAGAATAGAATCATAGAGCGGGTCAGAGAAATCAGACTGTGAAGTCCTATTGGGACTGCGGATGTTATTTGTAGTCTTCTGAAATTTGATTTTTCCAAGTCGACGGGAGTAAAAAATTGTTACATTTTCGGTGTCCACAGGAAATCGCAAGCAATATTTATAAATCAGCCATAATGGTAATGAACAATAAAAGGCTGGTGCACAACAAAAAGCGTGCGTTTTTCAGTTCGAGTCACAATGAGTGCACTTGGCTCGTGTGAGTTCAAATACAGAATATACTCTGCTTTCAAAAGTAGAAAAATAAACATAGAACACAATCGTGGCTAGAAAACTCTGATTTATTGCTTTCAGAAAGAGCAAATGAAGTTGCAAATACACTAAACTCAGAAAGAGTGAAAGGTGGTCATCATTCCTGGTTGTGTTACAAGAAGCACCTAGAGTGGTTTGCAATCCAAATGCAATGCAGGTACACCCTAATAATTGTAGCAACCAAATACCTTCAACCCCCACTAAATCTAAGGAAACTGAACATCCGATTCTCAAATCAAACACTTTGACTTAAACGCGAGCATCCATTTTGCATTGCTGCATGCGTACTTCCTTTCTTAACTTTCTTACTGCTGCTGATGCCTGGTGCTGTCACTTTGTTTCAAAATGGTAATTGTTGCGTTGCCTGTCCATATTGATACTCCTAGTCTGTTTTTAAACTTAAAATATTATCTACGAACTTGAGTGTACCTTGAGTTAGATATTACAGCTCTCTTGAGAGCCTTTGCCCTGCTTTCGAGTGTTATTTGGTACTTTCTATGCCAGGTAAAAATAATGGCTGACTGAGAGCTGCTTCTGTGTTAGTTCACCTGATCACCGACTATGCTTGCTGCTATTGTTCCCGCACTGCCTGTTTCTGGGCCCAACTTAGCCCAATAAATGATTTATAGTTTAGTCTTTTGTTTCTTCCCTGCTTTTTCGCTGTCACTGAACTATGACAGCATTCATAATTTGGAATGTTCGTGTTCCTTCAGGTACAGTGTGCCCGCTCGAAGGCAACATCATGGTGTCAAGGGAATGGGTGCACGTACCGGTCACGTGGCTCTCGGGGTGGAGCAGCAGCTCCCAGAGGTTGACAAAGAAGAAGTAGAAGCCAAACTGGAATCCCGACAGGGGCCCAATCTGCAGAAGGGTGGGCAGCAAGCCACGGTAGAAGGCCGTGGGGCCCTCCTGCCGCCACATGCAGCTCACCGCCTGCCCTATAGAATGGTAAGTCTGCATGGAACACACACAGCAGGAGCTCACTGGGGATTGCCAAGGTCGTGAAAAGGAAAAAGGCTTGAAACTTGTGTTTTCAGTATGCTACTTTGACTATCGTCATCAGCCTAATTACATTCATTACAGATCCCAGACCTCTCCTGGCATTCTTGAATTACTCCTGCCTTACGTCAGCAGACCTCATCTTATGCCTTCAAATTTCCTCATCACACCGCGTGATTCTCAGCCATCCTCAACTGCGCTTGCCTTCTTTTGGCACCCAGTATGTAACCCTGATATACCACTGGTTATCTCCCCAATGCAGATAACAGCCTGCACAGCTCCATTTTTTGCTCTCCATATCCACCCGTGGTTGCTGTGTAATAAATGATACCCAAAACATGGCAGCCATGTCGAGTTTCTGGCTGTTGCAATCGCTTCAGGCACATGTAGTACACAAAAGCAGTGCCTTTGAAATCTTTATCAGTTACATTAAGAGAATCAATCCTGGCGGGTTTATTTGGACACAAACTATAGTCAGAGCTGTCTTCCTGATTCTTAGCATTATGCCTATCATTCTATGCTCCATCACTCACTGCATGGTCCGTAGCTTCTTTACACCCTTATGAATTGCGTGTTGGACACTGATACACGACTGACCTCCAGGCATTGCGTGCATAATTGCAACATGCCAAGATAGTGCCTCAATAGTAAAAGCACGCATGAAAATATTTCTCTAAAATTAGCTGCGCATATTTCAGCCACTTCTGACTAGTAAATGTGCACAAAAATATCTATTGATATACATTAATTTTTTCACAGTTTTGCCCAGAAGGTGAAGCATTGACATATGAACAAACAGTGCAAAGAAACAAGACTAAGGGACATAGGGTACACTCTAGGCATATAGAAGGACAGTGTGCATGAAGCTATCAGCCATCTTGGCTCGCCCAAGCATTGCACCCGCTGCAAATTAATTCCAAGATAGGGCGCGCGGGCCACATTTGCACTCGGGAGCGGGGACATCCATTCGGAGCCATGGCTGCAAGGCCTGCTCACCTGCCCCTCCAGTGCACGCTTCATCATGTTACCACGCGCTCAGCTCCCTGCTCTTTATGTGCACATACTGAGCATGCGAGAAGACAGCGCGCATCAAGTCACCATCCTTCTCGCCTCACCCTTGCATGCTTCCCCTTGCACACACAGCATATGGCATGCAGGGCACGATAGGATCTTATTGCACTTGGACTTCCTACGGAACGTCACAGTGGTGCAGATGGCAAAAATTCACCTGTAGTGCCCACATAGGTACAATCGCAATTAAAAAAGTTGTATGCACTGGTGTCTGCTGCCGGTACCAGGATGTGTCTATGCAGTATGTTTCCATCTCTCATTGTTTATGACAAGCAAATTACATTAGGCAAATTTCTAAAATGGCTGGGTCTTTTCAAAGCATTCTGCACATGAAACAGGTATTCAATTTTTTAAATTTTTCAGAGAGTTCAGTCATGAAGTTGGCGTCTGTGGTCTTAACAGAACGACTTCATAATTCAAAATTTCTAATCTGTCCTTCTGCTCTGTGCTTATACGACGCCGAAGGTGTAAGTATGTGTAGAAAATTTAGATTTTCTACAGACCGAGCTAACTGACATCTGAAGGGGAATAACTGCTTATTGGTAGTGATATAGACACTGCAGTTATTCGGATAGGTTTCTAAAAATGTAAGGAAATGTGCCACGATAAATTTTTTTTAGCACGAAACATTTGATTAAAGGCCCTTCATATGCGTCATAACAAGTTGATTGTAAAGTGGGTGTTAAGCCATGTATGATCAAAACATTTTTTGATAATTTCATTTGGCCTATATCTTATGAGCAGCGTTCTGTCTGCTGGGTGCCCAAGGTACTTGAGAACACGGCTTCAAATCGCCATAAAAAATACAAGTTCTTCCATCTGTCTAGGCAATTAGCCTTGTCTTCCAGAACCCGTTGTCCACCTGTCCAGCACAATTATTCCAGGGTGTAAGCTTTGAGCCTGACACATGAGATAAAACCATAAACTGTACTAGTCACGCTACACACAGCCCACAGCAATTTCAAGATTGCCACACTCTTGAATTTCATGAAATCCTTTGTTGTCCGGGTGACACAAGAGTTCTTCGCCAATGATCATTCAAGACAAAGAGGAACAAGCGCTGCCAACCGTCAGATGATACTCAGGAGGTCGACTTTCACCAGCAGTTGGAGGCCATGATGAGTGAGAACCCTGAAAGGCTAATTGCAACCATTGTCAAGCAGCATTAATTAGAAGATTCAGCAGCTAAGCTTCCTGTGCACAACTTCATTAGGCTACAGTTCTGAGTAATAGTTTGCTTGCTCCCACAATGCCTGCGCAACTCAAGGGCAGCTGGGTGTGAACTTGTGCGGCCGTGTCACCCTCATGTGGCATCTTAGTTCCCAATGCAAATTTGCCACACTGCTATGCATGGGTAGCATCAATGAGAGGAGAACTAAGAAAACAGCCGCACAATGTTAAAAACTCGCCAAAAACTGATATCGTGGAAGCACTGCAAAACATTACTTGTGCTATGTGATACGAGCATGCAGCTGTTATCAAAGCTAAATTCAGTGAGCTACTGAGGCTGAAGTTGGTTTTGCTTAATGGTCCTATTATTTCTATTAGCTAAAACAAAGAAGTTAAGTATACTGAAATGCATACTTTGATTCTTGTCTGAAATATTGTTGCTATTCATGAAGTTTGTGAAGGTGCCATTATGTCCTCAAATATTTTGCGCACCCAGAATTGTAGCTGCACTCAAAGATGCTTCTTTGTTTCATTTTGTCATGTGTAATTCAATGGCATACTGCAGAAGCGTTCTTCCTTACAGTCGTCTTCTTCCTACATCCTAAATTTTTTGAATAAACGGGCCTGCTAGTACGCCTATTGTGTTACAAATATGTACACATTTTCCTTGGTGTCCTCACTTGAGCCCCACTGTGCCAGCTTATATCAAACCTTGGAATACAGCCTTTCTCGAGCAGACTCTATAGTATCTGAACTAATTGCGAGGCCAGGAAATGGCAGCGTGCCTGCAAATGGCGCACTGAAAGCAGTGGAAGCTTGGAACAAATGAACGGTTCAAATAAATTCTGTAAATATCCACAAAACGAATGAAATACCATGCAATGGGAAATTACCACCTACTTGTTAAGAGAAATGCTACAACACAACATTCAGCCACCATGGCAAGTTGTAATAAAAGAAATTGAAATCAAGTCATAAAAAATCTAGTGACTTTATCGCACCCCTTTTCACATGCCATTTTCCACCTACATGACAACAAGCCAGGCATTTCTTTTTTGTTTTTGCTATAATCAGAGCAGGCATCTTTTTATATTTACATGCATCATTTTACTTTTTGCTTGCATTCGTTTTCCACTAGATATTGTTTATCAAGCTGTTGCTCAGTGCAAGGCATGCCTACAGTATGCAAATGTCTCTGATGTTGCCAGCAGCTCTACAGCAAAGGATGTGCATCTCATCAGATCGCATATGTGTATAGCTAGGTACATTGTCGAATGTGTGTGTGCACCAGTGATTAATCTGGATTGTACGGTGAGACATACATAAATAGCAAACAAACTCAATTTGAAGGATTTAAATTCGACAACAAATTACTATGCTCACCACTATCGTGATTTAAGTGTTGCTTGTCTTTCTGGGCACAAGTTTGCCCAAAAAGGGTTTAGATTCTCAACTCAACACTTTTGGCAATGTTCGGTTTTTCATTATTACCACAACATGAAAATATCTTTTTATTTTCTCGCTGCGTTGCAGCTCAGTGGATATGGTCTTGCGCTGCTGAGCATCAAGTTAGATACCGGCTACATTTCGATAGGGCCGGAATGCAAAGACACTCGTGTGCTATGCATTGGGTGAACATTAAAAGAACCCCAGGGGGTCAAAATTATTCTAGCATCTTCTGCTATGATGTGCCTCATAACTAATCAAATTATGGCTTCAGCCCATGTAACCCCAGAATTTCGTATTATTTCTTTAGTGTCCCTTCAAGGCAATAACACACATTTCAAGTGAAGGAGTTGGTTCTAAGCTGCCCCGTACAGGAATAATATTTGGTTTAGGAGCTCATTACTGTACTGCTTAGTGACTAGGCAAGTTTGTTTTCCATGAACAAAGAAGAATGCATGGCTCCTCAAAACGAGGGGACGCACAACAATAGTGCTGGCAACCCACCTTGGGTTCCATCTGTGCTACGAGGCGGGTTCGTATGACGTCGAAAGGATGCGCCACGGCAGTGCTGATGCAGCCTGATGCAAAGCCGCACGTGAAGTTGATGCTGTTGTGCCACTGCTGGCCACGGTCGGGTCCAAGGCCCGTCTCAAGCTGCCGCGTCAGGTATTCCCAAGAGGAGAACTGCACGTGGCAATGACGGCCACAGTGAGAGAAGCTAGCTACACGAGAGAAGCTAGCTTTCACACACACACACAGCGAAGGAACTCCTGCCGAGGTGCTTAGAAGAAAACTGCAAGTGGCAACGATCAAAGACACAGGAGATAGTGTGTGCCTGCTCTTTTCCACCACTTCTTTGAGCACATTATTCCAAGGTTAGCACATACAACCAGCTATGTTAATGATCTGCAAATGCCAGTATGCAGTGTCGAACACACTCTGTGAAGTGATTAACAGTGGTTGAACGAGGGTGGCTTCAGGCTGGAGCCAATGTTTCGATGAGGGAACATGTCCTTGTCAGCACAACTACCGACGCAGTAGCTGCCCTGACAAAGACAGTTGCCCTCGTTGAAACGTGGGCTCCAGCCTGAAGCCACCCTTGTTCAAATACTGTTAATCACTGTGTTGCATCACGCAATGGCTTAGGCACCTAAACATGATATGCTCCTTGACTGTACACCTTTCCATTACAAACATAAAATGAATGTGCTCTTTGATATTAGTAATTTCCCAAAAGGAAAACAGAATTCAATGGGTAAACATTGTTCTTTCACTGTTCTCATCACTGCATAATTGATGCAGATGGTGGCAGAAGCTCAAAAGAAAGCCACGGAGTGAGGAGATGAAGCATTACACAAAGATGTTGCTTGGTCAACTGAGAAAAAGAATAGTGTAGTATGCGTACCTAGTGGCACGCATAGATAGCTCCCCTTCCTCCTTAGGAAAAATAGTCTCGACAGTTCAGAGCCTTGTCTTATATACCTAGACAATTTAACCAGATGCAGAAAATAGCTTGCACACATGTGAAGAAAAGCATCTAAGTATTAACAGATCACTTGCTTTTGTTTACCAAGGAAGTACAACTAAAGCCAACAAGCACCACAAAATATGTATGCTAATATTTTGACACAAAGAGCCACACCAATGTTTTTACTAGGGTAATGTGCTGCTAAAACTGCACAAAGGTCCAAACACTACTGCTGCATTCTTCTCCCAGAGTTTTTCTAACACTGTACAGGAGCTAGAAAGATACACAATTTTTTTTTTCAGATGGAACTACTTTCAAAGAGCACATGTGCAGCGTTTAAGTTTTCCAATACCTGGTACCAATAGCCTGTGAGCAACATTATACGCAGGCATGCAATAGCTTGAGAAAAATTGGACATCTCGGCTATGAAATGTCCTTCAAGCTTGATACTTTACGTACACTTGAAAAGGTAAACTGAAATTTGAGGGCTGCAGAAGGTGTGCAGATGCTGCAGAAAGGCAATGGCCCATGCAAGCGGATGAACACACAGAGTAAACCTGCGGCACCCAATAAATAAATAATACACAAAAATAAGGAAGAACAAAGGGGGAACGTTATAAAAAGAGGAGAGGGGAACAAAGGGGAACAAAAGGCCAACCTTGTTCAAATGTTCACAAACGGTGAAGGCTTCGTACCGTGCAGCATCTGAGAGGCATGCACAGATATGCACGATGCAATAAAGGTATCCAGGTGTGCAAAACTAATGCATTGCCCTTTGGTTTTCACCTATATTTTTGTAACAGCTGAAGATATTTTCTAGTTGAATATATACTTCAGGCACATGACTATACCTTAGACAATAATAATGCTATAATAAAAGGTGACTGTTCTGTAAAGTAATGGCCAATTGCCATTTAAATTCTGCTGTGTGTTCTGCCACTTTTGCTCACAAAAGTACATAACTTGTCCAGCATATATTACATATAAAGCATTTACACATACACATAATGTAAATATGTGTATGCGTAAATACCCTTCGACATAATGAGCATCATCAAAGCTGTGCTAAGCAGGACACTGCAGTATCACTGCTCAACTTTCCATGGCCCAAGTATAATGGAATGGGAATGGCTTCAGTGCAACTTGCTTGTCATTTGTACTTGCTTGGTTACAATTTGTAAATGGCAATATGGGCCATAGGGTACATTAGCTTAAAATATAATTCACAAATTTTTGTTAATTAGTCGATCATGCATTTCAATGTTTTGTGTAAGTAGTGGCCGCTGCTTCGAGTTGACCACCCCATGAACTCGAATGGTGCGATCTGCCACATGCAACCTTTAAGAATTTTTGAAAATGTTCACTCGAACACCGTGTATTCCACTCATGCCAGAACAAAATGAATTTATATTTATGTCACAGCCTCCACAGCCTTTCTAAATTTATATTCAATACAGTGTAATATGCTATTGGTCTTTATAACTTCACGGAAATCAACGAATGTGCCTAAAATAATGGTCTTCAATATATTCTAACAACTGCTCACTGCCCCATTCTCGGTAATTTATGATCAGCTAGATGCATAAGAAACCAGCTTCTGTTGGACGGGAATCGGACAGTAATGGAGACGAGCTGTTAAACAAGAGCTCTGCAGTGAAGTGTCCTTCCTGTTTCTCAGCAAGCTTGACGCCTCTGCGACGCTTCATCCGTCTGGCAAAGCTGCGTGGCCCTCTCTCCTCGCTTTCCTTCGTCTGTTTACGCGCGCGTTTCGCAACTCAAACCCGTACACCGTCCTGAAGAACGAACAAACAAAAGTGCGAAGGCCTCGACCTTGGGAGAGTGAGCGCGCGTACCGCGCTTAACCCGGCGCCCCAGAAACCAGGAGCCACAGATGGGTGTCAGCGCCCGCTCTTACCGGCCGTCGGGACGAAACTGTGGCGTCAACGAACGCTAGCAGACAACGTCGTCTGACACAGCAAAGCGAAACGTAATATACTGGCAAGGTCGTGCCTGCCGCGAAGAAATAAACAGATGCTAAAGTTGACGGCAAAAAGGTTAGCGGGCCACCGTGTAGGATGACACATTCGGGTGCGTTCAAAGTGAGGCAATATTTTTGTTTTCCTTTCACACGAGCGTACGTCCCGAAATGCGCGTCTCAAGGTGTGAGGGCGTTTATAAGCGGCGTGCGAGTTGCTGATTACGCAGTAAAATTTAGACGAACAGCACAACAGCATCCTGCAACTGCTACGGCAGTCCCCAAGGTCAGCTGTCGGAAACCACGTGCTCCAAATGCGGCGCACCGTTTGTTGACACGCTACGCATCAACGTATTCGCCGCGGTCTGTCGCTTAGCTCACCTGAACTCCACCGTAGACAACAGAGAGCATCTGAGCGGGCACATGTCCTTTCCAGAAGGCGTTGATGCCTTCCTCGCGAAGAATGCGCCGAGTCCCGCGCCATACTCCCGTGTACTTGGCAGTCGGGTGGGACGCCTTGATGGGGTCCAGCTGTAGCTGTTGAGAACAGAGACGCGCATTACGTTCTGTACTAGCCTACTAATTAAGTGCCTATAGCGACCGGCTAAAGGAGCACCGAAACGTATGACTCCATTTGCGTCACTCTGATGTAGCCGCGGTTATCTACAGGTGTGCCGGTTATCTGCCAATCGCCCGGTGCGTTGACCCAAATACATACAAGCGTGAAATACACGAGTGTTTCCTAATCGAACGCTACCGAAAGTAATGCTCCGAAAGCGATCGGAGATGAATTTTTATTGCATTGACACGAGACGCCTTCAAAAACAATCGCGAGCGAACACGACGTTTCGTTTCTGTTCGATCGTGATTGAACATTACTCTTCCGGATTACATATAAGCTTGCAACTATTCACATTTGCGATCGCACGTGGTATCATTGCAAAGTCTGCAAAGTATACAAGGACCACACGCCCAGCATTTTAATGTTTTGTTATACCTGGTAGCAAAGGAGTCGGAAGATCGCGGCGCAAGGAGCGTCGGCTTACCTGGAATCGGATCTTCACGACGTCGAACGGCTGGCAAAGGAAACGTGTGACGAACCCGCTGATCGCGCCGGCGATCATATGATCGACATGGGCGAGGTCGTCCTTTCCGCCCCCGTGTCCGATCATCTAAAGCGAGCATCGATGCGTTCGTTCTCTTGCACTTGTACTAACGGGAAGGTCAGCCCGGTGGCGACGCGCTTTTCGAACACGCAGACCGCAGCGCACACCGCCCGCCATGCTTGGCAACTTGGGGCGTTTCCATAGCGACTAACACCTGGCGGCGACGCCAGGACGTCGCCAAATTGATTAAAAAAATGCAAGCATTACAATACTTCAATGTTGAAATATAACAAGGTTGCTTGATTATTATAGTCAACTTATTTATGTTTTAACCTTAAAAAAAAGAAAGCATCACGGTGGAAATGAAACCAGAGAAAAGCGGCGCTGCCGTTGCTCGTCACCTACACAGGTAATGTGGGATACCGTACTCTGGTAACCAGTGAAATACACAGCGCTTGACAATTTCAAGAAGCACTGCTTATGTGACCTACGCATTAATGCTAGAACAATATTGCTACAATGTCTAAAACAATATGGAGTGATTGCGATAATAAGGATGGCTTGCGTTCGTATGTGTTCTGCTTCGTCAATTTCATGCGTAGTGTTGTCTACACCCTGGTCACAAAAAGACAAGAACGCCTCAAAGAAATATCACGCTGAAATCGCTGTGCTAAATGTTTTGAAACTCTGTTAACAAATATACTGCACGTGATCACATGCATGCCAATGTGCCAGTGCAGTATCGTGCAAGCCTGGTGCCCGTGGTGTAGTGGTTATCACATCCGCCTAACGCGGGAGACACATGGTGCGATTTTCCGTGCGATCAGTCGTACGGCGCGTCGTGTGCGACTTGCCGCATGCGGCGATTCGGGACACATGGTACGAATGACCGAGCGGCGGCTAGCTCCGCCCAGAACCGGCGCCCCTGCGTGGAAGTTTGGAATGCTGCATAACTTCGAACAGAAAGTGAAAGCAAACGTATTTGCACAGCTCTCTTGTTTGGAACAAACGATGACAATATAAACACGCCCATGGAAGCACTGTAGACGTGTTTCCACAAGGCCGCGTTAGCAGTAACGGCTCCTTTGACAGCCGCCGATGGCTGTGCCGGCAGGCACAGCTCGCTCGGCGACCGAATCCGACACCGGTGGCGCTTGTGACACGATCGCCGATCGCTTGCAGCTCGTAAAACGAAGCGTCTATGTTAGTCGGCACAACGTGTACGCAGTTATCCTACGCTTATATTGCAGCACATTTGATTTCATTGGCGCCGACAGAAGCGAACGAGCATGTCAGGCGAGCTTGCGATCGCTGGGAGACCGTGTAGGCCTAGCTCGCCGGCCGTCTCTCCGAGGCCGAGGGCCCATGCCGATGCGTCCGCAGCTCGTAATTAAGCGCCTAAATTCATCAGCACAATCAATGCTTGAACATTTATGTTTTTCTTAAGTGAAAATACGGTTAGTTTTCTCGGTGCCGTTAGTAGCGATGAGTAAACACGCCACTCAGGCGAGCCGCTTCGTATAGACGATTGCTGGCGCATCTGCGCTGACGGCGTCCGTTTACTATATCGCACGACGTTTCATAACATGCACTCTATTGAGGCCACTTTATTCTATAAGTTATTTCGTGTCAGAAACAAATTGCTGCTTATTTATGTGCCGCCGTCAGCGGCGAAAGAGGCCCTCGTTTCGACCAGGGAGAAAAAAAAACAGACATGATCGGAGCGGCGAGGCGCTCGCTCGCCGGCTCCGCCCCGTCGGGTCTATGACGTGGCCGTGACGTTCGCGCTACCTGCGCTGTCATTGGCTGCGGTCGCCCGACCGATGCGGCGGTCGCACGAGAATATTCAGCAAGTTGGTCGCATGCGCGGCGTGCGATTCGGCGCCGCGTGCGGGGGATTTGGTTGAGAACCTGTTGAGTGCGGCTGCCGGTGCGAATGGTCGTACGACCGATCGCACCCAAAATCGCACCATGTGTCTCCCGCATAAAAAATGCGGGAGACACATGGTGCGATTTTGGGTGCGATCGGTCGTACGACCATTCGCACCGGCAGCCGCACTCAACAGGTTCTCAACCAAATCCCCCGCACGCGGCGCCGAATCGCACGCCGCGCATGCGACCAACTTGCTGAATATTCTCGTGCGACCGCCGCATCGGTCGGGCGACCGCAGCCAATGACAGCGCAGGTAGCGCGAACGTCACGGCCACGTCATAGACCCGACGGGGCGGAGCCGGCGAGCGAGCGCCTCGCCGCTCCGATCATGTCTGTTTTTTTTTTCTCCCTGGTCGAAACGAGGGCCTCTTTCGCCGCTGACGGCGGCACATAAATAAGCAGCAATTTGTTTCTGACACGAAGTAACTTATCGAATTAAGTGGCCTCGAAAGAGTGGATGTTATAAAACGTTGTGCGATATAGTAAATCGTTGGCGTGATTTCTAATCGGACGCGGTCAGCGCAGACGCGCCAGCAATCGTCTATACGAAGCGGCTCGCCTGACTGGCGTGTTTACTCATCGCTACTAACGGCACCGAGAAAACTAACCGTATTTTCACTTAGGAAAAACATAAATGTTCAGGCATTGATTGTGCTGATGAATTTAGGCGCTTAATTACGAGCTGCGGACGCATCGGCATGGGCCCTCGGCCTCGGATAGACGGCCGGCGAGCTAGGCCTACACGGTCTCCCAGCGATCGCAAGCTCGCCTGGCATGCTCGTTCGCTTCTATCGGCGCCAATGAAATCAAATGTGCTGCAATATAAGCGTAGGATAACTGTGTACACGTTGTGCCGACTAACATAGACGCTTCGTTTTACGAGCTGCAAGCGATCGGCGATCGTGTCACAAGCGCCACCGGTGTCGGATTCGATGGCCGAGCGAGCTGTGCCTGCCGGCTCCATATAGCCGTCGGCGGCTGTCAAAGGAGCCGTTACTGATAACGCGGCCTTGTGGAAACACGTCTACAGTGCTTCCATAGGCGTGTTTATATTGTCATCGTTTGTTCCAAACAAGAGAGCTGTGCAAATACGTTTGCTTTCACTTTCTGTTCGAAGTTATGCAGCATTCCGAACTTCCACGCAGGGGCGCCGGTTCTGGGCGGAGCTAGCCGCCGCTCGGTCATTCGTACCATGTGTCCCGAATCGCCGCATGCGGCAAGTCGCACACGACGCGCCGTACGACTGATCGCACGGAAAATCGCACCATGTGTCTCCCGCATTGGTCCCAGGTTCGATCCCTGGCGGGCACAGGTTTTTTTTTTTTTTCTCTCGAACTGTTGGGAAGGCGTGTTTTTTCTCAGCTGTATTACAGAGAGTGCCAGTGCACAATTCGGTAAAAACTCTTTTTTTGTTTAAACTACACACCAAGGAGGTTTTTATATAACCTTCTTGCTACACACTAACACATTATCAGTTCAAACATGGATGCATAACAGGGATTTTTGTCCCGTGTCCCATTAACTTCTTCTTATGCAAGAAACCTGAAACGATACAGCATGCGTTTCTAGATTTCTGGGATCCCATATTATTCTGGGAAGTGCTACAAAGGACTTTAAAGAAAAAGTTACCTTTAGATCCACATGGAATAAGATTCTTACCGGTAGAAACGGAGGCTTTTCCGTATGACGCTATAATGCTCCTGGGCCTCCACTGTTTGTGGAAAGCTAGAACGCAGTTCAACAATGCTCATGTCAGTTCGCGACCTACACGTGATCACTTCATTGAATCTGTAGTACAGTTCAGTCTCAAGTTCTAGTTCAGGGATGTCCATCGGGCACTCCCTGAACAGCCAACATGGATTATGGACATGCTAGATAAACTTGCAGCATTGAAAAAATTTCAATATGTCGTGCCAGCAAAATACTTGTTGACATGTTTTCTTTTTTGTGTATTGTTTGTGTATGTCAAAGCCGGCAATAATAAAAAAAAGACAGTAAACAAAGAAGTTCCACTAGACCCGTATGGCATTCGTTACTTACGCTTAGATAATGAGGATGCGGGCTACCTTTGGATTTAATTATGCTCTTGGGCCTCCACTGTATGTGGCGCGCGAGAATGGCAGGAAACCAAAAAAAATTGTTGATAAAGATGCACGGCCTTCACGAATGTATTTCAGGGAAAACATGCACTGTTTTGTTGCTCTCCATAAAGCGGCAGCGCAACCACCTGAGTGGCTCTCAAGAGTAGAGCCGTTGTTAGCTTTGCGCGCATTTTGGTTAGACGAAGCCAGCATGATGCTGGTTGACTACACGTTCAGCAAATGTACATTGTATTTTGGTTTTCGTTATGGTGATTATTGCCTGGCTTTGGTACATAACGTTTCACAAGAGGCAACAAAGAAAAAAAAAGAAAAAATACCACAGGCACCCGTTGGAAGTCGCACTGCTGGAGTACTAGTCCTCACATGTCGAACTGAAATGAAAAAAATAATTAACTCATGGGGTTTTAGGTGCCAAAACCACGAACTCATAATGAGGCACGCCACACAGTAGGGGACTCCAGAATAATTTAGACATAAAAATTGGATTTTACCGCTCTTTCTGCGCATGCATCAGGAGTAGCGGTCGCGAAGGATAAAACGTGCGAGCCATACTTTGGCCAACACGGAACTGAAATCTTTTCAACAACATCAATTCATCAAATACGGACATCCATTGTGGTGGATCAGGCAGCGCTTTGAACGAATCTCTCAAACACACCAACACTCTCAATGAAGTTCTCACGAACCGGTCGAACAACAATAATGTCTCCGTTATGAGTTGTCCTCATAGAGTGGAGGCTCATGATCATAATGAGGTCGTACGGGACATCCTCGGTGGTATGAACCGGCAAGAAGCGTATTCCATATGGGTCGAGGGGTAAGTGTTTTTTCAATGTTCTCTGCAGAACATCCCAGTTAAAAATGGCGCCCCAGCAATCTAGCAGTGCATATTCTAGCCGGCAATAAAAAAAAAAAGAGCAGTTGTTGCGACTTCCAACTGTGTCTACCGTAAAACTGTACGGTGCCCGTGGTGTAGTGGTTATCACATCCGCCTAACACGCGGAAGGTCCCAGGTTCGATCCCTGGCGGGCACAGGCTTTTTTTTTCATCACCCCCACTTTTTCCAACAGGGTGCGCACTTTGAAAAGAAGGTAGATTCCGCTTGAGATTTTGTGGCGAATGGACGTGCCTTTCGGGGCTCCGTGGCGGCGACGAAATCATAAGTTTTTGTTCATGCTTTGAGCTTGCTTCTGTTTTTAATTTGCTGATTATTTTTGCTTTTAAATAGTAATTGGTTGGTTTTTTTTCTCTCGTATTTCGTGTACGCGGGTGTGTTTCGTGTACATTTAGTTTTGCAGGATGGCTAAAGCGTCCTTCAACACGTGCTTCGACACGTGCAGCCGGGTGGGACGTTGAGTGTTTGTAGCCTTTAAATGATAGCTTGGAGCTGGCAGTACTAATGGCTATTAGTAGTTTTACTGTGAGTGTTTTGGTAGGAAAGTGAGAGCGTGTCCAATGGTTGAGCGCGTGCGAGAGCGTGTCATACCTTGGGCCTCCGGGGCTTTTGAAACAGTGGTGAGAGTTGCTTTGCGACATTTTGAGAATTTGGATCCTGTGCGTATCAGTTTTTGCTAAAAGGCACGTGCTCTGCATTATTATAGTATTATAGTATTTGCATCAGAAAAAACCGTGCAATACATGACAAGAAAGCCGGGAAAGAAGCAGTGCGCGGGAGGTGCCTCAAGGCAGATGAGGGGACGGATGAGAATGGAGAGGGAATCGAGTCAACCGGCACACACTGTGATGTCGATACTATAGGCTGCAGAAAATGAAGGCTTTCCAGGAAGAGCTCAAAAATGAGCTAAATAGGGAGCATGATGCACGGAAGGTGGTTGAAAAAAGACTTGAAGCAGCTGAGGAAAAGCTGAACAGGGCCGCCATTTTGAGAACGAGAATGTGCCTGACAACGGAACGCAGTCCCCCGACGTGACAGGAAAGGGAGTGCTAGCAAAGTACATGGAATGCGCGCAACGTGGTGAAAGGTTAGCTGGAAAGAGCGGCGCCTACCTTGAGGCTGCCACGCGGAAAATGCAGGAGCACAGTGACAATGCCCCTTGTCGAGTCCAAATCACACGGAAAAGGATAAAGGGAAGCAGAGAGAGTTAGGAGAGCGGGAAAGGGTGATTTTCGCCGGTGACTCAAACCTGGCTATATGCCCAGAAGCAATTGTGGATAGGGTGAAAGGCGATAAAGTAGTTGCGGCAGGGACATTTCCAGGGCCGACACTGGTTTCTGTCATGGAGCGAGCAAAAGAAAAGCTCGCGGAAAATGCCCACGTGCGCAACCTTGTCATAGTAGCAGGTGGGCTAAATGACGTCCTAAACAGGAAAGGGCCAGGACTAGCCCAGCGCTTGGCGAAGGGGGTGGACGACTTGCGTGAGCTATCCCCTCAGGTGCAGATCGTGGTGTGCACGGTGCCGGAGATGCATGTACGTGACAGTCACGTACAAAGAGCCGTAGCGGCTGCTAATGAGGCAATATGGAAAATGAGCCGAGAGAAAGGCTTCGAGGTTGTCGAAGTAAACAGGGAAGTGAGAAGTTGCGGTAGTTTTAAACGAGACGGGATCCACTTCAATTACAGGTTAGCACGAGAAGTGGGCTGGCGACTTGGTGGTCGCGCTGTTGTTTTTTTAGGTGACCTACGGGCGCTCAGGAGGCCAGAGTATGTAGTAATGAAGAAGGTCCCCTAGGGGAACCTCAGAAGAGCATCGCCGTCGATAACAGAAAAAGGAGCAAAGCAAGAAAGCGAGCTCGCCATGCAATAGGCTACATAAACATACAGGGCGGCAGAAGAAAGGAAAAGTGGGCAGAGATTGAGGAGCAGTTAAGCAGATAACAAATAGGGGTGTATGCGGTTACAAAAACGCACCTCAGAGACTCGAAAGAGCCGCCAATGATTATGAATTATTTTGGGGAAGGGTGCAACAGAACTAAGTTGGAAAGAGATAGGGGTAGTCGTAATGCTCATCCATCAGGGAGCCAAATGCAAAAGAGTAAATTCAAAATGTCAAGAGCATCTTTGGTTATCAGGTACAATGAGTGGGAAAAAAAAACTTTGCTGGGCGTTAAGTATTTGTGGACCGGAAAAAAAATTTCACAGAGAAGAATAAAGAGTTCGTGGAATGCATGAGCCCTGATATTAAGGGTTTCTGGAATGGTGGTGAAATTATCCTATTAGGTGACATGAATGCCCACATACAGGATTTAGATGGCTATACCGACAACAACGGGAAGTGAGTGCTAGACTTTTGTGAGCAACATAACCTCGTTATCGTGAGAACAGGGCCTAAGTGTGATGGGCAGATCCCGTGGGAAGTGGGAAACCGGCAATCGACCATTGATTACTGTCTGATGACAGAAGGAATTCATGATAAGTTGAGCGAAATGGTCATTGATGAGGAAGGGTATAGCAGCATAGGGAGTGACCATAAACGCGTCATTTTGAATATGAGATATGTAGTTGGGAAAGATAGCAAGGAGTGCAAAATGGCCAGTCCAAATTTGTACGCTGAACGAATAACAAGTATAGCCATAGAGTCGAGGAAGGACTTGGCAAATGGGCAAGTAAAGAGTGCGAATGTAGTGAACTTCTAAGTGTACTAACGACAAAAATACGGAAAGAGAAACAACATGGTTCGTTGGAAAGGAAGAAAGAAACAGAAATGCTCGTGGAATGCCGAACGATAGAAAGCACCTCGAGAGCACAGGCAGGCAAAGAAGGCGCTGTTGCCGCCGGTAGACGTAACCAGTAGACCGGGAGAAGAAGTCTATGGTTCAAATACTGGTGCCAGCAAAATTAAAAAGTGAAAGTGAACGTTGGTTGTCAGAAATACGTGAGAAAAAGAAGGCCGCACCTAGAATATTCTGGAGCCACATAAATTTATTAGGCAGGAAGTCAACAACAATAGAACAACATATCCCAGACGAAGATGAAAACAGATTGGAAGGAGAAGCGGCAATAAATTACATTTAAAAAATAACAGCCGAATATTTCCAAGGCAATGACGAGGTTGTATTTGAAGAAAAAAAAAGAGCATGAAGGAGACCCAGGTGGAAAAGGAGCTGGTGCTGAGAAATTTCAACTGGAAGAAAGCCGAAGAGAAAATCCCTAAGCGCACAGCCACAGGGCTGGACGAGGCTCCTGTTAGGCTGATTAATGAACTAGGACCAAAAAGTAAGGAAGCTCTGGTGAAAGCAGTGAAAAAAAAACTTTAAAAGATAGACGAATACCAGACAGTTGGCGACAAATTTGTCGCTGTCCAGGTGAAAATAATTTCCATTCCCAGCTGGATTATGGAACCGGAAATTTATCCCAGCCGGGAAAATTTCAGCTGGAAACGACGCTATTTCCATCTGGAAGAAATTTTATTCTCTGCAGGAAAGCATACTGATTCCAGCAGGAAACCATTTAATTTCCAGCTGGAATGTGCTCTGTTCCCAGCTGGGATCAGTAGACATTCCAGCTGGAAATGGGAGAATTTCCCAGCTGGAAGGCTCAGTGGTTCCAGCTGGAGCCAGAAAATGTTTCTGCTACATTTCCAGCTTTAAACCACTGACCACACGCTTTGGTGTTGAGCCATGCCCAGGTGAAATCCCAGCGTGTAAATTCGCATCAAGCAGGATACAAACTGGCTCTTAGCTTGCTATCGCAAGTCACAGTTAGTTCTTAATGTGATTGGCCGCAGGACAAACTGGTCCAGTGAAAATACACGCAGCCAAAACAGCACGTTGCTGAAACTTGAAACCAATTTTGAACACTTGCAGCAAGGATTGCGAAAGCATATCTTGCATCTCCCTCAAGATGTGGAATGCACTTGGACGTCTCATTGTACACCATCTGAAAGAAAATTTTAAACATAGCAAAATTAAAAACAATCAAGACTTTAATCCACTCAGTTCTAGTAAACAGTGACCTTTACCAAAATCACGTGGATTGCATCAACAGCCTTTGGACAGTACCACAGTGTACATTCATCACAGCCCTTTCTATCGTTTATGTGGCGCAATGCCTCAACCTGAGCTCTCAAGAGGCTCTCAACTTGAGCTGCAGAAGCTATGCAATGATTGTTAAATTATTTAGCACCCTTGACTGTGGCTTTAGTGTAAATAGAGTTCAAATGAACTCGTTTGTATTTTGAACTAGGCGTACGTGTGATGTAACTCAACAGCCTGCCAAGAAGCATTCTTCTGCTGAATAACACAGGTGCTTGAGGGACAGTCTTTTTATGTTATCGTTGTTTTTGCACCAATTCAAATGCCTGCCATTCGACGCAATGTGTTTGTGAGCATGCACTTGCAGTTAAAACACGCCATAAACGTGCTTATATTGCATTGGGCAGATTGACATATACGCACTAGCATTTAATAAACGTATGTGCAACATTGGGCACAAACACTGCACGGCACTATATTCAAGTGGGCTATTGGAGACAAAAGGGGCTTACGCAAACTGGCACGCACTTCGCATTGTAGGAGTTGAGGAGGACTTCGGGATGAAAAACTTGGGAGGTTTAATTACATTATTTACAGTGAGCGTATATTAACAGTCTTAAAAGTCACTACGGGCCGGCAGCAACTCGGACGCTGCGGCCCATGGCAAGAAGCTCGAAAGAGAAGACTCGAGGAATGCTCTAGGAATGCTCTGCTGCTGCTCCCCGTCTGCGTCTTTTAAGCCCTTCGGTGTCTCGAAGACCCCTCACGTTAGGCCAAAGGGAGAGCCCGCTCAGGTGACGCCATTTTCGGCCAATCGGCGAGCCCGCTCGGGTGTCGTCATTTTCGGCCAATGGTAGGCGCCCGTGCGATGGAGTCACACCCGGCGAAGAGAGTCGCTGCTTGGTGTTTGTCCGAGGGCTTTCTTCTCCCTGCGGTCTTGCCTTGCTGACTTGCAATGCGCCGTCACAATACACTGATGGGGGCGACGCCGCCAGGTTGTCACGACGCATTACAGCCGTCTTACTTCGGGACCCACTTTACCCGCCACAGTTCCAGGCTCTCGCTTCACTTTCGGGAAGAGCCATGCAGTGAATAGTTCCACCGGCTGCACACGAAGTGGGGTCCGCCAACTTGTTTGCACGTTCCATGCCTCAGGAATGTGGCATCCGTGTTTCTGCGCCCCTTAATTACCTGTGGTGTGATTCGATGTGGTCTGGGGAACTCGAAGTAGGCTCAGGAAATGGTCCCGTATCTAACAGCATATGCTGCGTGATAATTTTTAAGTATTGTGCAATTTTTAAAAATAGCCTGTTGAATAAGATACCGTAATTCCAGTCCTTGAGCTGGATGGATCCTTCAGAGGGGGAGATTACTTGCACGAGAAAGCAAAACACATATTCAACTAGCTATAAAAAATTCAATCATGAACTTCCTAATTTATTACATTACGGCACACATCTAGCCAATTAGATTGCCAGGCGTATCCACTTGGACTTTCCAGAATTACACCAGTTGGAGATATGTGTCGTAAAATTGCACTGTTGGTCCACTTACTTTTTTAACAAGACGCTCTTTTATGCATTCGAGCACAAAAGTAACTGGAACGCCCATTTACTTGGTCTCACACTTTAGAAAATATTATATTGAAACTTGTGTAATTCTGGAAATTCATTTAAAGTGGATGTATTTTGCAAACTCGCAGGCTACGATTCGTTAACTGCAATATGTGCAGCAAGGTAATCAGTTATGAAGTTAATTTGTCAATTTTTGCTAATTACTTGAAGATGTGTTTCGATTTCGGGTGCTAATAATGTCGACCGCTTCGAATAATTAGGCTGAGCAACAAGAATTACGATATCTGCCGTAGATAATTTCTACACATTCTGTAAAACATAAAAATTATCAACATGTATACGAACATCATGTACAGCAGGGACCTATGATATCATGCTCATGCGTGCCAATATTCAGGATAAAAATAAACATTAACTTACGCTCAAAACATAAACAAGTGAAATAATTACCTCGAAATGGTTGAATCGGGGCTGGAGAAAACGGTGCTCTTCGATCCGCACTGGTGAATCCAAAACACCACAAAGTGCAGCAACAACTGTTGATATCCGCTGGCCTGTACTCGTAACGCAGTCCGTAGATGAAACTGGCCAAAAATAATTACTCCATGCGCAAGATCATGCAGGTTCCTCATAAAAACGTGATCAATCACTAACAAACACGCACACTCGCCATGATAGTTGTCGCCATGTGCTGTACGAAACTGGGGCCTCTGTGGCGTCGTCATATTTTACATATTGACACGTGTACTTATATTTATCGGGCGACCACGTTTCGCCGCTTAACAACTGTAATCGCACAGCGCGGGACACGCCTGCATGTATCCGAATTTTCTGGAAAGTTATCGATGCTTCTATCCGCAGTCTGTTGTCGCCGAACCTTGGGTTATCTGATTTCATCGCTTGACGCGAATGGTGTAGAACTTTGTAGAAGGCATGCGGGTCCCGACGATTAGTCTGGAACATTCGACGACTGCTCTACAAAAGCCGACGCGCTTGACCCGCTGATCAGATTTTCGACGATCGCCGAGCGTGTTCGCCGCCATCGTTGCGCTATAAGTGTAGCCTGTTTTGTGGGCACAGGTTTGCCCAATAAAAGTTAGTTTTCTTGTTCTCAGTATTGCTACTGTGTTATTCAACTTTCTATCTTCTACTCTCTTCTTTTCCTCTTTCTTTTTTTTCTTATTTCTCTAAAAAAAACATTTTGGATATCTTCCCTCATTTTTTTATATTAAATTCGGCTTTCTCTTCACACCTGCGATACACTAGTGGTGCAGGTCGAGGCATCTCTCCTTTGTGCCTCTCTCACTTTCTGTGTTATTCAGCGTCACCACCACGTGACATCTGGTGGAGGTGCTGGGTATGGTCATGTACCGAACGCCTCCGCGAAGCCGCGATCCAAGCCCGAAGCCCGAGGAAAAAACCGACATCGTCCAAGACCAGCGTGCTAGCCGCAGACTGCAAAGACTGCCCCCAGAGCACAGACTTCTGCCTGAAACGACAAAGAAGATAGTGGTCAAGACAACCCAAATGGCTGCCCCAGTGTCCCCCGTTATCCTACAGCAACCTCGGGACCCACCAACCTTCCATGGAGCAGCAACTGAAGACCCGGAATCCTGGCTGGAGACGTACGAGCGAATCGCGACTTTCAACAACTGGGACTCCGACGACAAGTTGCGGCATGTATACTTCGCCCTAGAAGACGCCGCCAGAACGTGGTTCGAGAACAGGGAGTCGACATTGACAACATGGGACCTGTTCGCACCTTTACAAGCGTCGTGCGCAAGGAAAGGGCCGAAGCTATGCTGGACGCCCGAGTACAGCTACCTAACGAGAACGTTGCCATCTTTACGGAAGAAATGAGCCGTCTCTTCCGCCACGCCGAACCGAATATGCCCGAGGAGAAGAAAGTCCGGCTACTTATGCGTGGTGTGAAGGAAGAACTTTTCGGCGCAATGATACGAAGCCCACCGACGACCGTGGAATTCCTTCGCGAGGCCACCAGCATCGAGAAGACACTCGAAATGCGGAACCGGCAATTCAACCGCCGCATGAGCTCTACAAACTACGCAGGAATTCAGTCACTGGCCGCCGACGACCTGCGCGAGACTATCCGAGCGGTCGTGCGGGAGGAGCTACAGAAGCTGTTCCCGTCATCACAGCCTCAAGTGACTTCGATTGCCGACGCCGTGCGTGAGGAGCTCCAACAACAACTTGGAGTAGCCCCTGTATCGCCCCAGCCTGAGCCGCAAGCGATGACATACGCCGCTGTAGCCCGCCGTAACGTTCCCCTCCGCGCCCACGGCTGGGCCCAGTGACGACACAGTTCCGTCGTCCACCACCACCCCCGCCGCCAGCACGCCAACCCGTGAAGCCACGCGGCATTGCAAGGAAGACTGACCTTTGGCGCGCCCCCGACCACCGCCCGCTCTGCTACCACTGCGGAGAAGCCGGCCATGTGTACCGCCGATGCCCATACCGAGAGATGGGACTGCGAGGTTTCGCCGTTAACGCGCCGCGGCCACAGATTGGCGAACGACCTCGCGATATCGCCGACTACCTCGCCGCCACTCAATGGAGCCCTCGACGACCTTCCCGTTCGCCATCACCAGGCCGCTACCTGTCGCCGCAGCGCCGACCATACACTGGCCCAGCCCGGGGCCGGTCAGCGAGCCCATATCCGGAAAGCTAAAAGCAGCAACCGATGGAGGTGCGGTTGCTGTTCGTCGAACTGACGAAGATCCTCCGCCGCCGACGAAGTCGACGAAGAAACCATCTCGACGACCTAATGACGACACGCCGCCGTCCCGACGAAGTCAGCAAGCCAAGACTACACCGACGAAAGACGACTTCACGACGCGACGTTCCAGCTTCAGTTCAACACGACGCAGCCGTGATCCGACGCCAAGACCTAACTGCAACGCCAGACAAAGAACCACCGACCTCGACGTGCTGCTCGACGGCCACGCAGTTACCGCCTTAGTGGACACAGGTGCTGATTACTCCGTAATGAGTGGACACATCGCCCCCCATTTGAAGAAAGTTAAAACTGCATTGGAAGGTCCTCAAATTCGAACCGCTGGAGGACACCTGATTACGCCGACTGGAATCTGCACGGCAAGGATAACCATCCATGACCGGACTTACCCTGCCACCTTCGTTATCCTCCAACAGTGTTCTCGAGACGTCATTCTCGGTATGGACTTCCTGAACCAACATGGTGCAGTCATCGACCTGAAGTCGAAGTCAATAACGCTGTCGGAAGATACAGCGATACCGCCGGAGAGCCCTCGTAGTCACCACGCCTTGAGTGTGCTCGAAGACCAAGTGAGCAAAGTGACCCGCTCCAGCATTGTTATTTCGGTCGGCACCGAAATACCCGCTGACGTAGAAGGTGTCAGCGAAGGCGACCAACGTCTCCTGCTAGACCGTGAAATTTGCGTCGCAAGAGGGATCGCTCGACTGCATGGAGGGAAAACTGAAGTGTTGCTGACAAACTTCAGCCCGGAGCTCAAGCACATCAACAAGGGCACGACGATCGCGTACATCGAGGAAATTGTGGAAACCAGTAATGCGTTTGTCCTCTCGGATTCCGCCGCATCTACCCCGACGACCATGGTTCCCGAACCAGACTACGACACTAATCCAAGTCTCCCAGTGATTAAGCAACAGCAGCTCAGAAGTCTGCTCCGACGATACAAAGGCTGCTTTTCGACGACATCGAGGATTCGGCAAACACCAGTCGCCAAGCATCGCATAATCACCGAGGAGTACGCTCGACCACTCCGCCAAAGCCCTTACCGAGTTTCGCCGCGAGAACGCGAAGCTATAAGAGAACAAGTCGACGAAATGCTGCGCGACGACATCATCCAGCCGTCGAAAAGCCCGTGGGCATCCCCTGTTGTCCTAGTGAAGAAAAAGGACGGAACCCTATGTTTCTGCGTCGATTATCGTCGTCTGAACAAGATGACGAAGAAGGACGTATACCCCCTTCCACGGATAGACGACGCATTGGATCGGCTCTGCAACGCTAAGTACTTCTCCTCGATGGACCTCAAGTCTGGCTATTGGCAAATAGAAGTCGACGAAAGAGATCGCGAAAAGACCGCCTTCATCACCCCAGATGGCCTCTACGAGTTCAAGGTTATGCCATTTGGACTGTGCTCGGCGCCTGCAACGTTCCAGCGCGTGATGGACACGGTTTTAGCGGGATTGAAATGGCAGACCTGTCTCGGTTACTTGGATGACGTCGTTGTATTCGCCGGAAATTTCGACGATCACCTTAGGCGACTTGCCACAGTACTAGAGGCCATCAAGTCATCAGGGCTCACTCTGAAGCCAGAAAAATGCCGCTTCGCTTACGACGAGCTTCTGTTCCTAGGCCACGTCATCAGTAAATTCGGAGTACGCCCCGACCCCCAGAAAACAGCTGCCATCGCAAAGTTCCCGCAGCCCACCGACAAGAAGGCAGTGCGTAGATTCCTTGGCATGTGTGCCTACTACAGGCGCTTTGTCAAGGACTTTTCACGCATCGCCGAGCCGTTGACACGTCTAACTAAATGTGATGTTGAGTTCAAGTGGGAAACGCCGCAGGCCGACGCATTTGAAGAACTCAAACGACGCATGCAGTCGCCGCCGGTACTTACGCACTTCGACGAGTACGCCGATACAGAAATCCATACTGACGCCAGTAGCCTAGGCCTCGGTGCCGTTCTAGTCCAGAGGAAAAACGGAGTCGAACAGGTGATATCTTACGCTAGCCGGTCGCTATCAAAAGCGGAAGGCAACTATTCTACGACCGAAAAAGAATGCCTCGCCATCGTTCGGGCAACAGCTAAATTTCGCCCTTATCTTTATGGCAGGCCATTCAAAGTCGTCAGTGACCATCACGCGTTGTGTTGGCTAGCGAGTATAAAGGATCCTTCAGGACGACTGGCGCGGTGGAGCCTCAGACTACAAGAATACGACATCACTGTAACCTACAAGTCCGGACGAAAACACTCCGATGCCGATTGCCTATCACGCGCCCCCATTGACCCGCCGTCGCAAGATGACGAAGATGACGACGCCTTCCTTGGCATGATAAGCGCGGAAGACTTCGCTGAACAGCAACGGGCAGACCCGGAGCTAAAAGGCCTGGTGGAATATTTGGAAGGGCACACCGACGTTGGCTCCAGGGCATTTAAGCGTGGATTATCTTCCTTCACACTTCAAAACAATCTCCTCGTGAAGAAGAACTTTTCGCCAGTCCGCGCCAACTACCTTCTTGTTGTCCCGTCAGGACTTCGTCCAGAAGTATTGCACGCCCTACTTGACGATCCGACCGCTGGACACCTCGCTTTTTCCCGGACACTATCGAGGATACAAGAAAAGTATTATTGGCCGCGCCTGACCGCCGACGTCGCCCGTTATGTCAGAACATGCCGAGACTGTCAGTGACGCGAGACACCGTCGACAAGGCCAGCCGGATTACTACAGCCAATCGAGCCTCCTTGCCGACCATTCCAGCAGATCGGGATGGACTTGCTGGGACCCTTTCCGACGTCAACAACCGGAAATAAGCGGATCGTCGTGGCGACAGACTACCTCACCCGCTTCGCTGAAACTAAAGCACTGCCAAAAGGTAGCGCAGCCGAAGTGGCGAAATTCTTTGTCGAAAACATCCTGCTTCGACATGGCGCCCCAGAAATCCTCATCACCGACAGAGGAACGGCCTTTACAGCGGAGCTCACCCAAGCCATACTGAAATACAGTCAGACAAGACACAGGAGGACCACGGCCTACCACCCGCAGACGAATGGTCTTACGGAGCGGCTGAATAAGACCCTCGCCGACATGCTAGCGATGTACGTCGACGTCGAACACAAGACCTGGGATGCCGTCCTACCGTACGTAACATTCGCTTACAACACGGCGGTGGAAGAAACAACACAGATCACGCCGTTCAAGCTGGTTTACGGCAGGAACCCGACGACGACGCTCGACGCCATGCTGCCCCACGTCACTGACGAAGAGAATGTTGACGTCGCTAGCTATCTCCAGCGCGCCGAAGAAGCCCCACAGCTCGCCCGCCTGCGGATCAAGAACCAGCAGAGGACCGACAGCCGACACTACAACCTCCGACGACGCTTTGTTGAGTACCAGCCCGGCGACCGTGTTTGGGTATGGACCCCGATACGCCGACGAGGACTCAGTGAGAAACTACTGCGACGTTATTTCGGACCCTACAAGGTCATCCGACGTATTGGCGCTCTGGACTATGAGGTCGTGCCAGACGGCATTTCGCATTCACAGCGGCGCCGCGCACGATCTGAAGTGGTCCACGTGGTGCGCCTTAAACCCTTTTACGGACGCTGACGAAATTCCTTATTTTTGTTGTTTTTTTTGCTACGAGTGCCTATTTATTACTTTGGTTTGTTTGCAGCATCGGGTCGATGCTTTTTAAGAGGGGGGTATTGACACGTGTGCTTATCTTTATCGGGCGACCACGTTTCGCCGCTTAACAACTGTAATCGCACAGCGCGGGACACGCCTGCATGTATCCGAATTTTCTGGAAAGTTATCGATGCTTCTATCCGCAGTCTGTTGTCGCCGAACCTTGGGTTATCTGATTTCATCGCTTGACGCGAATGGTGTAGAACTTTGTAGAAGGCATGCGGGTCCCGACGATTAGTCTGGAACATTCGACGACTGCTCTATAAAAGCCGACGCGCTTGACCCGCTGATCAGATTTTCGACGATCGCCGAGCGTGTTCGCCGCTATCGTTGCGCTATAAGTGTAGCCTGTTTTGTGGGCACAGGTTCACCCAATAAAAGTTAGTTTTCTTGTTCACAGTATTGCTACTGTGTTATTCAACGTCACCACCACGTGACAATATTCGGCCTGCGTCTGTAATGCTCATGGAGGAAGGAAACTCAGGAAAGGCCCTGACGTCATTCTTTGTGAAGCTAAATTGAAGCCGGAAGTTGGCCTTGCTCATGTCGTTGCTCCGCCTATCGGGCCGGCTCTCCTCTCTTGTTTGCATTTCTCGCGAGACCACGCCGCGCTGCGCGCAACCGGGCTGCCCGGACACGCGCACTCCGCAGCATTGCTAAACAATCTTTCGCACGTTAGCATGATTCCACCAAAGAGGGCAAAATTCCCCGTGGATATTCCTTCGTCCGTTGCTTTTGCCGTCGCACGATACATTGCGTACAGCGTTGTATGCGCGTTCATTTCACGAACTTTAGTTCCTCCTGTTCCACCTGGCTGCAGCAACATACGCTAGAGCACGGTCCAGATAACGTAGGGCAACAAAACACGGAGACCAACGCAAACCTGCCCGCATGGCGCCTTTGCTACAGTACGAAACCTACGGAGCAACACGTGTGAGCGCACAGAACAATAACAAAGCCGCCATTGTGGCCCAAAAGGCGTGGCCGCTACAGCAAAGAAATAAAAAAAAAGAGCAAGAAAAAGGAGAACCTACTACGCCATTTCCTCCACACTTTTCTCCTAGCGCGTGGTGCCTCTCCTCAGTTTTCTTCCTCTATGGTAATGCTGCTGTTTGCTGTGAATAAAAATCTGAAGGTTTCTGTGAAATCCTCTAATTGTAATACCAGCCTATTATTTTAGTGTCAAATGAGCACATCAAAACAAGGTACGAGACTAAGGCTACTAAGCATTCAGCAAAAGTGGCGGCGATTGTAGCGGCTTCGCGCAGGAAGATAAGCAGCGGTCATTGCAGCCTGATAACGGCTGAAAACGCCACATGTTAAGGCTCTTTTTTGGTAGGAAAGGAATCGCTATGCTGTAAACACTAGCCATTTGCGCAACGGCTCATCGTGACCAATCGGGCAAGCTCCTAGCTATATAGACGACGTCGACAGCATAGCATGATTGACGACACCGTGTCGATCAGCAGCGCGTCGCTTTTGTCTCCTACAAGTAAGGTTTAATAATAGTGGCGGTTTTTCCTGGCGATATTTGTTTTTTTGGTGACACAATTATACAGGGCACTTTCGATTGCAATCGATCCCGATCGTGATCAATGGTGCCCTGGTTGACGAGCATTTCCATGCAGTTCATGCAATTAATTACGATTTCTGTCAGAGAACAAACGAAGAAGAAAATGATTTTTTGCTGCTGCAAGAGTAAAATTTCTTCGTTCTCATACAAACACTACATAGGACTAAATATGGGCATGTCGCAAACATAAAAAAATGTGTTAATGCAAGCGGGAACCTCCCGCTTTATATGCCTGGCACTTGCCAGTCGGTAGATTCTACTTCCAGCAGAAGAATGCTGTATCCAGTTGTTTCCAGCTGAAGCTGGTAAACTTCCAACTGGAAGCGCAGTTTCCAGCTGAAAAATGCTGTATCCAGTTGTTTCCAGCTGGATCTGAGAAACTTCCAGTTGGAAGTGCTGTTTCGAGCTGGAATACCGGCTGAGGTGGATTCCACTTCCACATGGAAAATGCGATTTCCAGCTATTGCCAGCTGACTGTGGAAAATTTCCAGCTGGAGTGGCTAATTACAGTTGGAAACCTGGCTGGGAAGACCATTTCCAGCTGGAAATTTACAACCCATTTTCATGAGGGAAGTAGAATGAACTTAATTTATAAAGGTAAGGGTGAGAAAGATAGAATTCACTCGTATATACCGTTGACCATTACATCGGTAATATACAGGCTAGCAATGCAGGCAATCAAGTTAAAGCTTCAAGCATGGGTAGAGAATAATGGCATTTTGGGGGAGCTTCAGAGAGCTTTGTGCAGGCTACCGGTGTATATGGTGGAATAGCACTGGGCATTTCTTGTGCGTATTGTTCAAAAAGCTTTCACAGAGCATCTCTTGGCCCTATAGCGGATGAATTGGACAAATGATGATGATGTGTGGTGTTTTATGGCGCAAGGGCCAGGTTTGGCCAAAGAGCGCCAAGCCAATGGTAATGAGATAAAGTGAAGCGATAAATTACGAGCAATGGTTGTAACAGGGCTGTAAAGGGGCCTAAAAGACGGTCACTGTAAAGTGCGTAAGAGCTACATGCAATAAAACTATGACAATGACTATGAAGCGTGCCAAGGACGCGAAAGATGCATTGTGAAAGAATTACAATGTGCTAAAATTGGTATAACCAAAATTTGCTATGGGGCCTGGTGAGGGGCCCTTTAAGTACCTTGGCGCAGCCCTTGATGCTTACAAGGAGAGTAGCGAGTACTGGAAAGAGCGGACAAAAGAGGTAAAAGAAGAAGCCGACCGATGAAACGCCGGTCATGCGTCAATATTCGCGAGAGCTACAGCGTAACATGTTTCTCGTGACAAAGATTTGGTATGTAATGCAGGTCCTACACTGCACCGCGTGTTCGCTGTTTTCATGTGGGCATCAAGCTGGGAGCGATGCAGCCGAGATCGTCTCTTCCGGAATTTCAAGGATGGCGGTCTGGGGTTGGCGCACCTCTTCCTGCGTCAACCAGTGAACTAGTTTTCGACATACAAATGACCCATTTTAGCGCCCCGTGATCCGAATCAGGCTGTCAAAAGCACTTCCCGAATTTGTTGCAGGTACCGAAATATATACACTTATAGCTTGTCCGCTATTCCGGCGAACGGGGCGATTTGGGCGGATTGCCGGATGTGCGGAGGCGTAAACGTGAGCGGCCGGAGTGGTGCGGCCGCCTCGTGGCGTAGACTTCAAGCAGACAGACGCAGAGCTAGAAATGCTGTAATCCACTATATCCTGCTTCGCTGCTGGAGCAAATTTTCGGCAGTAGCTTAGCAGAATATAGTAATTGGCTCTGTGTTTGTGTGGTTGAGCTTTCCACCACCAGCTGGCGCCACCAATCTGGTCGCTCAAGTTTACACCACCGCTCAACCGGCAAATCGCCCGCGCTTACCGGAAAACCGGACACAATAAAATTAAAGAGGTTTAGCTTGTGCGGTATTCGTGTAAACGCAGGTTGACGGGGTGTTTAGGCGGGGGCGTAAACGCGTAAACTACCTGTTGACGCGCAGCTCAAACAAACAAAATTAACTAATATTGCATTAACCAAGTGTATTCTGATTCACTGCTGGAGTAAACTTTCGGCACTGGCGCAATCATGTTGCTGCCAAAAATTTACACACGCAGCAAAGTAAAATGCACTTCGTCACTGCAATTTTAGCTGTTTTCGTCTGTTTGAGCTCTGCGCCACCAGGTGGCTGCACCATGCAGGCCGCCTCCGTTTACAACTCCGGTCCAACGCTCCTCCGCCTGCGTTTACCCGAATACCTGATAAGCTAAACTCTCTAATGTCGACGAAGGTTTCCTGTACGACCTGATCATGCTTACGGGCCTTCATGGTTCATAGCGCTCAAGAATGGCGGGCTACCATTGCGACCCGGATGCCCGACCGGCGCGTGTATACTTCCGTGAGTGCATGCAGCGGTATGTAGTAGTGCAGAAGTCGCAACAGCCTGTTCCCTGAGTGGCTGTACATGGTTGAATGCCTGACAGCACTCAAGGAATTTTAATACGGCAACGTCAAGCCACATAGTGGACGGCAACAAATCTGTATATTACTGTTTCGTTCGTGTTTTATTCATTCTTTATCTTTTTGTATAGAGCTGAAGGAATTTTTGTTGTGATAAGTCGCGGACAAGCAATAATAAAAAGGTGCCCGCGGTATAGTGCTTATGACATCCGCCTAACAGGCGAATAGGCCCGGGCTCGATCACTGGCGGGCACAGTTTTTTTTTGCTATTGCTATTTTTCCTATGGGTCAGTAAGAATGTTTGCAGTACACAATACATTCTTTTGCAAGTGTGCGCCCTGTTGGAAAAAGAAAGATGGAGGGCGAAAAAAAATCCTGTGCCCGCCAGGGATCGAATCTGGGACCTTCCGCGTGTGAGGCGGATGTGATTACTAAACCACTGGCACACGTTGGAAGTCGCAGCCACTGCTCCTGACGCATGCGCAGAAGAAGCGGTTAAATCGAATTTTGATGTCTAAATTATTCTGGAGCCCCCCACCATATGGAGTGCCTCATAATCTGTTCGTGGTTTTGGTGCGTAAAACCCAACGGATTAATTTGTCTTAAAATTTCAGTTAGACGTGCGAGTACTATTACTCCAAAAATGCGACTTCCAACGGGTGCCCGTGGTCTAGTGGTTATGACATCCGCCTAACAGGCGGGTGGGCCCAGGTTCGATCCCTGGCGGGCACACTTCTTATTTTGCCATTTTTCTAATGAATCAGAGTTGCAGCACACCATACCGTTTTTTTTTTCAAAGTGCGCACCCTGTTGGAAAAAAAATTGGAGGACGCTTAAGCTTCGCCTTCAAGAGTGGAACGCGACAGCGTTCCCGTCGATCCGCCAAGGGGTGTATGGCGCGTTTTTCGCGAGCGAAATACGCGACGGGCGGCAAACGCCCGCGTTGCCGCCGACGCGCGAGCACCCGCACGAAAAAAAAGGAGCGGCGCTTTCGCGCCGCGTTTTCGGGGTTGCCAGGCAACATAACTCGCAACGACATGTATTGGCTCTGTTACCGCATCTATAATATGCCCTTAAACTTACAGAACACTACAATAAAAATAATCTGAGTGTAATTAGACAGCGACATTTCTTGCCGAAGTGTATTTATCAAGCTTAATTTCAAGCAGCAATATTGTGTGCGAAACTGCGACTATGTACCTTCCGCATGCTGAGAAGCCGCTGCTTGTTTACAACTTCACATATAAAAAGGAGGGTCGGCCGCTTACTACCGAGCAGAAGAGGCGATTGATACTATTAAGGGGGATGCTGATACTGAAGCAAGAAAAAATGCGGGTCAGGAGGTACATGTGGGTGCGGCCTGCCTGGTTGAGAAGAGAGCGAGTACCATACACTGGTAATATTATTAGCAAATTGTCTTGCCAGCATTAGCGATGAGACGCGACGCTTCTCCACTTTAGTTATTAGGGCCTCGTTTAAGGTTGCTTTGTTCATTTTAGGTTAACACGATGCGCGAACCAACATGATGCGCGAACGAAATCATGGTAGCACATGTTTTCCTCGACGCGCGCGCCAGTTCTGCCGAGAAAAAAAAATACCGCCAAGGAGGTTCCGTCGAGATGCGTAGTGTTCCTGTATATGCTCCCGCAGCCCTGCGGGAGGATATACAGGAACACTAGAGATGCGCAGTGGGCAGGGCCATCTGGTGGCAAAAAAAGAGCCAAAATGCCACGTGACCAAATGCCACGTGACTTACCTGAACTCTGATTGGTGGACGCGCCGCGCGACGCGTTTTTTTCTAGGCCGGCGCTGGGTGCACGCGCGTGGCAGCAGACGACCCCAAGTGGAGTTCGCTGCTGCCACGCATGATGACGCCACAAAAAGAAAGCTTAGTAAAAAATACATGACATGCTAATGTTATCGTTTTGTTGTTAAATACACTACGCCTAAATAAATAAAGCATTTATTTTGTGCTGCGTTTTAAAATCGGAAATGACTGTCTGCGCCTACACACGCGTGCACGCAGTGGGAGGACCGATGTGATTCCTTGTGGCTGTGTGGTGTGTATACTGTAGTATTGAATCACTGTGTAATATCGGCGAGTACGAATAACGATGCCGTTACGAAGCTACAGAAGCTTCGAATGAACTGTGCTGCATCCACGAAACAGCACATGTCCCATCATTTGGACTGTCGGTTTCGAAGAGTCGAGGTAGCACAGCGCCGACTGCAT